>NC_083583.1:48077295-48403295 GCF_027579695.1 Neoarius graeffei | reverse complement strand
AGCAAGCAGGTTCTGGGTTTGAACTTCTTGTGCATGTGTGGGTTTCCTCTGAGTGCTCTGGTTTCCTCCCACAGTCCAAGGACATGCAGATGAGGTCAATTGGCTACTCTAAGGCTACATCCACACGACAACGGCAACGAGATGTTATTTAAAAAAATATCGCGTCCAAATGGGCAACAATCAGTAAAATATCAGGTCCATATGGCAACGCAACACTTGCTGAAAATGATGCAATACACATGCCACACCTCTAGGGGCGCTGTAAGATGGTCCCTTCGGAGACACCACAACAATAGAAGTAGTAAGGACGCATGCGCATAAACTATTATGCGCAAGACTTCATATTAGCCACAAAGTCAGAAAAATCTGTTGGTAAAATTACATTATAATGACCAAATACAATGAAAAGTATTTTTCCAGTCTCACCTGTGAAAGGTAATCCCATGTGATCTCGTTTGGACGGTAAACCTGTTGGTACAGTTAAACGCAGCACATGAATGAGGCATCTTTATTCTCCACTTTGACCCATCCAATATGGCAGCGAGGATGACGTATGATTCTACGCGGAAGGCAGCGTCTTTAATGGTCTGGAATAAATTGAATGCTACACGTTGATGGATTAATTTGTTCTTCTACGCCCTTTTTGAGGAACGTATTGTAGGACTTAAACCAACATCTGAAGAGGTGAGATCGCTCCTTTTTTTTCCCTATTTTTGCTGGCGGGATTGACTCTGCCCTAAGGGCTGTTCTCTCTCTCTCTCTCTCTCTCTCACTTTGCACCATTACACAATAAATATTCACAGTGAAAATATTTTGTAAGCGCGTTTCATGAACCAAGTTATAGGATTTGTTGACAACTCGCATCGAGTTCGTTACACTTCTACCCGGCGTGAAGCACTCACAGTCATGTGGTTGTGACGTAATTGTAAACAAATCCGTTCTACTCATCCAGACGACTTCACAACGGCGCCGTTGCCAGATCTTTCCACTCTGGAACCCGTTCTCAAAAGATTGCGTTTTGGGGCACCCAAAACGCCGGTGCCGTGTAGACGCCAGGCCGAAACGATAAACAATTGTATCGGATTCACCTGAATCCGTTGCCGTGTGGACAGGGCCTAAATTTCCCACAAGTGTGAATTTAAGTGTGAATGGCTGTCTGTCTCTCTGTGTTTGCCCCAAGATAGGCTGGCGATCTGTCCAGAATGTACCCCGCCTCTCACCCAACGTCAGCTGGGATCGGCTCCAGCTCACCTGCAACCTGCCATGGATAAGCAGTACAGAGTGTGAATGAATGAATGGGCAACATTTCTCATTATTAGATAATTATAAAACTGATATCAGTTTATTCTGCTTATTTCTATTTTTTTAACTAATTTCAGGCATAAAACTGACTTCTTGTTTTATTGTATTGAGTCTCAATGTATTATTCATATATTATTTTCTGCAATATTTTTTCTAATGCGTGAAATCAGCAAAAAAAATAACCAATTTATATTATTGAGAAATAGACTGAATATTATTATATTGTATTTAAGAGTCTTATAATTAGTTTTTTTCCGATTTAACTACAACCCCGATTCCAAAAAAGTTGGGACAAAGTACAAATTGTAAATAAAAACGGAATGCAATGATGTGGAAGTTTCAAAATTCCATATTTTATTCAGAATAGAACATAGATGACATATCAAATGTTTAAACTGAGAAAATGTATCATTTAAAGAGAAAAATTAGGTGATTTTAAATTTCATGACAACAACACATCTCAAAAAAGTTGGGACAAGGCCATGTTTACCACTGTGAGACATCCCCTTTTCTCTTTACAACAGTCTGTAAACGTCTGGGGACTGAGGAGACAAGTTGCTCAAGTTTAGGGATAGGAATGTTAACCCATTCTTGTCTAATGTAGGATTCTAGTTGCTCAACTGTCTTAGGTCTTTTTTGTCATATCTTCCATTTTATGATGTGCCAAATGTTTTCTATGGGTGAAAGATCTGGACTGCAGGCTGGCCAGTTCAGTACCCGGACCCTTCTTCTACGCAGCCATGATGCTGTAATTGATACAGTATGTGGTTTGGCATTGTCATGTTGGAAAATGCAAGGTCTTCCCTGAAAGAGACGTCATCTGGATGGGAGCATATGTTGCTCTAGAACCTGGATATACCTTTCAGCATTGATGGTGTCTTTCCAGATGTGTAAGCTCCCCATGCCACATGCACTAATGCAACCCCATACCATCAGAGATGCAGGCTTCTGAACTGAGCGCTGATAACAACTTGGGTCGTCCTTCTCCTCTTTAGTCCGAATGACACGGCGTCCCTAATTTCCATAAAGAACTTCAAATTTTGATTCGTCTGACCACAGAACAGTTTTCCACTTTGCCACAGTCCATTTTAAATGAGACTTGGCCCAGAGAAGACGTCTGCGCTTCTGGATCATGTTTAGATACGGCTTCTTCTTTGAACTATAGAGTTTTAGCTGGCAACGGCGGATGGCACGGTGAATTGTGTTCACAGATAATGTTCTCTGGAAATATTCCTGAGCCCATTTTGTGATTTCCAATACAGAAGCATGCCTGTATGTGATGCAGTGCCGTCTAAGGGCCCGAAGATCACGGGCACCCAGTATGGTTTTCCGGCCTTGACCCTTACGCACAGAGATTCTTCCAGATTCTCTGAATCTTTTGATGATATTATGCACTGTAGATGATGATATGTTCAAACTCTTTGCAATTTTACACTGTCGAACTCCTTTCTGATATTGCTCCACTATTTGTCAGTGCAGAATCAGGGGATTGGTGATCCTCTTCCCATCTTTACTTCTGAGAGCCGCTGCCACTCCAAGATGCTCTTTTTATACCCAGTCATGTTAATGACCTATTGCCAATTGACCTAATGAGTTGCAATTTGGTCCTCCAGCTCTTCCTTTTTTGTACTTTTAACTTTTCCAGCCTCTTATTGCCCCTGTCCCAACTCTTTTGAGATGTGTTGCTGTCATGAAATTTCAAATGAGCCAATATTTGGCATGAAGTTTCAAAATGTCTCACTTTCGACATTTGATATGTTGTCTATGTTCTATTGTGAATACAATATCAATTTTTGAGATTTGTAAATTATTGCATTCCCTTTTTATTTACAATTTGTACCTTGTCCCAACTTTTTTGGAATCGGGGTTGTATATACAAGACATTTTCACTTGCTAAATGCATTATTTTATTTGGATTTTATAACACGGCTGTATGGCGCTTCCAGAATGCATATTAGTATATCAGAAAAGCAGAAAAATATATTATTAGAATGTTATTGTTTGAATGTTGATGCCTTTTTAACTTGAAACACTAAGCATTTCAGAGGTACAGCCTGATATCTGTGTTTCAACTCTTTAACTTGATGAGAAATGCTCTGTCTGTGCTGCTGCTTTTAAAGTGACTTTTCATGCATATGTACAGTAAATATCTTCAGATAAACAGATAATGGCTTTAAACACTACTCTTGTCTGAAAATAGGTTGAGAAAATTTGTTTTCCTCAATATACTGGGCATGTCCAAAGAAATATGTTTAAAATAAATATGTGTGAAGTTTTATTATACTATATTTAAACAAGTTTTCACTTCAAAGTGATCTTAAAGCATTTTTAGATAAATGTAAAAGAATTCATGAACATGTCTATACTACAATTCTGTCAAGTTCGGGATGCTGATTGGGTCGAAGGCAGTGATTAAGTAAGGAATAACACACAATAGACTGTGCAGTTACACAAAAATACTGTACGCTACTGTATATTGGTGTGGTATGGCCTGATTGAAAGGGAAGAGCATTATTTTCATATAACAGCATGCTCTGGAGTGCATCATTCACTTATACCACAAAGATTTATCAAGTATTATAATATTTAATTTAATAAGATATGACACATTGCGAATTTTACTGAAAAAACACTTTTTTCTTTGTTATACAACACTTTTTAAAAAATCCTCCTATTATAGACTTATACTATTAGAGACTTAGATTATATCAAGCATCTGCTATGCAAGTCTCTGTGTATGAGTTGCTACTATAGAAACAATAACATTAGAATGACCAAATGAATATAAACATATCGCTCATGTTGTCCATGAAGTTACACAACGATAATGCACACCTTCTGACCAATCAAATTTGAGAATTCATCTGCACTGTGGTACAATTTTCTATAAAAGTAGCTCTGAGGAAGCATGGCCCAATTGTTGTACAGTTGCTATAACATATTTGATAACAGGAACTAACTTGTTTCATGGGTGCTCCATTAAAACTTAAAGTGAATATATCAATCAAAGTCCTTCCCATGCCATGTGGCGCATTGGGCGGCACCGATCTCTGTTTCCGTAGCCCTCGGCCTCTTGCCTATTACATAGCTAGGGTTACAGTGGGGGGCTAGTCCTCTGGTAACCGCGAGAGTTTGACTCCCCACTCGCATCTGTATTGCAGCGTGCCTTGCCAGACAGCAGTAGGTACCATTTTTATGATGGTCTTTGGTATGACCTGACCATGAGTAGAACTCACAATCTCCCGATCGAGAGGTGGACACGCTAACCACTGTATCGTCATCGTCACTGCTGAACCCGATCCAGGCTTGAGGTGAACCATGTTTGGTTGACTTGGCCAGAATTGCAGCAGTAGTGTGACCAGTTCCTTTCTGCGCACTCATGCAAACACACTCACACCTATGGGCAATTTAGAGTAGCCAGTTAACTTAACTGCATGCCTTTGGACTGTGGGGGAAACCAGAGCACCCGCAGGAAACCCACACAGATATGGGGAGAACATGCAAACTCCGCACAGAAAGGCCCCTGTCGGCCGCTGGGCTCAAACCCAGAAACTTCTCGTTGTGAGGCGACAGTGCTAACCATTACACCACTGTGCCACTCCTGCTGTTGCATAAGAGGAATAAATTATTTCTGGATGTGTTACTATTGGAAACTATTTTTGTGGCATCATATAATTTGTTGATTATTTTCATATAACAGCACATCCTTCTTCTTCTGGGTGCTCCAGTTAGGGGTCACCACAGCAGCTCATCATGATCAGCATATTTGATTTAGCCCTTCCTCGCACAACCCTCCCCAATCTATCCAGGGATGGGACCGGCACTAAATAAGCACTGGCTTGTGCGACTCCAGCGGCTGGGTATTTTATCTAATCTCCATGTCTTTGAATTGTTGGAGGAAACTGGAGCACCCGGAGGAAACCCACACAGAATTGGGAGAACATGCCAACTCCACCCAGAAAGGCCTCTGTTGGCCGTGAGGTTTGAACCCGGAACCTTCTTGTTGTGAGGCGACAGTACTAGCCACTGCGCCACCTTGCCACCTCATATAATAGTGCACCCTGTTATGTCTTATTCATTACCTAAAACAGACTGCTCACCTTTTTTTTTTTTTTTACTTACAAGCTTACTGGTTTGCCTAGTTTTGTAGATTCTTTTTATACTTTTCTTCAAATCTTTCTTTAAAAGCTACTACTGTTACGATCAACACATAGATGGGGTGTATTTCGCAGTGACCTTTCTGCAAACCATCTTCAACACTGTAATGAAACTGCAACCTCGTCTCCCTCTGCATTATTTAGCACTTCTCAGGAAACACTTTCCTTCTGGCAAATCTCAGCAGTGACCACAATCTCAATGTAAATAGGTCAAAGTGTTAAAAAATAGTATGAAAAGATACCATGAAAATTCAACACATAATTTTGATGAGATGTATACACAATTTTATTCATTTAGTGTAAACATGCTTTATAGTTGTAAGTGTTATTATATAGCTAATATTAACACAGGGTAAAATCCATTAAAAAAAAAAAAAACAGGCCAAAGTTGTTTGTGTTTCCGTGTGTCTATGTCAGCAACGTTTTTTGAATCATAAAAGGTTCCTGCACTTTAAAGGCGATTTTGCAAAAAGCACAGCATCCACTTCAATTCTGAAATCTCTTTCAGGTTCACTCTAGCAAGTTCTAATGGAAACCCAGAGCTCTTGGGAAACACACACACACAGCCCAGCTCAACCTGAGCACAAAGCAGGCGGAGGATCTAACGTCAGCCGCCTCAGAGACATCAAGACTGAGAGAAAAGAGACACGGTGACAGGCCAAAGGGGAGAAAGACACCTGTTGCTGGAAGCAGAGATGGATGGGTAAAGGAGGTTGTCGGTTTGCATAATGAACAGTGTCCCCAGTTACCACTGTCGGTCATCTCTTTAAAAAGGCTGATGGAAGTTGAGATGGAGTTAGTGCACGGTGATGAACAGAATATTACCCACAAGTCCCCAGCCTCCACCTACTCCCAATTAATGTGTCACAGCAGTGAAACAGCAGACCTTCCGAGTGGGCCTAATCTCGCGTCTCTGCCTCCGCTTAACAAGTGGCTTGATACTGTTTTACAGGATGCCGACAGGTACTACAGACTAAAGAAATACGCCACTGCAGCTAGTCACTTCACCACTGCCCTACAGGTACAATATTTACATCTCAGTGAACCTTGGCCCTTATAAACTGCACTATTATTTATTGAATGATTTTAATCACACCACCCCAAGGTAAAAAAAAATGTGGATACAGATCATAGTCAAAGACTGGAAACAAAGGGAAAAAGACTCTTTTAAAAAAGAAATGGCTTCGAGAATGACTGCTTACAGCTGCTAATTTTAATTTCACATTAGGCCTTGTACCATTTCTGGAGAGTGTGTTTGTAACAGGGTGTTTTTTTTCTTTTTCCCCCCCTGCAAATGGCTCTAAGCCAGATCATTCACAGGAACCTGCATGAGAGACACTCCATATAATCTCATAACAAATGGGTTTTTCAAATAAATGCAGCGGTCTCAAAAGTAGCCGGTCACCGGCGGCAAATCGCCGGCTATGGCTTGTTATGCCGCCGGCTATTGTCAGTCGAGTCACAAAATTTAATATTAAATATTTCTGACAGCAAAAAAAGTTGTGAACGTAAATTACATCCACTATGTCATGTATGTCCGTTGCCGCGTCAACTGTGTTTACATCCTCGACACGAGTGCAGCCATTACTGCCGCCTGTGTTGCCAGATTGCGCGTTTTCCCGCCCAATTTGGGCGGTTTTAAGTGCATTTTGGCGGGTTTTGAACATATTTTGGGCTGTAAAACATCAGCAGTATCTGGCAACATATTTTTTTACTTAATACAAGAAATGAATGGATGCCAACGTTTTTGCCAAAATGGTATTTTATTTTCCATTGTTTAGGCAGCTTCAGCATCATACTGTGAGATTCTGTTCAAATTGTTTTTTTCTTCTATGAAGCCTGAGCCATTTATTTTATTAGTTTATAATTATTGTTTAATTTAGTCTCCAGGAGAGACTGCCTGCACACAGCACTAGTATTAATATTTTTTTTTTCTTACATGAAAGCTGAGGCATTTATATTATATTTTAAGGTAACTTCATGTTGTGCTGTGAGGTTCTATGCACTTTAACTTTTGAACCAACAGGAGCATTTGGATAAGTAAAGCCTATTTTTCTGCATTTTTGTAGTCCTGGTAATCTTTTATATTGGTAAAGTTGTTTATAGGACCATTTCTCAGTGTTTGTTTTTTTAATCAATAGTTTTTCAGTAATAACTTAATATTTAACATATCACTCAATTTTAAACAACCCCCGCGCCTCCCCCATAGTCTCCAAAATTTCTGTGGGAAACACTGGCGTGCGTAACAACGCTAATCAAGCTTAAGCTAGACGACCCGCCTCAAATACCCGTCCCGGGTAAATGTTATCCCAATTTTAGATGGCCTGTTCCAAACCATCCCGCCCCATGAAAAATTCGTACTTGCATATCTATCTATCTATCTATCTATCTATCTCTGCACGCTTTGCGTGCATTATGTCTGCCGCTGGCAGACATTTTACCATTTTGCACCCTGCTGTAAATTATTTGTACCCTGCTATTCTCCCAAACTTTGAAGCCCCTGTAAATGTGTTCTAATTTTAATAAGATAAATATATAATCATTTTCTTGATGATCTATTTTGTAAAGAGACATTTATTGAACATTTTTTGGAAGGAGTCTCCAGTACCAGTGATTTGTAATGGTTATCAGAACAGAGGACTTTGTGTTGCTTTCTTTCTTTGTTGGGGAAGTTTTCCCCCGTTTTCTTTTTAATTTGATCTTGGCCAATTCCCTCCCACCAGCCCCATCACCCAACAGCTACCAAGCAGGGAGGGTGAAGGCTAACTTGTGCTTCCTCTGAGACACATAAATCCAGCCAACTGCTGCTCCTGCTGCATCACAGGGCAAAGTAACCTACTCTCTTCTTTATACATGATCGATTTGCTTGTGTTGCTCTGACTGACAGGGGAGAGAGTGTGCCTTCACAATGGCAACGCTTTATTTAAAGGGAATTGCTCAAAAACACCTTTAGCCTAATGTAGGGTGAGACCAAATTACTCTGTCATGACATAGCCATTAGTTTTCAATAAGGAATAAAACGCAGGGTGTGCTGTGATAGGTAAATAATCAATAAAAGGGTGGTGTTCTGCTTTGCACTGAGCCATTACCAACCTCTTACACCACACTAGTTTGCCAATGATTGCAGTTCTGACTTATTAAATAACGCCAATAATAGTCATTTGTTTTATCCATTTATAGTTACATTTTATCCATTATACTCATATGGTTGTTATGTAAGTTCTGTGAATCAAGGGACTTCATGTTATCACTTACATTATAGCAACTATAAAACACTCCCTCACTCGTTTACAAGTAACCACAAAGCATAACATCCTGAAGTCCTGAAGACTTTCACAGAGTGGTAAACCTAATGGCACAGTTTTATCTTTGGCTGTTACAAAATGCTGACACTAGAGACCTCTCTAAAAATGTTAAATAGGAGTTTACTTACAGAACATTTCAGCATAAATTTATGCAATTTTTTTTTGTTAAATAGCAGCACATTTAAATACTTTTTTAAGGCTTTGATTGGTGTTATATTGAACAAACAGGCCTTTGTGAATTAGCTGTTACTACTGAAACAGTACTGATAACCAGAGGTGGACAAAGTACCCAACTTCATTACTTAAGTCAAAGTACAGCTCCTACTGGTCAAATGTTACTCCGATACAAGTGAAAGTTGTCCAGTCACATTTTTTTACTTAAGTTAACGTACTGAAGTACTTGCTTTTAAAAATACTTAAGTATTAAAAGTACATTTTCTGTCAACGCATTGTTGTATTATTGCCACAGCACTTACAAAACCTAATGCCTCTGAAGCAACCTACTGGATTTACTGACTAACTTGTAGAACCTGTAGAATAAACACCTGGTAGAATGTTACAAAATGAAACACAACTGAACTAAAAAAAGCCATTGTTATTATTATTTTTAATTGTAACACTCCTCCCCACCCCCACAAAGCAGCGTGGTAGTGTTCTGACCCAGCTCTGGTAGTGTGTACACACATGTACATGTATGTTAATCAGGAAGACAGTGGAATAGCTGTAAATGCAGCTTGCTCAGAAAATAAAAATGACAATCCAATCTGCTTAAAACCCAGGTCCATACCTCGAGCTTAATAACTGCCCAGCAGCAACACTGCTTGAAGCAAGACAAAAAAAAAAGTGCAAGACCATCATCTGACATCAAAACAAAAAATTCCAGCAATTTGTTGTGAATGACTAGTACAATACTGTCCATCTCACAGGTCTCACATGCGCACATGTGCAAATGTATGTATTCGTGTACATATGAAGCTGCCTGTGGAATCATGATGGTTTAATGTTAAGCTAGCTAGTCAGTGAAGCTCCACCTGACATGCTAGCAAAATCTTTTCAAACTCAAAATCATATTGAGTAGCTCACGTTACTAGAAAGAAAGATTTCTACATTTTGTTTATTTGGCAAGATTATGCTAAACATTTCTGAAAGCGCTTCAGATAAGTTAATGTTATTCATGTTAGCATAACGCCATGTTTACATGCTAACTAACGGTGTCCAAGTTAACTAGCTATGTGTTAACATTAGCCGTGGACAAGGCTACGGCAACTTGGCAGGAAAATCCATAGAAAGTCATTTGACTAACCATACTGCATAGCTATTACAACGTTATCGCTAGCTCTAAAAGCACATAAAACTTCACTGCAAGCTTTCTCTTGGAATAAAACGTTTACATACCTCAACATGCTTCCGCAGGTCAGATGGCAAGTTTTTTGTAGGCTGTGATGTGCTCTCTTTTAGGCAAACAAAACAAACATTTAAAACAAAACAACTCTTTTATTCCTTTCAGAAAACTGAAACATGGGTTCTAGCTTTCGCCGTGGGTGTATGCATTCCCCAGAAGAACCACCTCCTTCCATTCGGCCATCAACTGATCGTGTTAAATAACACTGCTGAGAAATAATTGAACTTGATTTTATACAGTCTATGGACGTGACGTGACCCTAGTGATTACTGATCGGCTGTCTCAGTGTCACCTGCGAAAAAACCAATCATGTTTTAGAAAAGAAAAGAAAAAAACATCCACTTTCAAAGCCACTTCATAGTAACAAGTAACAAGGACCTTGATAGAAAGGAGTGGAGTAAAAAGTACGATATTTGTCTTTCAAATGTAGTTAAGTTAAAGTCATAAGTTGCCAAAAAATTAATACTCAAGTAAAGTACAGATACTCAAAAAGTGTACTTAAGTACAGTAGTCAAGTAAATGTACTTCGTTACTGTCCACCTCTGCTGATAACAAACATATTATGATACTGTGATCTGAATTACAGCCAGGATTACCTTTTAAGTAATGCTGTTCGAAAAAGTTCATCAACACTTTCTGATCAATCAGATTCAAGATTTCAGTAATAATCAATATTAATTAATTATGACAAAAGATATAATTATTTAATAAATAATGATGTCAGTTGCCATGAAAAACTAATGTATGTAGGTGATTTATATATGTTTATGAAAATCAACCAGAAGTAAAGTGTGATACATACTGTATATTGATGTGACTCATCTCTACCTTATCATGAATAAAGAAAGACAGTGGTGTATTTCAATACAGTGGTGAGTATAGTTGTTCAGACTGAACTAATCCTATCTATCAGATCTATTTTCTATTGGGAGTGCATACGTCAACTTACACTGGACCTCATCTCTCATTCAACTCTCTCTCTCTCTCTCTCTCTCTCTCTCTCTCTCTCTCTCTCTATCTCACTCAGGACTGCTCCAAAGGTGCTGTGCTTGGGAAACCTTTTACTGCTGCTGATGAAGACATTTCCAAGGTTGTTGGCTTCATCGAGTCCAGGCTCGTTGCCTGCTACCTGAGAATGCAGAAGCCTGACTTGGCACTGCCACATTCCCACAGGTAAGCATGCGATTAGAGCAAATACACAGAGATACAACTCCAGATCTAGCACATCCAGAAGACAAAGCACCAGGTGCCAAGTATAATTTAGGGCTTCTACAGAATAAACTATTCCCAGCAAAAAAGAACAGCTTAAGTTAATAATAGACCATTTAGTTTCATCAAACAAAATGGCCTGTGCACTGAATATACTTTTTTAGACTTGTGATGTTAAATAATACATTATGTTCAGTGCTATATTATTAAGGGTAGCATTACAATTAAGGTTTAATAAAGAAGCCATGCTTGGAGTAAGACAAAGTAATTCGTGGCCACTGATATCCACAGCCTGACCTCACTTATCTGAACCTGCTCTGCCTGTTAGTCATGGCTCTGAACCCATCTCCCCTGCACCTCCATTACAGAGAAAGAGAGCTTGAGAGTTCACCTTCCCCTTGCTATATAACTCATCCTGACTGTGTCCTACCTTGAAAAGTTCACTCTGCTGTAGAAGTAAAAATCAAACCTCTCTGTGGGTTCCACTGTTCTGACTGACAGAGAGGCAAATGTATGATTAAGTGCTGAGTTATTGTATTGACATATCAACACATTCTCATACACTTAATTTGACAAATAACACATATTAGGCTGCTTTGACACTCTGTATTTTTTCGACACAAAAGAATTTTTAAAAACTGTGGCAAAGAGAAGACAGCTTTGCCTGAGTGTCAGCTTTGAGGAAAGAAAATTAAGAGAAGAGGAATGGTTGTGTGACGAGGCAGCATTTAGACCAATGCTTGAATCCACAGTTAGTGCAACTGGACTTTATATTGAATATGAATCATTAGCATGCATTCATCTCATCTCATTATCTCTAGCCACTTTATCCTGTTCTACAGGGTTGCAGGCAAGCTGGAGCCTATCCCAACTGAATATGGGCGAGAGGCAGGGTACACCCTGGACAAGTCGCCAGATCATCGCAGGGTTGACACATAAAGACAAACAAACAAAAATTCACTCTCACATTCACACCTGCAGTCAATTTAGAGCCACCAATTAACCTAACCTGCATGTCTTTGGACTGGGGGGGAAACTGGAGCACCCAGAGGTAACCAATGCAGACACGGGGAGTACATGTAAACTCCACACAGAAAGGCCCCCATCAACCACTGGGCTCAAACCCAGGACCTTCTTGCTGTGAGACGACAGTGCTAACCACTACACCACTGTGCCACCCCTAATCTTTTAATAGGAGATATTAAATACATGTAAATCAAGCATAGCATAAGTTCTGGCAGGCCCCAAAAAACAAGCCCAGCCTTCAATCCCAGCTACATCAGCTGATCTCAAGCCAGCCAACATCAGCTGACAGCTCAGCTGATTCCCTTCTATGCATTCTACTGGCATATCTCTCATTGAGCACCTTATTTAAGCTGCTTTAACCTGCCTACCTTTGCTGCTTTCTCTGCAAGCCATTTTTCAACCCACCTCCACTCCAACTTGTACCCTTTTATGCTGTCTGACTTTAACAAATGTCATTTTTGTATCATTGATGCCTGCTCACAATCCAGTCCAGGCTACCTTCTTCCATTGCTCCATGGTCCAGTTCTGATGCTCATATGCCTATTGTAGGCACTTTCCTGGTGGACAGGAGTCAGCATGAGCTACTAAGCCCATACAAAGCAAGCTGTGATGCGCTGTGCATTCTAATATCTTTCTATCATAGCCAGCATTAACTTTTTCAGCAGTTGTGCAGGTGCTCTTCTGTGGTTCACTGATTGTCCTTCATTGGACCACTTTCTGATAGATGATAATCACCGCATACCAGAACACCCACACGACCTACAATTTTGGAGATGTGTTGACCCAGTCATCTAACCATTGCATTTGACCCTTGTCAAAACTAAGGTCCCTAATCCATGCCATTTTCGTTGCTGCCACCCTCCTTGCTTTAGCCATTTCATGCAGAAACATGGAAGGGCAGGGAGGTGCTCTCCCTGCCTCAAGGCTTTCCACATAGGCATGTGGAAGGACAGGGAGGTCTCCTAATCCATACCATTTTTGCTGCTGCTTCCCTCCCTGCTTTAGCCGTTCTACGCAGGCACATGGACGGGCAGGTAGGTCCCATATTCCAACCTTAATCAATGTCATCTCTGTTGTCATTGATTCCTGCTCTGTTCTGTACCTGGCGGGGGGCTTGCTGTGGCTCTCCCTGCTTTAACCTTTCTATGTAGGCACATGGTAGGGCATGGAGGTCCCAGGACAGAGCCACTCGCCAAATACAACTTGTTGCAAATATTGCAATGCAAATAAAGTTCCTTGATGAAAGCGGTCCTGACAGAACTATATTTAAGCTATTTTCATGTGCTAAGATGTCTTTTTTGCAGTGCAGGAATTTCTATGGTGAACACTCCACATATTCTAAGCTAAAGAACAAAACAGATTTTTTTCAGTTATTTAAAAAAATACTGCCTGTAGTTGTTGATAGGGTAACATCATGTGTCAATGCTTTGTACTGTAACATTAATGTAACTATAAACAGTTAAAAAGCAGAACTTGTTAATTAATAAATGAAAAAGGTCATGTGGGGGGGCTGCCATGCCGTCACCATAGTAACCAATTCCCTGCTTCACGTTATGAACCATTTCTCCCTTTCACTGTACAGCATTGAACACACCAATCCCTGTACTCGATGCCATGTTCTATCTCCGCCCATTCTTCTGACTCCCTGTAATGGTATTGGATACAGAGATGATACCAGATGCCAAATACAGTGAAGTCATGACTGTGCTTAAAACCCGCGGCGAAATCGAAATTCCTTCTCTCTGGCGGTGGATTTCCATGTGTGAAAGAGACGTCGTTGCATCTGTGCTACAGAAGAACAAAGGCCAAAGAACGAGCTATTGATACCGAACCTTTAGCCAAAGTCCAATGTATTTGATCTTCGGATAGTTGCAATAATAACTGAACCGGTTAGTTACTGCAGCCCACACAGTATTGTTAAAGAGAAAAAGCGACTGGATCCCTTTTCCCTTTCGCAACGTCAACGAACTACAAACAAGATTCCTTCCAGATCATCGGACAACTGACGGGACACCGAAGATCTTCAGCTGATGAACTGTAAAAGCAAAAGGAACAGAACTGTTTTCTCCCTGGACCTGCGCGCCACGCTGTCTTCGGATAACGGATGGCGCGCTTTCAGTCGCCAAGCAAGAGCGATCTCAAGTAAGGCTGGCATCTGGGCAATTGTTAGTCTTAGTTGTGGCTAGTTAATGTGAAGAGTGTTGTTTATTTGAATTCATTCAGGGTTTAAATGTACGCATTTTGATTCACATGAAAGTCGGTCTTAGGCCGCATGTTGTTTGATTTGCTTTGTTTACTATCTGTATTTAGTTAGATCGTGCATGCGTTCTCTCTCTCTCTCTCTCTCTCTCTCTCTCTCTGTGTCTCTTTTTAACTCCCTCCATTGCACTACACCCCTCAACATTGGGATTTCAGGAGTAGCTAAGGTTGAGTAGAAGTTTGGGTTTGAGACCTAGCACAAAGGCTCGCGCATTACATTCACATACCACACCTATCTCGCCTGCGCGCGCACAAAGCCTCGTTCCTCACTCCCCTCCTCCTTGTCCTGCTCATGCCCTCTCTCCCTAGCTCCTCCTCATCTCGTTAGTGCGCAGCTGCGCACACGCACGCATATGCCTACACCCACCCACCCACCCACACACACACACACTCTTACACACACACATAAACACGTGATTTCCCTCTCAGATTTTAACATTCACTCGCCCCTACACTGAACACTTGCATATAGCCTATTACTTCTGATCACCATTAGTGCCTTAGTTATCATCATATTCATTGCTGATTTCTTACTCTGTTTACTGCTGGTTATTATTCTACTTACTACTGACTATTGCTTCATACACTACTGATTATTATTTGTATACATTGTATCACCATCTATACTGAATTATTCCTTGGCTGCTATTGTTGCTATATATGATTAGTATTAGTTTGCTAATTCATGTCAGCTATTTCAATAAGTGGTACCTTTGGAGTAAACTGTGTCCGTCTATTGCTACAACATTCACTGAGTGCCGACCTCTGCCAAACAAGTATTCTAATTGCCTTCGCCCATTTGGTTGTGATATGAATGTTATAGATCTAGAGTAAACGTATTACATTAGAGTGACAATACTCACTAAAACTATAGCAACATCACCACTAAGTTATTCCATTGATTTTAAGTTTGACTATAAACTATTAGACACTTGAATTAATGATTAATGAATTTATGAGACTGATCCCTTTTTACATGAGACTGATTTGATAAGCCTATTGCACCTACAGTAATCATTGGCACATTGCTGAGATATAAGAGCTACCGTAAAAAACACTTCAGGCTGTGCTGTTAAAAAAAAAATCTACTTCAGGGTGGCACCATAATATCCTGTAACAACACAGACCATTGTTCTGTTTCTGACTTTGAGCATTTTATAGTGAATTAACTGATTACATTATAATTTGACTACTGTACAACTCATTTCACAGTTCTAATTGACACTATGGCATTTTACAGTGGGATGTTGCTCAGAACCCATGTGTTATATTTCACTTATTAATGAACATGTCCTTCCCCCCCCCCACTCCCCACTCTGTCTGTCCCTCTGAGTTACATGTCAATCCTGAGATTGAGATGCTAGCCTCGGACCTGCCTGATCCATCCTGATGCCCTATGTCTGGCTGGAGTCTCATCACATCACTCCTGTGGAGGACGGCTCCATATGGACTGTCAAAAGTCACACTTGGAAGATGCTCTGGACACTTACAGTAATGTTTTTATGGCTGAGGATGACAGTTGACTTGCTAACTTTAGGACTGCAGTTGTCATGAACAATTTTGCACTCAAGTTTGCATCAATGAAGAGCTGATAACATCAACAAAACTGACTTCATGTTAAAACTGTTAAAAATGTTTTAATCATGTTGTCTTTATCACCCAAATGAGGATGGGTTCCCTTTTGAGTCTGGTTCCGCTCGAGGTTTCTTCCTCATGTTGTTTGAGGGAATTTTTCCTTGCCACTGTCGCCACAGGCTTGCTCATTGGGGATAGATTAGGGATAAAATTAGCTCATGTTTAAAGTCATTAAAATTCTGTAAATCTGCTTTGCGACAATGTCTATTGTTAAAAGCACTATAAAAATAAACTTGACTTGACTTTTATATAATGCATAAGATGTGAAAGTGTATGCAATAACTCAGGATGCCACTGTTGCATCTACATCTGTCACTGCTGCTTAAACACAATAGAGAACACTAGAAGAACACTTGGTAGAGTGTATACCTCTGCCAAGCCACATACAGTATTAGAATATCCACACAAAAAATAAATTAATTAATTAATCCTGGGTCCACACATATATCTGGATTTGCATCAGAATTTAATCAATCAATTTCTCATTGGTCTATGGCTCTTCCTTCCTCAAAATTTCATCAAAATGCATTCACTACTTTTTGAGTTACATTGGGAAAAGACAAACAAACAAACGGAGGTGAAAAGATAACCTCCTCCAACAAAGTTGGCAGAGGTACACTCTCAGAAAATAAAGTCCATTATTGTACCGTTAGGGGTACAATGGCTTGTCACTGGGGCAGTAATCTCTAAGGTATTTATTTGTGCCCTTTATATACTGCTTGGGAACTTTATATGTACCTTTTTGGCCCTAAAAAGGTACACATAGTTACCTTGAGGTCCAATAATGAGCCCTTGGGGGTACATTAGTGTAGATTGTACCTTGGGGACAGAAATGGACTCCTACTGTACCCCTATTTCTGACAGTGTAATGATTATATATAAAGCAGAAGAAATGCTGTAATTATCAGTCTGTGTTTAAATAAAGCAGATGGGATCCAAAGAAAATATTGTCATGTATAACTCAGTGGAGCTCAAATGAGTGTTCTCAAAGTTAATTCAGTTCTGTTGTGAATCTTACACTTAAGAACAGGGTGAAAGCTAGTCAGAGTGTGATGATGCAAAAGGACTAACCCCTTAATTCCATCACTGTCATGCCACTGCCAGTGTTGTTTTCAGTATATTCTGAAGCTGTTCAGGAAAAGGTAGAAGTACTTGGTAAAAATGACTTTCGAGCACCATGGTCTATATTCAGACTTGCGTTTCACACAAATAGTGAATGTTTAATTATTATATTTTGCAGAGTGGTCTTCAGACCTGATGCATAATGATGGACTTTCTATTGGGAGTGCTTACATCAACCTACACTAGACCTTGTGAAAACATATTTTATCTTGTCAGCTGTTCCACCCAGACTAAAATGATGTTTTTGTCAAAAAAAAACAACAACAACAACAAAACCCTACACCTTTTTGAATCCAGTCTCCAAAGATTCCAAGATTGCTGAACTGTTTAACTGCTTTGTTGAACTGCTTTTCTTTGACATTGTGGTTTTCAAGAAAGCTTGTTTTACCGTCATGCCTGTAGTATCAAAACAAAATGGTACAAATTCTTTCATGGGAGAATCACCAATGTCCATGCCCAGCATTCTCCTTACTACAATTTTGTTTTTGTCGTTGGTGATGGTGGAAAAGAGAAAAGTTTTGGGAAATAGAAATTTCAGCTGCCATTTCTGTGGGTAAAACAGACCAATCAGAATCGAGCATTCAGCAACACTGTGGTATAAATACATATGTGTGAAAATATCAACTGTGCACAAAGTGTACGTACAACCCCGATTACAAAAAAGTTGGGACAAAGTACGAATTGTAAATAAAAACAGAATGCAATCATTTACAAATCTCAAAAACCGATATTGTATTCACAATAGAACATAGACAACATATCAAATGTCGAAAGTGAGACATTTTGAAATTTCATGACAGCAACACATCTCAAAAAAGTTGGGACAGGGGCAATAAGAGGCTGGAAAAGTTAAAGGTACAAAAAAGGAACAGCTGGAGGACCAAATTGCAACTCATTAGGTCAATTGGCAATAGGTCATTAACATGACTGGGTATAAAAAGAGCATCTTGGAGTGGCAGCGGTTCTCAGAAGTAAAGATGGGAAGAGGATCACCAGTCCCCCTAATTCTGCACTGACAAATGGTGGAGCAATATCAGAAAGGAGTTTGACAGTGTAAAATTGCAAAGAGTTTGAACATATCATCATCTACAGTGCATAATATCATCAAAAGATTCAGAGAATCTGGAAGAATCTCTGTGCGTAAGGGTCAAGGCCGGAAAACCATACTGGACGCCCGTGATCTTCGGGCCCTTAGACGGCACTGCATGCTTCTGTATTGGAAATTACAAAATGGGCTCAGGAATATTTCCAGAGAACATTATCTGTGAACACAATTCACCGTGCCATCCGCCGTTGCCAGCTAAAACTCTGTAGTTCAAAGAAGCCGTATCTAAACATGATCCAGAAGCACAGACGTCTTCTCTGGGCCAAGGCTCATTTAAAATGGACTGTGACAAAGTGGAAAACTGTTCTGTGGTCAGACAATTCAAAATTTGAAGTTCTTTATGGAAATCAGGGACGTCGTGTCATTCGGACTAAAGAGGAGAAGGACGACCCAAGTTGTTATCAGCGCTCAGTTCAGAAGCCTGCATCTCTGATGGTATGGGGTTGCATTAGTGCATGTGGCATGGACAGCTTACACATCTGGAAAGACACCATCAATGCTGAAAGGTATATCCAGGTTCTAGAGCAACATATGCTCCCATCCAGATGACGTCGCTTTCAGGGAAGACCTTGCATTTTCCAACATGACAATGCCAAACCACATACTGCATCAATTACAGCATCATGGCTGCGTAGAAGAAGGGTCCGGGTACTGAACTGGCCAGGCTGCAGTCCAGATCTTTCACCGATAGAAAACATTTGGCGCATCATAAAACGGAAGATACGACAAAAAAGACCTAAGACAGTTGAGCAACTAGAATCCTACATTAGACAAGAATGGATTGACATTCCTATCCCTAAACTTGAGCAACTTGTCTCCTCAGTCCCTAGACGTTTACAGACTGTTGTAAAGAGAAAAGGGGATGTCTCACAGTGGTAAACATGGCCTTGTCCCAACTTTTTTGAGATGTGTTGTTGTCATGAAATTTAAAATCACCTAATTTTCCTCTTTAAATGATACATTTTCTCAGTTTAAATATTTGATATGTCATCTATGTTCTATTCTGAATAAAATATGGAATTTTGAAACTTCCACATCATTGCATTCCATTTTTATTTACAATTTGTACTTTGTCCCAACTTTTTTGGAATCGGGGTTGTACACAAACATCACCAGTGCATATACAGTGGTGCTTGAAAGTTTGTGAACCCTTTAGAATTTTCTATATTTCTGCATAAATATGACCTAAAACATCATTAGATTTTCACACGTCCTAAAAGTCGATAAAGAGAACCCAGTTAAACAAATGAGACAAAAATATTATACTTGGTCATTTATTTATTGAGGAAAATGATCCAATATTACATATCTGTGAGTGGCAAAAGTATGTGAACCTCTAGGATTAGCAGTTAATTTGAAGGTGAGATTAGAGTCAGGTGTTTTCAATCAATGGGATGACTATCAGGTGTGAGTGGGCACCCTGTCTTTTTTAAAGATCAGGCTCCATCAAAGTCTGATCTTCACAACACATTTTTGTGGAAGTGTATTATGGCACGAACAAAGGAGATTTCTGAGGACCTCAGAAAAAGCGTTGTTGATGCTCATCAGGCTGGAAAAGGCTACAAAACCATCTCTAAAGAGTTTGTACTCCACCAATCCACAGTCAGACAGATTGTGTACAAATGGAGGAAATTCAAGACCATTGTTACCCTCCCCAGGAGTGGTCGACCAACAAAGATCACTCCAAGAGCAAGGTGTGTAATAGTCGGCAAGGTTACAAATGACCCCAGGGTAACTTCTAAGCAACTGAAGGCCTCTTTCACATTGGCTAATGTTAATGTTCATGAGTCCACCATCAGGAGAACACTGAACAACAATGGTGTGCATGGCAGGGTTGCAAGGAGAAAGCCACTGCTCTCCAAAAAGAGCATTGCTGCTCATCTGCAGTTTGCTAAAGATCATGTGGACAAGCCCAAAAGCTATTGGAAAAATGTTTTGTGGACGGATGAGACCAAAATAGAACTTTTTGGTTTAAATGAGAAGCATTATGTTGGAGAAAGGAAAACACTGCATTCCAGCATAAGAACCTTATCCCATCTGTGAAACATGGTGGTGGTAGTATCATGGTTTGGGCCTCTTTTGCTGCATCTGGGCCAGGATGGCTTGCCATCATTGATGGAACAATGAATTCTGAATTATACTAGCAAATTTTAAAGGAAAATGTCAGGACATCTGTCCATGAACTGAATCTCAAGAGAAGGTGGGTCATGCAGTAAGACAACGACCCTAAGCACACAAGTCATTCTACCAAAGAATGGTTAAAGAAGAATAAAGTTAATGCTTTGGAATGGCCAAGTCAAAGTCCTGACCTTAATCCAATCGAAATGTTGTGGAAGGACCTGAAGCGAGCAGTTCATGTGAGGAAACCCACCAACATCCCAGAGTTGAAGCTGTTCTGTACAGAGGAATGGGCTAAAATTCCTCCAAGCCGGTGTGCAGGACTGATCAACAGTTACCGGAAACGTTTAGTTGCAGTTATTGCTGCACAAGAGGGTCACACCAGATACTGAAAGCAATGGTTCACATACTTCTGCCACTCACAGATATGTAATATTTGATCATTTTCCTCAATAAATATATTACCAAGTATAATATTTTTGTCTCATTTGTTTAACTGGGTTCTCTTTATCTACTTTTAGGACTTGTGTGAAAATCTGATGATGTTTTAAGGTCATATTTATGCAGAAATATAGAAAATTCTAAAGGGTTCACAAACTTTCAAGCACCAGTGTATAGTAGGTCCAAAAATATCACAGTATACATAGCTCTGTTATTGCTCCAGCACAGAATGACTTTCTGTTCATTAGTACTTCTTGCTTGATTCTCATCTTAGCCACATGTGACATGCTGCAGAGTTTTCACTCTTGACATGTCTAGCACTACCCCTTATTCATAGTTTTGCTGGTTGTCGCCATCTCCGATGACTCATGCTTTGCTGGAGAGAATAGCGTGGAGCTGTACATTTTCTCAGGTGTCTCAACTGAAAGAGCGCATGCTCACAGACTCCAAAACTCCCTCTTGACCCCTTTCCTCAGCCTGTCCATTTCCCCGGCTGTCAGTTGGTGCCCAGCACAGAATAAGTTGCTTGTTGAGTTTGTGTGTGTTCCTCCTCTTTGGCCTTCTCACAGGGAACGTGCTTTGTGCGGAGTGGCACCTCATCAAAGGCAGCTTTGTCGATTCCTGTCGAACGGATTTTGTATATATTAGCTTCGTACACGGCAGCCCTGAGCAAAAACAATTTGGATAAAAATACCACAGTGGCAGGAGCCTTTTGAGGTTCTTTGAGATGACACATTGTTTTTGAATTGCAGGGCTGCGCATCTTTTTACATCTCACTTTCTCTCTCTTGTTCTGTTTCTCTGTCATGTATTTAGGTTGCTGTTTTCTAACAAGGCTGTTTTATAGTCTGTCACACTGCCAAAATAGGAGTTTGTCAAACTGCAAACAGTTGGATTTTTTTTTTTTTTAACGAGAATGTGACGAAACAAACCATTATGGAAAGTAGTATGGAGAAATAAAGGATTCAAGAAATATTACCAGTCGAGATGAATTTTGCTTTACAACTGTAATTTTAAACAGTACAAACATGTAGAGAAATGCCCGTGCTAAAATTTGCACTACATGGTCTTGGTCTTGTTAGATCCCTAACGTATGTGTTTTATTTATTAGCCAATAATCCTGATTAATGAATGCAATTATCAACTTAAATAATCAGCCCCCTCAAGGATAACTGTTGCTATTTAAATTAAAATTAGAGTCCACAATTAATTACAATGCCATCATACGGTGGAGTGAGTAGCATATTGGTTTCAGAGCTGCTGCAGTGAGGTAGGTGTGTGTGTGTGTGTGTGTGTGTGTCTGCATGCCTGAATAAGTCACGAGCGTATTCCTTTGTCAGCTATAGCAATATATGCAGGCCTGTCAGTCATGATCAGGCACATCGTAGATGCAATTAAGTTAGAGGTTCAAGACAGTAGAGCTTCGGCTAATACACTATCATGACTCAGGCTCTTTGATTGTCCAGCTTGGGAGTGAGTTATTGCTTCATCCATTATTCTCTGCAGGTTAAATTCAGTTGTTCAGGTGCCCAGTTGTAAATTAATGGCATGTCTTTTTTCCTTGTTGAGGTCTAAGAAGAATAAAGAGGCTTTTAGGCTGAGATATGGATCAGCATATAAATAATATAGCCAGGAAGTCTTGGCAACCAATCTGTGCCACTGGAGACCTTTGCTGTTGTTTAAGATGTATTTTATGTCATTTTCCTCAAGGGCACAAGGTCACTAAATAAAAAATAAAGATTTTTCCCCTTTGCTCTGAATTTCATGTCGCCTTTAACTCACACAGTTCAGCATAAGATTAAAGTGATTTTAACCCACAGGCTTTTCAGGGCTCACCATTCACACACAGAGTATAATATAGAAAAAACTCTGCCTTTTTGAATGCTTGTACTTGGACTGACAAATGCGACAAACACAGTAAAGAGAATGTTTTAAGACAACAATGTTGCTCTGCTTTAATATTGCTAATGCTTCATAGCTGTGAATAATTCAGGAGAAGCAATAAGGAAGAAGAAGGATTGCACAGTGTCTTGCAAAAGTCTTCATTCCCCTTGGTGTTTGTCCGGTTTTGTCGCATTACAAGCTGGAATTAAAATGGATTTTTGGAGGGTTAGCACCATTTGATTTACATAACATGCCTACCACTTTAAAGGTGCAAATTGTTTTTTTTATTGTGACACAAACAATAATTAAGATGAAAAAACAGAAATCTGGAGTGTGCATCAGTATTCACCCCCCCCCCCCCCCCCCCCCCAAAAAAAAGTCAATACTTTGTAGAGCCACCTCTTGCTGCAATTACAGCTGCAAGTCTCTTGGGGTATGTCTCTATTAGCTTAGCACATCTAGCCACTGGGATTTTTGCCCATTCCTCAAGGCAAAACTGCTCCAACTCCTTCAATTTAGGTGGGTTGCGTTGGGTAAGCGCAATCTTCAAGTTAGGCCACAGATTCTCAATTGGATTGAGGTCTGGGCTTTGATTAGGCCATTCCAAATCATTTAAATGTTTATGTTTCCCTTTAAACCACTCCAGTGTAGCTTTAGCAGTATGTTTAGGGTCATTGTCCTGCTGGAATGTGAACCTTCATCCCAGTCTCAAACAGGCTCTCCTCCAGAATTGCCCTGTATCTTTCTTTCAGTCCTGACCAGCTTTCCTGTCCCTGCAGATGAAAAACATCCCCACAGCATGATGCTGCCACCACCATGCTTCACTGTAGGAAAGATGTTCTCAGGGCGATGGGAAGTGTTGGGTTTGCACCACACATAGCATTTCCCACGATGACCAAAAAATTCAATTTTAGTCTTATTTGACCAGAGAATCTTCTTCCATGTGTTTGGGGAGTCTGCCACATGCTGTTGGGCAAACTCCAAACATGTTTTCTTATCCATCCATCCATCCATCCATCCATCATCCGTAACCACTTATCCTGTGCAGGGTTGCGGGGAAAGCTGGAGCCTATCCCAGATGACTATGGGTGAGAGGCGGGGTACACCCTGGACAAGTCATCAGAACATCACAGCTGACACATAGAGACAAACAACCATTCACACTCATACCTGCGGACAATTTAGAGCCACCAATTAACATAATCTACATGTCTTTGGACAGTGGGAGGAAACCAGAGCACCCGGAGGAAACCCACGCAGACACAGGGAGAACATGCAAACTCCACACAGAAAGGCCCTCGTTGGCCACTGGGCTCAAACTTTCTTGCTGTAAGGCAACAATAATAACCACTACACCACAGTGCCACCCATGTTTTCTATTTTTTTCCGACCATTCTTCCATAAAGCCCCACTCTGTGGAGTGTTTGGCTTTAAGTGGTCCTATGGACAGATACTCCCATCTCTGCTGTGGATCTTTGCAGCTCCTTCAGTGTTATCTTAGGTGTCTTTGTTGCATCTCTGATTAATGCCCTCCTTGTCCGGTCTGTGAGTTTTGGTGGGCAGCCTTTTCTTGTCAGGTTTGTATAGTAGAGTGGGGTAATACGCTCCCGTGGGGTAATACGCCCCCGGCCTGTTTTACCCAAAATAACCACCAGATGGCGCAAAGTTACATTTCTATTGTTGCTATGGACTGGCTTGACAACGGGGATATACAAATATCCACTGTGGATCGCATATCAGCAACGCAGCGGAGAGAAATCAAATTTCATGGTAAGTGATATAATTTTCAGATATCAGTAAAACTGTATTTAGATAGCTGCTATCTTGTCAGATATCACAGCTGTGTATGTGGTATGAGTAGACAAGTCAGTACGTTAAAAAAATACATTAGGTATAAAAAGTTGAATCACATTTTGAAAGTAAGACCCTTTTTTGTAAAAGTGTAGTCTGTGGGGTAAAACGCCCCCTTAATGGCGGGGTAAATGGCCCCCAGGGGGCATCGTTTCCTTTTATCATAATTACTGTATTTCATACATTTCTGAATAGCAGATACATAGTTTTTAATAACATCTCGCTTACCTGGTTGAGTAAAGCAAGTAATTTGAACTTAATATTAAAAATAATTGAAATAAAAAAAAATTGAAATTAAAATGCAAAATATAATAAAATAATGCATCTATTCATTAATTCAGGGATATTTTCTTGTTTCTTTCACATTATAGGCTTAAGTAAACACTTTTGCTATCCAAACAGCTTTTTTTGAGTGAGGGGGCCTATTGCCCCACCTCAGGGGGCCTTTTACCCCACTGGGGGGGTAAAAGGCCCCCTTGGCACAATGTTTGTTTTTGTTAAAAAAATAATAATAAGTATTAACTTTAGGCAAACTTTAGGTGGCATTATTGTTCATGTCACTGTTGTCAAAAACTATGATTAAAACTAAACACATGGTTCATTTCAACTTGGAGAAAAACTGAATTTTCCTTAAGGGGGGCTTTTTCCCCCACTCTCCTCAAGTGGTGACATATTCTTTCTATTTTGCTATAATTGATAATATGGTAGGTGGCACAGTGGTGTAGTGGTTAGCCTCACAGCAAGATGGTCCCGGGTTCGAGCCCAGTGGCTGGCGAGGGCCTTTCTGTGTGGAGTTTGCATGTTCTCCCCGTGTCTGTGTGGGTTTCCTCCGGGTGCTCCGGTTTCCCGCACAGTCCAAAGACATGCAGGTTAGGCTAATTGGTAGCTCTAGATTGACCGTAGGTGTGAGTGTGAATGGTTGTTTGTCTCTATGTGTCAGCCCTGCGATGACCTGGCGACTTGTCCAGGGTGTACCCTGCCTCTCACCCATAGTCAGCTGGGATAGGCTCCAGCTTGCCTGCGACCCTGTACAGGATAAGTGACTACAGATAATGGATGGGTGGATGGATTTAATGGTGCTCCCTGAGATATTCAAAGTTTGGGATATTTTTTTATAACCCAACCCTGATCTATGCCACTTCACAACTTTGTCTCTGACCTGTTTGGAGGCTCCTTGGATTTCATGTTGCTTGCTTAGTAGTGTTGCAGAGTCAGGGTCCTTCCGGAACAGGTTGATTTATACAGACATCATGTGACAGATCATGTGACACATTGATTGCACACAGGTGGATTTTAATCAACTAATTATGTGACTTATGAAGTGAATTGGTTGGACCAGCTCTTATTTAGGGGTTTCATACGAAAGGGGGTGAATACATATGCACACTCCAGATTTCTGTTTTTTCATCTTAATTATTGTTTGTGTCCCAATACAAAACAAACAAACAAAAACAATTTGTACCTTTAAAAGTAGTAGGTATGTTGTATAAATCAAATGGTACTAACTCCCCAAAATCCATTTTAATCCCAGTTTATAATGCGACAAAACAGGACAAACACCAAGGGGGATGAATACTTTTGCAAGACACTGTAAGCTGGCGAGAGAGAAACCTACTGATTTTTCACACACTGTGTAGAACACCTGGAAGCACGGGCGCAGATAGAGGGGGGGACGGGGGGGGATTCGTCCCACCCAGATTTAAATTCACCTCGTTCGGTCCCCCCCACTTATAGGGAGGAAAAAACGTCTATGCTGTCTTTCTTTGCATAAGGCAAACCTCGCGGAAAAATCAAAAGACTAATTACCATTCGGTTTATTGAGGTGCACAGCAGTACATACATAGTTGCAACTGTGCAGACTGCACAGGTTGCGAGCTCGAGCTTGGTTGCTATGGTTACCCACAACAAGTTTGACAGGCATATTGGGGACAGCTCCTCCTAGTTCAGGACCTCAACATGGCATGATGAAGGGTGCCAAAAGGCAGAAAACGATTGCATCGTTTTTTAAAAAAAAAAAACGACTGTAAGTAAACTGTGCCTTACTTTATCATATCACCTTGCAATTTTTTGATAGTCTGTTCAAAGTAATGTCGTAGTGAAAGTAAAATCGTACGGAGTAGAGAAGCCTTTCTGGTAGCCTCCTTCTTTTGGTGGTAGCCTGTAGATACAGTGCTCAGAAGGCAGTTTTAATGTTTAATCTGGCGTTCCCTGCCATAATTTCAGCGAGTATATTGTTTGATAAGGAAACTTTGCGAAGAGTTGTTGACTGACTGCCGCTCACGCAACACACAGGCATAGTTAGGAAGTCAGGATGCACTGGTTTACACTTTACACGCACACGTAGCCCAGCCTCTCGCTATGTTTAACAGTTGGAACTTAGCGGTTTTAAAACTAGTTTTGCAGTTTTGCAATTTCTGTGCGTGATGATAATGTGTAAACTTTGGATTTCCATAGGCTATGTTAAAATGTTATCATTGTCCTGGTCTGCAGGTAGTTCCTGGTGATGGCAGTGAGGGAGGTGAAATAACATGTATACACACTACCGTTCAAAAGTTTGGGGTCACCCAGACAATTTTGTGTTTTCCATGAAAAGTCACACTTTTATTTACCACCATAAGTTGTAAAATGAATAGAAAATATAGTCGAGACATTTTTCTGGCCATTTTGAGCATTTAATCGACCCCACAAATGTGATGCTCCAGAAACTCAATCTGCTCAAAGGAAGGTCAGTTTTATAGCTTCTCTAAAGAGCTCAACTGTTTTCAGCTGTGCTAACATGATTGTACAAGGGTTTTCTAATCATCCATTAGCCTTCTGAGGCAATGAGCAAACACATTGTACCATTAGAACACTGGAGTGAGAGTTGCTGGAAATGGGGCTCTATACACCTATGGAGATATTGCACCAAAAACCAGACATTTGCAGCTAGAATAGTCATTTACCACATTAGCAATGTATAGAGTGTATTTCTGATTAGTTTAAAGTGATCTTCATTGAAAAGAACAGTGCTTTTCTTTCAAAAATAAGGACATTTCAAAGTGACCCCAAACTTTTGAACGGTAGTGTATATATATATATATATATATACACTAGTTCAAAAATCCCCCCAGTTCAAAAATCCTATCTGCGCCCCTGCCTGGAAGGACCATGGTGATTCATCCAGCTCATCAAAACAATGTATCAGACATTCAATTATGCTTGGCCTGAGCTGTAACTTATGTACAGTGGTGGAAATACACTGTTAATTTAGCCAGTGTTAAGATGATTTGTGTGTGGGTATGTAAGGCTTCTCTTGCTGGACTGGCCCATGTGTTTGAACACAAGACTGCAGTGCATGAGGAACAGCTACTAATGAAGCATTCAAGTCGGCTGTGATAGCTGGCAAGCTGTTGGGGAGTGTTGATTGAGTGAAGAAAATGCATTGCACGGTGCTAGCGCAGGAGACCTGCTTGTCTCACTGTTTGTTTAACTTCCAAGTCTCACTCTCTCTGTCAGTGCTCATCTTGCCGTCCTGTCTCACTGCTAGTTTCATGATCTGTCTCATGGTCTGTTACTTTGGCAGTCCCAGCAGTTCCTGTCAGTGGCAAATCTCTGTAATGAGTGAAAAAAGAGAAATCTTTTTTTTTCTTTCATACTCCTGATCAAGGAGAAATCTGTTCCCCCCCCCCCCCCCCCCTTCGGTTCCATCATACAGCTGATCAGACTGAGATAAATTCAGCAACAATCTGGTCAGTAGCATAGGAGATGAATCATTGCTCATCATCACCTGCTTTCATGTTTCAAACGTCTCATAACTTTTTAACTGGTGAAAAGAAATAACTTCATGTTCAAGGGTTTTTTTTTGTTTTTAAAAAAATATATATTTCACAGTGCTGCTAAGTGCTCAGATCCAAAGGTGTTGATTAAATGTCTAGAACAGCACAGCTCTGATAGGAGTTTGGGCTGTCATTCAAATGACAGATTTATATTAATGCACTCGTTCGAATATGTAATTGTTTCTATGGAAACAACTTATTCAGAGTGACTCATATGAGGACACTCTACACAATTTAAGGCTTATGATAAACAAATTCAGTTAAAAAAACAACAATAAAAAAATTAATTGATATGCTGAAGCTTTCTGTATGGAGATACTTTAACATTTATGAAAGGAGGTTTTTATGTTTGTGGAAATGTTTTCACTTTCTGGTTTCTCTGTAACATGAAAAGCTGGGAGTTTGGTCTTTTTCCTTCAAAAGTGAGAAAAAAGAGAGGCTAGTGTTTTATAAAGTAATTAATAACAGGAAGTAACTTTCTGCATTCCACAGCATGAAATAAAACTGCAAACATTTTTTTAAATATGATGTTTATTAATACAACAAAAATTGCAGCCTTTGTTAAATTGCCATGGTTTAATAGGAATAAAACACTATGTTGTGGTGTTATAGGAAAATAATTAATTTTATGATGGAGAGGGTTTTATTCTTTATTTCTAGTCCCCTTTGAGCTATAATTTTAGGGGGAAATTGAAATTTAAAATTCGCAGTGCTAGGACAACGTTAAAAATGTTCAGTATTTCTATTTGTGGAGTAAAGCTATGGAACAGTTTGAATGTGGAGCTCATGAAATGTACAACTATAAACCAGTTCAAAAAAAGGTATAAGGAACAGATCTTTATGAGGTATAGGGAGGAGGAATTACAATAACATTCTTTTGATAATATAAGTGTATAGATGTGGGTATGGGTACATACGGATATATATATATTATATAAAATGTGAGTATGTGTATATATATATGTATATGCATAATTATATATAATATATATATATGCATAATATGCATAATTATGATATTGGTGTCTGTGTACGTATGGATGTGTATAGTTATAGGTATGTGTATATGTATGTACTGTATATATGTATTGTATGTGTGTATATATGCATAAGTATCTGTATATGATTTGATTTGGTCGATATCATACCATGTTGGTATGTCTTGGTATGTTGGTATGTTTTTTTGTTTGTTTGTTGCTTTTGTTTTCTTTTGTATATATAGTTTATTATGGCAGAAAGTGATGTTTGATTAGCGGTGGTATAGAGGGTTAGGATTTGATAAGTTATTTACTTCTTCCTAATCCTTTCCCAACATTATTATGCTACTGCCTTGTGGCTATGCTATTCTGTTTGTTTATGACGATGTTTTGATTATTGCATTTTTTTGTTTGTTTTTTTTGTTTTTATATCTTCTTTACTGTTCAGAATAAAGCAATCAGGCAGTCAATCAGTCAATAAATCAATCATTGATAATTGATATAATGGAATAATATCGCAGCTCAATTTTAGCTTTGATTAAAGCCAATTGCAGGAAAGATGTTTATAAGTATCCTTCTTAATTCATAGGCGCATCCACAGAAATCCCATCCATTTCCGGTGCCATCTCCAACAGGCAATGGTGTATCGATTGCTGGGAAACCCCTGCAGGGCAGCAAGGTAAGAATTAGTATTAATGGGAAGCTGATGGGGAACAGGGGGCGTGGAACTTCTCTTTCCCCAATGAAGATGAAGATAGATTCACTGCGGCGAAAAGCTTCTAGTCGTTTACCAACAGGACACGTGTCTGCTTGGTGGGTTGTCGGACTTGCCTGTATTTTGTCAGGCTCTTCTAGGAAAATACTGTATGTTCACAGAAATACATAAATACTAACAGTTCCATGAAGTATAAATGGGCTGGAAGAGCAATTAGAATAGAATTGCATTCATCTCTATTGCTGCCATAACCAAGTGCTGCATTTTCAATATTGTTAAGCTGCCATTTGCATTCTAATGATGTGATTATTGACTGTCTGCATGCACATGTCCATTGCATGACAGCTGTCATTAATAACTGAATGCTGAAAAAAAATGAGTGCATTTATTTTTAGGAAATCGTATTTTTCATCATTTCTGAACCATGCTAACCCTGCTGGATAGCTCAGGACAGGCATTAGCTGACTATAAACCTCTGATTTTCTCTCAGCTTCAGTTTGTATTTATCTCATACCCATGCCCTCTTTCCTGTTTGAACTTCTGCAGGCAGAAATACATCGTCTCTGCCTCCCTGCCTACAAATTTAGCGTTTCTATCCCCAATGGGGAAATAGCTGATTTGCCGGAACATTGAAGAAGTGCATTTGGAAGATGTGGCTGGTATATCACACCAGCCGACTGTGATTCCTTTAATTCCAGTGCCCTACAGTAGCTGTGCACATGTGGCCTGTCCATTCCTCCTGGCTATATACAGTATAATGTTACATATATAACTCCATTTCTTCATGACCATTCCAAAGTGGCCAATCAGCATATTTCTCTCCACTGGAATTGTTCAAGGTTGGAAAACTGAAACTATTTTTGCTGACAAAGAAGATTGCGCAAGAATGCAATCTCATCCATGAAAGTCTGGCATCAAGCTGTCTTCCTAAACATATACTTCTCATCCTTTTCAAGGAGTGAAGTAAACTTCTGCTTATCTACAGGACCAGTCAAAAGTTTGGACACACCTTATAATTCAATAGTTTTTTTAATTATTATTTTTATTAATTAAAAAGACACTTTATGTTAAGACATGAAGTAATGATGGACGTCATTTCTCTTTATTTAGTTGAGTGGTTCTTGACATAATATGGATTACTACAGTTGTGCAAAAGGACTGTTTACTGTATTTTTATTATTTACTATTTGATCTCAAATGCATTAAGAAGGCAAGAAATTGCACTAATTAACTTTTGATGAAGCACACCTGTTAATTGAAAAGCATTCCAGGTGACTATCTCATGAAGCTGGTTAAGATAATACCCATGGGCATCACCACCATTGAATGTGGAGGGGACGTGTCCCCTTCACATTTCATAATTCTTCGTTTGGACCCCCCCACATTTAACATAAAATATTAGTTCACCCAGCGCCGTTTCTATTGCTTCGTGAAAGAATCCATTCCACTTGATCGATAAGAGAATATACATCCCACTGAAAAGCCACTCCGGGTTTTCCGGGCGTTACCTACAACCACTCACTGCACACAGGTGAAGTGAATCTCAGCGCGAGCAGACATTTTGGTGCAGCTGCTCAAAAGTGGAGGAAGTGAAGTCAGACCCATTGCCACCTCACAATGTCTAGGTTTTGCTAAAACCTTATTCTTTTGTTATATGCCCTCAAAATTAACCCTAGGCCACGTTAAATTAATGTTCAACTAAACAATGAAATAAGCTTAGCCTAATGGGGTATTCTTGGTTGATGATGAATTGTTTGCAGTATTTGCTCCCTCCCTAGACACAATGGACATAAGGACATTCTTTACAAAGAAGCGGAAAGTCAGTCAAAATTTCCCCACAGGACAGGGTTTTTTGTCCCAATGGAAATGTTAGTGCAGTTAGCTGGCTAGTCAATGTTAGGAGATGTATCAGCTAGCTTAATGTTAGCTATCATTTAATTCAAACCCAGCAGGCCGACCTTATTGTAATGCCAAGAATGAGGTTAAGGCCACATCCACACGACAACGGCAACGTGATGTTATTTAAAAAAAATATCGCCTCCAAATGGGCAACGATCAGTAGAAATCAGGTCCATATGGCAACGCAACGCTTGCTGAAAACGATGCAATACACATGCCACACCTCTAGGGGCGCTGTAAGACGGTCCCTTCGGACACACCAGAACAACCCATACGAAAAAGAACAGTAAAGAACTTATAAGAGTTTACCACTGTCTTAGTAGTAAATCCTTATAAATAAATATATATGCCATGTATGATTTACTCCCGAAAGTGGCCCATTTTGCATTTTCCTCATGCAAATTTTTTATGAAAATCTAGTATGTATGAAGTGAACATTGTGCATGGTTTTTACAGATAATGTGTATGATGAATTACACTGTCTTTGTATGCTTCATGTAATGTTTGTAGTTTTAAATTATATTTTACAGTTTAAAATGTACATGCCTTTTATATGTAAATCCAACACAGACATATGTGGATTTACATATAAAAGGCATATACATTTTAAACTGTAAAATATAATTTAAAACTACAAACATTACATGAAGCATACAAAGACGGTGTAATTCATCATACACATTATCTGTAAAAACCATGCACAATGTTCACTTCATACATACTAGATTTTCATAAAAAATTTGTATGAGGAAAATGCAAAATGGGCCACTTTCAGGAGTAAATCATACATGGCATATATATTTATTTATAAATCATTATAAGGATTTATCCTTATATTTATAAGGATTTACTACTAAGACAGTGGTAAACTCTTATAAGTTCTTTACTGTTCTTTTTCGTATGGGAATAGAAGTAAGGACGCATGCGCATAAACTATTATGCGAGAGACTTCATATTAGCCACAAAGTCAGGAAAATCTGTTCGTAAAATTACATTATAATGACCAAATACAATGAAAAGTATTTTTCCAGTCTCACCTGTGAAAGGTAATCCCATGTGATCTCATTTGGACGGTAAACCTGTTGGTACAGTTAAACGCAGCTAATCTTTATTCTCCGCTTTGACCTTTCCAATATGGCGGCGAGGATGACGTATGATTCTACGCGGAAGGCGGCGTCTTTAATGGTCCGGAATAAATTGAATACTACACGTTGATGGATTAATTTGCTGTTTCTCACCTGTGAAAGGTAATCCCATGTGATCTCCTTTGGACGGTAAACCTGTTGGTACAGTTAAACGCAGCTAATCTTTATTCTCCGCTTTGACCTTTCCAAAATGGCGACGAGGATGACGTACGCGGAAGGCGGCGTCTTTAATTGTCCGGAATAAATTGAATGATACACGTTGATGGATTAATTTGCTTTTCTACGCCCTTTTTTGAGGAATGTATTGTAGGACTTAAACCATCATCTGAAGAGGTGAGATCGCTCCTTTTTTCCCCTTATTTTTGCTGGCGGGATTGACTCTGCCCTAAGGGCTATTCTCTCTCTCACTTTGCACCAGGCATTACACAATAAATATTCACAGTGAAAATATTTTGTAAGCGCGTTTCATGAACCAAGTTATAGGATTTGTTGACAACTCGCATCGCAATGAGAAGATCATTGGCACTACTGGTGTTAAGAATCAGACCATTTCATAAATGAATATTTTGCTGTAGAGCTGCAGTGTTTGTACAATTGCATGTTTTTGCTTCACTATTACTGTCACTATTCTGCTTCTTGCATTACTACTGTGAACTAACACTGAACATAATAATAATAATAATAATAATATCCAAGCTCGTGTTTCACTCTCACTAGTGCTCTGTAAGGCTTTTTCCTGGTGATATTCGTTACACTTCTACCCGGCGTGAAGCACTCACAGTCATGTGGTTGTGACGTCATCGTAAACAAATCCATTCTACTCATCCAGACGACTTCACAACGGCAACGTTGCCAGATCTTTCCACTCTGGAACCCGTTCTCAAAAAGATTGCGTTTTGGGCACCCAAAACGCCGGTGCCGTGTGGACGCCAGGCCAAAACGATAAGCAATTGTATCGGAGTCACCCGAATCCGCTGCCGTGTGGACAGGGCCTAAGTCTGCTCTGATGACATTTATTGATTCCCTGTTGTGATTTGAAGAACTTATTTTGTCTGGTCTTTGCCAGTTTTCTGGAAAGTAACATGGGAAATCAGTGTATGGGGAAGGAATAGTAGAAAGGAAAGCAATGGAGAGAGATGGATGTTATTCCAGGTGGATTGTGAAGGAAAGGGGGATAAAAGTTATGAAGTGGTAGAAATTATGGTGGCACCAATGTAAGAAGGAGTTATATCTATAAATCTATTTGTTATACTAATCTGTAAATGTTACTGTCGTACCACCATTGCATGTAGGTTGACAAACTGCACTTGTTCATTGTGTGAAGTTCTCTTTTATGTGTCATTGCTTGACACAGTGTAATTTTGTGTTATGAAGACTGCATGATGCCATGTCATTTTTGTTATGAGTATCGCTAAATCGGAAAAAAGTAAAACGCACCCACTAAAGTCACTGTTGGTGGTTAACAAAATTGCACCTGCTCATTGTGTGAAGTTATTTTTTATGTGTCACTGTTGCTTGGCACAGTGTGATTTTGTGTTATGAAGTTTGCATGATGCCATGTCATGCCTGGTCATTGTGTGAAATTATGAATATTCTTAGTTTTAAACATACAGTTGAGTGTCACTATTGCTTGGCCCAGTGGCATGTTGTGTTACATCTAAAACTAAATAAAAAAGGAAACACAAAATAAAAAGTAAAATGCACCCATAAAGTCATTGTTGGTGATAAATTGTGTCACATTCATCTCATTATCTTAGGCAGAGCAGTGGGTTTAAAAACAGGCTGATGAACATATGGACTAGTTGAATGAGGACTTATTGTTGAGTCTCTAAAATAGTCATTGAATTAAGTGACTTTTGTAGGTAAAATTAGGTGTTTAACAACCTGTTAAAAATACACCAGAATGCAGGAAATGGCATCTAATTAATAAAAAAATTTCTGGGGGAGCACCCCCGCCAGTGTGTCCTGCCCCCCCCCCCCCATTAAAAATGTTTCTGACACCCCGATAATGCCAATAGTGTGTAAAGCATCATCACGGTAAATGGTGGCTACTTTGAAGAATCTAAAACATTTTGTAACATTTTGTTTAACACTTGTTTTCCACACAATTCCAAATATGTTCCATATGTTATTTCATAGTTTTGATGCCTTCAGTATTGTTCTATAATGTAGAAAATAGTCAAAATACAGAAAAAAAACTACGAATGAGTAGGGGTGTACAAACTTTTGACTGGTACTTTATATGACAGTTATAGCTGATACAATTACCAAACAGGACAAATTCCTGTCACTTATTTTTGATCACTGATATCATTCCTGATATCTTGCCTAAACAGCAGAACAAAGGAGGGAGTGTGTTCTCCTCAGTTCACGATTGCAAACAAATCCAAAAATATGATGTTATTCATGCTCATACATCCATTTAATACAGGTGTTGTAAAGTAATTTAAAATATAAAGTGAGGAAAACTTGGAATATTTGTTTCCAATGCATTTTTAATACTGGCAGTTTGTCAGGTATGGTGGTGGCGATAAACGGATGCAAGTCCAAAAGAGTGTTTATTGTATAAAATAACAACATGCAGGCATATAATCCAAATCAGCAGGCAAAATCAGCAACAATGGACAGGCAAAGGCCAAGCGAGACACAAACGGACAATCAGAAACACAGACAAAAGGCAATGTCCAAAATACAAAATCAGAGTCGAGAACCAGAATGACAAAATCAACATACGGCTTGGTAAGGGTCACAGGGAACACAATACTTCACAGTGCTGTTGAGTTAACAGTGTCCTTATATGCGCACGCTGATTGCACTCCAATCTGGTTCAGGTGTATGTAATTAGTCTTTGAGGTCTGCGCTGCTCAGAGCGCAAATGTGCACAGGTGGAAGTTTGACGCATGCCAGGTGCAAACACACACAGATGTGACAGTTTCCTCCGCCCAAAATTGTAGTGGCTTTCTGCTAAGAAACAAAGCAATAATGTTGCAAATTAAGACTAAAATGGAAATAAATATCCATCTTCTACTCTGATTGGGGGCGGCACGGTGGTGTAGTGGTTAGCTCTGTCGCCTCACAGCAAGAAGGTCCGGGTTCGAGCCCCATGGCCGGCGAGGGCCTTTCTGTGTGGAGTTTGCATGTTCTCCCCGTGTCCGCGTGGGTTTCCTCCGGGTGCTCCGGTTTCCCCCACAGTCCAAAGACATGCAGGTTAGGTTACCTGGTGACTCTAAATTGACCGTAGGTGTGAATGAGAGTGTGAATGGTTGTCTGTGTCTATGTGTCAGCCCTGTGATGACCTGGCGACTTGTCCAGGGTGTACCCCGCCTTTCGCCCGTAGTCAGCTGGGATAGACTCCAGCTTGCCTGCGACCCTGTAGAACAGGATAAAGCGGCTAGAGATAATGAGATGAGATACTCTGATTGGTCAGAAATAACAATAATTAATTTTCTTTAAAATCATCTCTGACAATAATGGCTGCTTTAATTCATATCACATTTTGATATTAAAGAGGACATATGATGAAAAACTCACTTTTTCAGTGCTTGTACACATACATTTGGGTATCTGGGGCCTCCCAACCTACAGACTCTGAAATCAGACAACCCAGTCAGTTTCTTTAGTGCTGCCTATTTCAGAAAACATATGCTTCAACAAGTCATTCACATCTCCACTCATGACATGAGAACTGCCTTTGTGAATGAATATTTATGAGGAAAGTGTTACCTGATTGGCTGATGGAGGAAGTCAGTGAGGTGAACAGTGGCTCATTATCATTTAAAAGAACAGGCGCTCAAACCGGCCGTTCTGAACAGGGCTGTTTAGACAGGGTGAGACGGGAGCTGTGGTGCTTTATCCTTGAGGTATTTTGATCAAAGCATGTCACAGACATTTCATTAAGACCTCAAGGCACTGTGTCAACTTGTGGCAAAGGGGTATAATATGTCACCTTTAATGGATTCATTCTAATACATTATCACTTCTATAGTGATAATGTATTAGATTGAATGCATTCAATTAATCCAACAACTATTCCAGGGACTTGTATACAGTGGTGTTTGAAAGTTTGTGAACCCTTTAGAATTTTCTATATTTCTGCATATGACCTAAAACATCATCAGATTTTCACACAAGTCCTAAAAGTAGATTAAGAGAACCCACTTAAACAAATGAGACAAAAATATTACACTTGGTAATTTATTTACTGAGGAAAATGATCCAATATTACATATCTGTGAGTGGCAAAAGTATGTGAACCTCTAGGATTAGCAGTTAATTAGAAGGTGAAATTAGAGTCAGGTGTTTTCAATCAATGGGATGACAATCAGGTGTGAGTGGACACCCTGTTTTGAACAGGGATCTATCAAAGAACAGGGATCTATCAAAGTCTGATCTTCACAACACATGTTTGTGGAAGTGTATCATGGCACGAACAAAGTAGATTTCTGAGGACCTCAGAAAAAGCGTTGTTGATGCTCATCAGGCTGGAAAAGATTACAAAACCATCTCTAAAGAGTTTGGACTCCACCAATCCACAGATCACTCCAAGAGCAAGGCGTGTAATAGTCGGCGAAGTCACAAAGGACCCCAGGGTAACTTCTAAGCAACTGAAGGCCTCTCTCATATTGGTTAATGTTAATGTTCATGAGTCCACCATCAGGAGAACACTGAACAACAATGGTGTGCATGACAGGGTTGCAAGGAGAAAGCCACTGCTCTCCAAAAAGAAAATTGCTGCTCGTCTGCAATTTGCTAAAGATCACATAGACAAGCCAGAAGGCTGTTGGAACTAGATAGAACTCGACGCCAACGGCGTCGATGGGGATGCCTCCGCCTGGTAGACTACACACCTTATTAAGTTGTGATTTGGGGATGGACATTTGACCTCACAGTAATCTTGACCTGTGACCTTTTAACCTCAAATCTAATCAGTTCATGTTTGTCCCAAAGCGCACAAATGGTGAAAGTTTGGTGAAACTCCTTTCATTAGCCTTTGAGATATCATGTTCACAAGGTTTCGGGACGGACGGACGGACAGATGGACAACCCGAAAACATAATGCCTCCTGCACCTTAAGGTGGTGGAGGCATAAAAATGTTTTGTGGACAGATGAGACCAAAATAGAACTGTTTGTTTAAATGAGAAGCGTTATGTTTGGAGAAAGGAAAACACTGCATTCCAGCATAAGAACCTTATCCCGTCTGTGAAACATGGTGGTGGTAGTATCATGGTTTAGGTCTGTTTTGCTGCATCTGGGCCAGGACAGCTTGCCATCATTGATGGAACAATGAATTCTGAATTATACCAGTGAATTCTAAAGTAAAATGTCAGGACATCTGTCCATGAACTGAATCTCAAGAGAAGGTGGGTCATGCAGCAAGACAATGACCCTAAGCACACAAGTTGTTCTACCAAAGAATGGTTAAAGAAGAATAAAGTTCATGTTTTGGAACGGCCAAGTCAAAATCCTGACCTTAACCAGTCGAAATGTTGTGGAAAGACCTGAAGCGAGCAGTTCATGTGAGGAAACCTACCAACATCCCAGAGTTGAAGCTGTTCTGTACGGAGGAATGGGCTAAAATTCCTCCAAGCTGGTGTGCAGGACTGATCAACAGTTACCGCAAACGTTTAGTTGCAGTTATTGCTGCACAAGGGGCTCACATCAGATACTGAAAGCAAAGGTTCACATACTTTTGCCACTCACAGATATGTAATATTGGATCATTTTCCTCAGTAAATAAATTACCAAGTGTAATATTTTTGTCTCATTTGTTTAAGTGGGTTCTCTTTATCTACTTTTAGGACTTGTGTGAAAATCTGATGTTTTGGGTCATATTTATGTAGAAATATAGAAAATTCTAAAGGGTTCACAAACTTTCAAGCACCACTGTAGATCTCACAGAAGCTGGTGTTGGTATTTAACAAATAAAAACATGATGAAACCTTGTCTTGTTACTTTTTTTTTGGAAGGAGTTTCTAGTATCATTGCTTTGTAACTGTTGTAGGACTTCAGGACAAAGGTGTTTCTCATTTTTCAAGAGTATGACAAGCTGCATTTTTAGAGAAAAAGGAGGCTGGTAAGGAAGTGACTGTTTATAGTTGATATAGCAAAAGTGATAATTGGAAGTACTTGTTTCACGGATGTTACATAACCTTAAATGTACCTACAAATGGGTTTAAAAAATAGGAGGCATTTTCACCTATAGTGAATAATCACCTTTTTCAGCCATCTTTGTTAGATAAGGGCTTCCAGACATGGCATAATAAGGGTATACATTGCATTGGAGATTTGTACATTGACAATGTACTGTATTTGCCAGCTTTGAACAACTGTCTCAGAAATTTCAATTGAACAACACTCACTTTTTCCCTTATTTACAAGTCAGGGATTTTGTGCGTAAAAAATTTGCTATTTTTCCAGGTATCCCCCCCCCCCAACATGTTTGGATTCTCTATTGAAAGTTAATTTTGTTACTAAGGGTAGAGTTTCAATGATTTATACTTACATTATGGCTAGGCATAGTCCTTCTATTTCACATATCCGAGAACAATGGGAAAATGATATGGGGGTCACACTCTCTGATGAGGACTGGGATATGGCCCTCGCCAGGGTTCATTCATCCTCTATATGTTCAAGGCATGCCTTAATACAGTTTAAAGTGTTACATCAGATACATTTTTCCAAGGCTAAACTTGCAAGCATATTCCCAAACTTAAGTCCTATCTGTGACAAATGTAAACAGACCACAGCAACCATCTACCATATGTTCTGGTCATGATCAAAGCTTGCTCCCTTTTGGTTATCCTTTTTTGATACCATGTCTCAGACATATGGATATGATATTCAGCCCTCCCCTTTAGTTGCTATTTTTGGTATAATTCCTGACTCAGAAGATTGTAGTTTCCTGGCTTACCTGCAGAAGGTGGTCGCTTTTTCCTCCTTATTGGCAAGATGATTAATTCTATATAAATGGAAAGATGCAACTCCTCCAACACACAGCCACTGGATCAGAGATATGATGCAGAACATAAAACTTGAGAAAATCAGATGCACACTCAACTCAATGGTTCCCTTCAGACATTCTACAAAACCTGGGACTCGTTTGTAAACTATGTCAATATGTTACCAGGCCTAGAACTTTGACTTTACTGAATCTTGATCTGTCCTATATGAATGTATTTGGATGCACTTTGTTGTTGTTGTTTTGTTTGTTTATTATGCTTTGTTTTTGTCTGTTTTTTGATTGTCTTGTTTAGTGTCAGCACAGTTGTTATATCCTGAAAGATACCCTTCATTCTGATATTGTGTGTTTAATGATAAAACTCTCATAAATAAAATGTTTTTAAAAAATAGGAGGCATTGCCTGTAAATTATTTCAAAAGAATAATTAAAAAGGACAGAATAAAACACTTGAGGATGTGGTGTAATCGGAAAATAATCAACTCCAGAGAGGTAACCACATCACTCTACCTTGAAGTTTCTTATTTTCCTATATGTGCATGTTCAGAAAAGTTTTTCTCCTCATAAACTGTGGGTGGTAGAAATGGGCAACTGGACTTGCTTGAAGATTCTTGAAAACGTTTCACCTCTTGTCCGAAAGGCTTCCTCAATTCTGTCTGACTAATAGGGAGTATCAGATATAATATAGAGTATCAAATATAATATATATTATATTTCTATATTATATCTGATATAATATAGATATATAATATAATATTATATTATATATCTATATTAGGCGGCACGGTGGTGTAGTGGTTAGCGCTGTCGCCTCACAGCAAGAAGGTCCTGGGTTCGAGCCCGGGACCGGCGAGGGCCTTTCTGTGTGGAGTTTGCATGTTCTCCCCGTGTCCGCGTGGGTTTCCTCCGGGTGCTCCGGTTTCCCCCACAGTCCAAAGACATGCAGGTTAGGTTAACTGGTGACTCTAAATTGACCGCAGGTGTGAATGTGAGTGTGAATGGTTGTCTGTGTCTATGTGTCAGCCCTGTGATGACCTGGCGACTTGTCCAGGGTGTACCCCGCCTTTCGCCTGTAGTCAGCTGGGATAGGCTCCAGCTTGCCTGCGACCCTGTAGAAGGATAAAGCGGCTAGAGATAATGAGATGAGATGAGATATCTATATTATATTAGATATAATATAGAGTATCAAATATCTGATACTCCCTATTAGTCTGACAGAACTGAGGAAGCCTTTCGGACGAGAGGTGAAACGTTTTCAAGAATCTTCAAGCAAGTCCAGTTGCCCATTTCTACCACCCACAGTTTACTATGACCTGGATGATTGAGAATATTCACAGACATTTTTCTCCTCATACATTTTAAAAAACAGAATGGTGGCTGGTTCTAAATGTAATAAGAGAAGTTGTCATATCACAAACATTTCATCAATGTTACAGAAATAATAATAATCGAAATAATGTAAATATACTTGTGAAACTAGGACAAGCTCCTCTTTGTATTTAAAATCTTTACCCACAGTGCAGGAAAAGGATGCAGGACTCTAAATTCTTACTGTCATTAATTCTCCAAGAATGATCCAGTGAATCCTTAATTTGGAATTGAACAGACTGCATTTGCCAAGTACACTAAATATGAGTCCTGTAGTGAAAATGCATTTGCTCTGAACCAGTCACTTTCATTTAACTTTTGTGGTGTGCACATAATAACTGTATAGTGTAGACTGACTCACATACTCATATCATTCCAGAGTGAGTGACAGATCAAATATTGAGCTCAAAAGTGGGAATTATTTAGGAAAGCAATATCGCTTGATTTGTACTGATAGAGACTGACCCCAGACTATAAGCACTGCAGTGAATGCTATATCTTACATTCCTGGCATCAGATATGTAGATCTACTGTATAAGCATTACAGGAAAAATACGTGGCCCTTACACTGTGGTTCCTTTTTCTGTAAAAACGTTTCCAGTGGTAGCACCCAATATGTTGATTTACGTACTAATTTGATAAAATCAACTTCAAGTAATCAGCACAACTAAATATAGCATTACGACAATTTCAGGAACAGGGGATGATGAAAATGAGATGAAATAAGAGTAGTAAAAATGTAAACAACTTTCTTCTCAAAAGAGTTGATTCTCAAATTCCAATCATTCAAGTTGATGCCAAACATTCTGAAAAAAAGGAGTCAAGCATGGGTCATTTGCAAATGAGTTGATTCTTTGTGACATATACAGTGTCTTGCAAAAATATTCATCCCCCTTGGTGTTTGTCCTGTTTTGTTGCATTACAAGATGGAAGTAAAATGGATTTTTGGAGGGTTAGCACCATTTGATTTACACAATATGCCTACCACTTTAAAGGCGCAAATTGTTGTTTTATTGTGACACAAACCATAATTAAGATGAAAAAAAACCCCAACAACCCAGAAATCTGGAGTATGCATAAGTATTCATCCCCTTTGGTATGAAACCCCTAAATAAGAGCTGGTCCAACCAATTCACTTGATGTCACATAATTAGTTGATTAAGATCCACCTGTGTTGATTAAGATCCACCTGAGCAGGAAAGATCCACAGCGCAGATGGAAGTATCTGTCCATAGGACCACTTTAAGCATACACTCCACAGAGCAGGGCTTTATGGAAGAGTGGCCAGAAAAAAGCCATTGCTTCAGAAAACATGTTTAGAATTTGCCCAACAGCATGTGGCAGACTCCTCAAAACATAGAAGATGATTTTCTGGTCAAATGAGCCTAAAATTGCTCTTTTTGGCCATCATACGAAACGTCATGTGTGGCAGAAAACCAACACCCTGAGAACACCATTACTACAGCGAAGCATGGTGGTGGCAGCATCATGCTGTGGGGATGTTTTTCATCTGCAGGGACAGAAGCTGGTCAGGACTGAAGGAAAGCTGGATGGCACTAAATACAGGGCAATTCTGGAGGAAAACCTGTTTGAGTCAGCCAGAGGTTTGAGACTGGGATGAAGGTTCACATTCCAGCAGGACAATTACCCTAAACCTACTGCTAAAGCTACACTGGAGTGGTTTTTTTTTCTCCGTGCTTCCACGGAAGGCGGTCGCATTTTTCTGCTCTCCCTCTCCCTCCTTTTTTCCCTGCTTGTGCTTTTATGTTTTATCTCATCTGCTTTTGAAGAGACTCTTCCTGCATTACTTTCTAAACTAAAAAGCATGGAATTGATAAATTGGTCTCCTAACGAACTTGACACAGTTTTGGGTTCGGGGGAACCCGTTTGTCTTGCCGGAACGTTAGCGGCTGGTTACACGATGGACGCGTGGGAGCGGTGGCGGGTCGTGTGCCTGGCGATTCTTTCTGTGGAGGACATTGAAGATATCTACCTATTCGGAACCATGATTACAGGACTTTTGCTGATGGCATTGCCCTGGTATATCGAGGAAATCAGACAACGGTGACAGCTGTTCAAAGCCCCACAAAGCTGCCCGATATTGGAGTGATGGGCAAAGCTGTTGGCACTTGAACTGTGGAAATTCAAAACTTTAACCACAAAATGGTTGTTATCTCGGAGCAGCTTCCAGCTTTGCAAGGAATGCGTTTTTCGGAGATCAATTTGAATTTGAATTTGAACAGAATGAACAGATATGGACGAGCGGTGAGGACGTGCAAAGACTTGCATCTGGAAAGACCAAACAATTCATATCTTATCGACATTCGGCGCCCTGAGACAGCACCGGCCTTGTTTTAGGCCGTTGCTGAGAAAACATTTCCCCCTGAAGGTCAATGCCAGGAGACGCTCTCATTCCTTGCATTCCTCTCTAACTCTCCGCGGCCGCCATTTTTACCCCCAGTGTGACAAGTGGGTGCGTGACCAGCGCCTTCATGGCTGCAGGAGCGGATGGCTGCTTGCTTGCGCTGGATTACCTCCCCCCCCAAGTCCCGTGTTGTACCTGTGTTGTAGTTGTGCTTATGCAAGGTTTTTTTAAATGTTCCCACACTGTACTCCTGACAGGAGCATAGTGTGGGGGTGTTCTTTTTTTTCCTTATCTCTCTTCATGTTGTGTTTTCTTTTTATTTTTATTCCTGTCTTCCTGTCCTGTCTACCCTATGTCAATTGTATGTTGTATATGTACGGACAGGTTAACGGCTAATTTCGCTGGTACATGTGACTAGTGACAATAAAGGGCATCATCACATCACATAAAGGGAAACATTTGTCTTGGAATGGCCCAATCAAAGCCCAGACCTCAATCCAATTGAGAATCTGTGGCATAACTGTACACCAATGCAACCCATCTAATTTGGAGGAGTTAGAGCAGTTTGCCTTGAGGAATGGGCAAAAATCCCAGTGGCTAGATGTGCTAAGCTAATAGAGACATACCCCAAGAGACATGCAGCTGTAATTGCAGCAAAAGGTGGCTCTACAAAGTATTGACTTTGGGGGTTGAATACCTATGCACACTCCAGATTTCTGTTTTTTCATTTTAATTATTGTTTGTGTCACAATAAAACCATGATTTTCACCTTGAAAGTGGTAGGCATGTTGTGTAAAACAAATGGTGCTAACCCAAATCCATTTTAATTCCATCTTGTAATGCTACAAAACAGGACAAACACCAAGGGGGATGAATACTTTTGCAAGACACTGTATATTGGAGCCATTTTGGTGTTTGAGTTTGGGCTAAGTAATAGTGGTGAAAATTCACTGAAATTCATTCATCTTCAGCAACCACTTTATCATGGTCAGGATCGTGGTGGATCCAGAGTCTATGCTGGGAATACTGGGCGTGAGGCAGGAGTACAACATGGATGGGAAGCCAGTAAAGCACCATGCTGACACATTCACACCTAGGCACCATTTATCATAGTCTGTCCATCTACTGGCATGTTTTTGGGAGATGGAAGGAACCCAGAGAATCCAGAGGAAAGCCATGCAGACACAGGGAGAACATCATGCAGAGAAACACTACTCAGTAACCCGAGGTCAGGCTTGAACCAGAGACTGTGGAACTGTGAGGTGGCGACTACTCACTGAAATGTATTACTACCTTGCTGAAATGTATTACCTCCGGCAACTTTGTCTGGAGAGGTTATGTTTTGGCTTCTGTTTGTTTGCTTGTCTGTTCCCAACAAAACTCAGAAAGTCGAGATTTTGATGAAATTTTGAGGAAAGGTCAGCAATTGGCCAAGGAACAATTGATTAGATTTTGATGCAAATCCGGATATGTATGCAGATCCAGGATTTTATTTGTCTGTTCCCAGTGTAACTCAAAGTAATGAATAGATTTTGATGAAATTTGGTGGACAGCTTTAGTATTATCCTAGGTTCAAGTGATTTAATTTTGATGTTGATATGTGGCTTGTTGGAGGTACACACCTAACGAGTGCCCTTCTAGTTTTAAAATATTCTATTGTTTTTTTGTTTGTTTTTTTAGATGATTAGCTTTTTTTTTTGTTCTGTTAAACAACACCTTCTACATCACCTCAGAAGACAAATAATGGGGAGATATTCCATCCATCCATTATCTGTAGCTGCTTATCCTGTTCTACAGCATCGCAGGCAAGCTGGAGCCTATCCCAGCTGACTATGGCCGAGAGGCGGGGTACACCCTGGACAAGTCGCCAGGTTATCACAGGGCTGACACATAGACACAACCATTCACACTCACACCTACAGTCAATTTAGAGCCATCAATTAACCTAACCTGCATGTCTTTGGACTGTGGGGGAAACCGGAGCACCCGGAGGAAACTCACGCAGACACAGGGAGAACATGCAAACTCCACACAGAAAGGCCCCTGTTGGCCACACTGGGCTCAAACCCAGGACCTTCTTGCCGTGAGGCGACAGTGCTAACCACTACACCACCGTGCCACCCAGGGAGATATTATTTTATTTTATTCATTCATTCATTCCAATTATACAGTGTACTTTGTAATATTTGTACTCCATAGTGAGCATGGAAACCCCATTCAGCAGATTTTGGAGAAATCAAATTGATGTCTATTCAGATGATGAACTGAGAGTCTGGATGATTTGATGGATCTGTTGCCTTGTGAAATGATCAGATGTCACACAAACTACAGTTACTGTCCATCCGTCACTCGTACAGTTAAGACAAAGTACTTTCTCATAAGCATTTGTCAAGTAACACAGAGGTAGATTTACTTTAAGTGCCTAACTACTTGCTTAACCAAACAGAAAGAGATTGATAAGAACCACTGAAACCAGTGAACCCCTTAAAGGCGTCGTGCGGTAATTTCAGCAATCAGGCTATATCATGTGTCAAAATGTCGGGTTTGGTGGGTTATTCAAGCCCCTCGGTTTCCCGCGATCTCAGTGTCACGATGCGCCCGCTACAAGCATTTAAAGTTGACGCGCACAGCCAAATTTAGGCAGCCAGCCGTTAACTAGGTCAACTTATGTGTGACGTCATACCAGTAACCTCCCTTGGGTGATGCTGGCCTGTTGCCATGTTTTCTCTATAGCGTGCGTTTACCAGAGTTGTTTACATTGCGGATTTTGTGGATTTATTCAGTTTGTGGATAGTTTTGAACACTCAAAACACTATGAAATTATGTATTAATATTCTGTGATACAAAATGCCTAATCGGTGTATTGTGTTTGGCTGTAACAACGAACACTGAACACTATTTGTGACTGTTGTTATCAATGGATCTGATTTCAAGGTCATGGCTAGGTATTGATAGAAAAAAATATTTTTTTAAAAAACACATGTTTTAAGTGTTTCTATGTATCAATCATTAATTGTACAAAATGATTTTCATACATTTATGTATTTGTCATATCTTTCTTTGTCACATGAAGTATTGTCTTGATAACATATGTGGCACATAATTTTAGCAAATGGATGACAGAAGATTAATTGAAAGATTTATGCCACAGAGCTGCCTTTAACTAATAATTATCACTTATTACTGACGATTGTACGTTTACTAAACAATACAATACAAAGCTCAATACTCCCAGCCTATAACATACTGAATATCAAGTTAAAATCAACCGCAATAAAAGGAAAATGATGAAAACTGGAATATCAAGGGGTCTACTGTATCAGAAGGCCCACTGCATTTCGCGAGATCGCAAGCTGTCAAGTTGCTAGAATTCAATCTTTCTAGCTATACTTTCACCCCCTACAGCTATCAGTATTACACATAATCATAGATTAATCACACAGCATTCTAATTCAAGTGAAAATGGTCTTTAAAAATACACACAAGTAGTGATTTAGTCAGAGAAACCAACCAAAACAAGTCTTCAAGTCGCCGGTCTTCTTCATTCTTGTCTTCGTTTCTGTCGTCGTCAGAACTGTCCTCATTTTCTTCTGAAGATGAGCGCTCAGGTTCAAATCTGTAAGGCTGGATACCACCAGGACATTCAGCTGTCAAAATCTCTACTTGTGGGCCATTTTCTTCTTCTGTATCGGTAAAATCAAAGCTAATTTCCTCAGCATCGCTCCTATTTTCTGGTGTGTCCGCCATTGCAACTGCACCGAGTGGTTACTGGTATGACGTCACGCAGCTGTTCCATTGACCGAGAGGGGGCGCTGCGAACGTGGGAAATTTCAAGTGATGGGCATGACCAAATAAGGACCGATTACAACCGCGGGAAGCTTTTGAAAAATCGACGGTCAATTTATTTCGAATCTCAAAAGCATTCTGGTGCAGAATAATGCGACTTTTATCGCCACTGCGTGACGCCTTTAAATCCAGGCTGAACTTGCATCATGACATGGTTAGCTGCAGCAGCGGCACCTGACCATAGATTTTTGGTGGGGAAGGATGATATTAATAATATATCCTAGACATAGCCTCAAACAAAACTGAGTGGCTTTCACACTTGATTTATGCAATCAGCTATTATCTAGTGAATTTTTAAAGTATCCCCATAATAAGAAGTTGAGGTTTGACAGCATAAAGTCTAGCAGCTCATTTTGAGTGGTTTTGGATGCAACTTTAACTGTGTTCAATAAAGCAGGTGTGTTTCTCATTGTCAGCAAGACACACATAGAAAAACGAATAACATTGACGAGGATTGCCAGGTTTCAGCATAGTTTTCAACTTCACTTAAATTAAAAAAATAATAATAATCAATAAAAAAATTCTGGCATTGGAAAATAGACACACATTGTTCTTTTTCTCAGTGGGAAACAAGGTCACTGTGTTGCACATGTATTTCTAATATAGAGGCAATATCCACTCCATAACCCACGTTTCTCTCTCCCAATCTTTGCCATATGTCTTGTATTAAAAATTATTCTTTACATCATAGGTCCAGTGTGTGCACTTACACTTTCTTGTGTTTAAGGCAATTTATAAGATTTCATTCAGAATATTTACTATAAAAATGAGATCTTGGCATTTTCAGAGTATTTTTATACTTGCTCAATTTAACTGGCCTGCCTGCTGCTCTTCCTCTAATGAAAATGTTCATAGAGAGAGCATATGGCATTGTGATTCCTGCTCCTCTATTAGCATTTCTTGCAGTTTCCATATTGGACCACTAGGTGCAATAATAATTTTGTGGAGCTAAATACAGTGGTGCTTGAAAGTTTGTGAACCCTTTAGAATTTTCTATATTTCTGCATAAATATGACCTAAAACATCATCAGATTTTCACACAAGTCCTAAAAGTAGATAAAGAGAACCCAGTTAAACAAATGAGACAAAAATATTATACTTGGTCATTTATTTATTGAGGAAAATGATCCAATATTACATATCTGTGAGTGGCAAAGTATGTGAACCTTTGCTTTCAGTATCTGGTGTGACCCCTTTGTGTAGCAATAACTGCAACTAAACGTTTCCGGTAACTGTTGATCAGTCCTGCACACCGGCTTGGAGGAATTTTAGCCCATTCCTCCGTACAGAACAGCTTCAACTCTGGGATGTTGGTGGGTTTCCTCACATGAACTGCTCGCTTCAGGTCCTTCCAGAACATTTCGATTGGATTAAGGTCAGGACTCTGACTTGACCATTCCAAAACATTAACTGTACTCTTCTTTAACCATTCTTTGGTAGAACGACTTGTGTGCTTAGGGTCGTTGTCTTGCTGCATGACCCACCTTCTCTTGAGATTCAGTTCATGGACAGATGTCCTGACATTTTCCTTTAGAATTTGCTGGTATAATTCAGAATTCATTGTTCCATCAATTATGCCAAGCCGTCCTGGCCCAGATGCAGCAAAACAGGCCCAAACCATGATACTACCACCACCATGTTTCACAGATGGGATAAGGTTCTTATACTGGGATGCAGTTTTTTTCCTTTCTCCAAACATAATACTTCTCATTTAAACCAAAAAGTTCTATTTTGGTCTCATCCGTCCACAAAACATTTTTCCAATAGCTTTCTGGCTTGTCCACATGATCTTTAGCAAACTGCAGACGAGCAGCAATGTTCTTTTTGGAGAGCAGTGGCTTTCTCCTTGCAACCCTGCCATGCACACCGTTATTGTTCAGTGTTCTCCTGATGGTGGATTCATGAACATTAACATTAGCCTATGTGAAAGAGGCCTTCAGTTGCTTAGAAGTTACCCTGGGGTCCTTTGTGACCTCGCCGACTATTACACGCCTTGCTCTTGGAGTGATCTTTGTTGGTTGACCACTCCTGGGGAGGGTAACAATGGTCTTGAATTTCCTCCATTTGTACACAATCTGTCTGACTGTGGATTGGTGGAGTCCAAACTCTTTAGAGATGGTTTTGTAGCCTTTTCCAGCCTGATGAGCATCAACAACGCTTTTTCTGAAGTCCTCAGAAATCTCCTTTGTTCGTGCCATGATACACTTCCACAAACGTGTTGTGAAGATCGGACTTTGATAGATCCCTGTTCTTTAAATAAAACAGGGTGCCCACTCACACCTGATTGTCATCCCATTGATTGAAAACACCTGAAACTAATTTCACCTTCAAATTAACTGCTAATCCTAGAGGTTCACATACTTTTGCCACTCACAGATATGTAATATTGGATCATTTTCCTCAAAAAATAAATGATCAAGTATAATATTTTTGTCTCATTTGTTTAACAACTCTCTCTTTATCTGCTTAAGACTTGTGTGAAAATCTGATGCTGTTTTAGGTCATATTTATGCAGAAATTTTAAAAAAATTCTAAAGGGTTTACAAACTTTCAAGCACCACTGTATATTTTTTATACCATTGGTCACTCAAAAGAGGCACGCAATATTTCAGCAGAATATAATTTGTATGGGAGTTGTGAATAAGGACTTAGGAAAAGATATAGCTTTTTTTATCACTCTTTGCAAAAGTTCAAGAGAGTCCTACTTTTTGTCTTGCTATAAACAAAGGCTTTACTTTGATTGAGCCTTGTGCTGTGTTTTGACATCAAGTGCATTTCCTGTCAGTGGACACAGCCAGCAAGACATGGAGGTTGCTAAGAATCTCTCCCAGTTGTGACAGCTTTTTGTTTTTTTTCATGAAGTCATGTTGCCTTCATCTGGTACTTACTCAGAGAATAGTTTTAGACTAAATTAGTGCATCTTGGCTATGAAGGTAGATGCCTTCCCTTCAGAGCCCTTAAAGGGACATGTAAAAAAACCCAGAAAATTTATTTTGAATATTGAAATTAATATCTATTTATACATTTTCTGGTACATTTTGTGTCCTCACAAATACACTGTCTTGCAAAAGTATTCATCCCCCTTGGTGTTTGTCCTGTTTTGCTGCATTACCAGCTGGAATTAAAATTGATTTTTGGGGGGTTAGCAAAATTTGATTTACATAACATGCCTACCATTTTAAAGGTCAAAATTGTTGTTTTGTGGTGACACAAACAATAATTAAGTTGAAAAAAAATCCCAGAAATATGGAGTGTGCAACGGTATCCCCCCCCCAAAAAAAAAAAAGAAGTCGTCAATACTTTGTAGAGCCACCTTTTGCTGCAATGACAGCTGCATGTCTCTTGGGATACATTTTTATTAGCTTAGCACATCTAATCACTGGGATTTTTGCCCATTCCTCAAGGCAAAACTGCTCCAACTCCTTCAAGTTAGGTGGACTGCGTTGGTGTACAGCAATCTTCAAGTTATGCCACAGATTTTCAACTAGATTGAGGTCTGGGCTTTGACTAGGCCATTCCAAGACATTTAAATGTTTCCCTTTAAACCACTCCAGTGTAGCTTTAGCGGTATGTTTAGGGTCATTGTCCTGCTGGAACGTGAACCTTCGTCCCAGTCTCAAACCTCTGGCTGACTCAAACAGGTTTTCCTCCAGAATTGTCCTATATTTAGTGCCATCCATCTTTCCTTCAGTCCTGACCAGCTTTCCTGTCCCTGCAAATGAAAAATATCCCCACAGCATGATGCTGCCACCACCATGCTTCACTGTAGGAATGGTGTTCTCAGGGTGTTGGGTTTGCGCCACACATGGCATTTCCCATGATGGCCAAAAAGATCAATTTTAGTCTCATTTGACCAGAGAATCTTCTTCCATGTGTTTGGGGAGTCTGCCACATGCTGTTAGCCAAACTCCAAACATGTTTTCTTAAGCAATGGCTTTTTTCTGGCCACTCTTCCATAAAGCCCCGCTCTGTGGAGTGTACAACTTAGTGGTCCTATGGACAGATACTCCCATCTCCGCTGTGGATCTTTGGAGCTCCTTCAGTATTATCTTTGGTGTCTTTGTTGCATCTCTGATTAATACCCTCCTTGCCTGGTTTGTGAGTTTTGGTGAGCGGCCTTTTCTTGTCAGGTTTGTAGTAGTGCCATATTCTTTCCATTTTGCTATAATGGATTTAATGGTGCTCTGTGAGATATTCAAAGTTTGGGATATTTGTTATAACCAAACCCTGATCTATACTTCTCCACAACTTTGTCTCTGACCTGTTTGGAGGCTCCTTGGTTTTCATGTTGCTTGCTTAGTAGTGTTGCAGAGTCAGGGTCCTTCCAGATCAGGTTGATTTATACAGACATCATGTGACAGATCATGTGACACTTTGATTGCACACAGGTGGATCTTAATTAATTATATGACTTATGAAGTGAATTGGTTGGACCAGCTCTTATTTCGGGGTTTCATATGAAAAGGGGTGAATACCTATGCACACTCCAGATTTCTGTTTTTTTCATCTTAATTATTGTTTGTGTCACAATAAGACAGTAATTTGCATCTTTAAAGTGGTAGGCATGTTGTGTAAATCAAATGGTACCAACCCTCCAAAAATCAATTTTAATTCCATCTTATAATGCGACAAAACATGACAAACACCAAAGGGGATGAATACTTTTGCAATACACTGTATATCCATCTGTACGGCAATTCTCCAGTCAGAAATGCTTTGTCATATTTATGGAGTTCAGGCTTCTCTCAGGTAGTTCCTCATGTGCAGAAGAAACCTTAAAATTTTTATTTATTTAATTTTTTAAAACACATGTCCCTTTCAGGGGCTCCATACTTTCCAGAGTTGACTGACATATCGAATATAATGACAGAACCATCGTTCTTGATGAATGCAGCTGGAGAACAGATATGACAGTTGAAAGTCACACTTGGAAGATGCTCTGGACTCTTACAGTCATGCTTTTATGGCTGAGGACTACACTTAACTTGCTAACTTTAGGACTGCAGTTGTCATGAACAGTTTTGCACTCAAGTTTCCATCAATGAACAGTTTATAACTTCAACAAAACAGACTTCATGTTAAAACTATAATGAATTTCCTGGTTACACAGTTATACTCTGTGATTCTATAGGACACTGTTACAGAAGCAAGTTATTTATAATCATGTTATCTGTTATCACCCAAATGAAATGAGGATGGGTTCCCTTTTGATTCTGCTTCCTCTTAAGGTTTCTTCCTCATGTCATCTGAGGGAGTTTTGCCTTCCCACTGTTGCCACAGGTTTGCTCATTGGGGATAGATTAGGGATAAAATTTGCTCATGTTCAAAGTCTTTAATTTTTTGTAAAGCTGCTTTGCGACAATGTCTATTGTAAAAGCGCTATAAAAATAAACTTGACTTGATATGAAAACTCAGAATGAGCATACCTTTACTCGTATTGCAGTAAAAACCTCCTCATTGCAACACTGATGCTTATTGATCTCTAATAAGATGATGCCAGTGGCATTTTATTATCACACCATTGTTGAGGCTCTTCCAAAGGGTTGTTCTACTTTCTCACACACCTAAAAAAAAAAAAAAAAACATACTAAAAATACTTTTAGTTCAAGGATTGAATTCATTTCTGCATTAGTGAACAGTCCAGAGAGTCCTAAAACCCACTGGGCCAGATGCATATACATGAAGAGGCACAATAAAAAGCTTGATTTGATCCTGGATGCAAAATGGCATTTAGATTTAAATGCTAATTTAATTCACCAAAGCTGTAGCTCATCACACAAACCGTGCTTTGGATGACTACTGAATATGTGACCTGCTCCCTTATAGAGTAAACATAAATGTTACAGAGAAACAGAAAAATTAGTCCTGAAGACTCTGACATGTTTCTGATTGTCACAAAGCACTGGCGCTCTGGAGACTCCTTCCATAAATTTTACAGAAACATCTCCTTACAGGAAAATGTCACCATTTCAGTGATTAATTTTCATTTTTAAATAATAACTTTTTTTTAATTTGTTGATTTAGTCTTAGAGTACAGTATGTACTGTATATTATCCACTGTGCAAGTCCATTGTACATGATTTATTACTGTAGAAATGATCTTTTTATTACCAGTGCATTAATATAAACCTGTGATATGAATTACAGCCAGTAAGACTGTCGGAGCTGCTGTTCTAGAAAAATAATCCTGTAATTAACCTTTTGACCAACTGAGAATTCAACTACATTATGGTATTGAACAGACAAACAAAGAAAAAAAAAACACACAATTCTTCAAAATATATAATTGATGATTTATAATTTTGTTCATACAGTATATTATATTTAAATAATATTGGCTGACTTTGAGTGATCAGATATATTCCATTTAGCTAGCATATTGAACAAGTTGAAGACGAGTTCAGTATCATGTTAGCTGAATGGAATATAGATGATAGACCATGAAAAAAAGCTATTATTATTATTCATCTCATCTCATCTCATTATCTCTAGCCGCTTTATCCTTCTACAGGGTCGCAGGCAAGCTGGAGCCTATCCCAGCTGACTACGGGCGAAAGGCGGGGTACACCCTGGACAAGTCGCCAGGTCATCACAGGGCTGACGCATAGACACAGACAACCATTCACACTCACATTCACACCTACGGTCAATTTAGAGTCACCAGTTAACCTAACCTGCATGTCTTTGGACTGTGGGGGAAACCGGAGCACCCGGAGGAAACCCACGCGGACACGGGGAGAACATGCAAACTCCACACAGAAAGGCCCTCACCGGTCACGGGGCTCGAACCCGGACCTTCTTGCTGTGAGGTGACAGCGCTAACCACTACACCACCGTGCCGCCCTATTATTATTATTATTACTACTACTACACACACACTTCATATCAGCATTCTTAAAAGCCAACATGAGCTTACCCACGACTCAGTACTGTTAGTGCGGCAGTCCAGTTAGCTTCTAGCTGGTGTAGCATTGCGCAGTAGCATTAGCAAAGGCCAGTGCAAGCTTACCCACAGCTCGGTGCTGTTAACGCGGCAGTCCAGTTACCTTCTAGTCAGTGTAATGTTATTGAAGGTCAATGCTAACGCAGGCCAATGCTAATGCAGTCAAGCTAAATAATAATAATAATATTATTATTATTATTATTATTATTATTATTATTATTATCCCTGTGTAATGTACTTAGTTACTTTTAAAATCAACATCTACAACTACACACAATGGAGCAACCTGGCAGCCAAAATTCTCTCAAAATCTTACGCTTTTAACAAAGCAAACTTCGTGGCCATGTTTGTTTACAAATTGCCACAGTCACTCGCTAGAATGGAAGTTTTACATCTCTGACGTGTCTCTTTTGCAGTTTTTCGATGTCTGTTGGTATGTTTTTCTCCTGCGAACATGCGTAAAGAATATATAATGAAGTTTTAGTAGCCTTCCAGGTGTTCAGAGCATCTTTGGTTTCAGTTTATTTATTTAATGCTTAATTATAGCATCGCTAATCCTAGCAGTAGTACTGGATTAGCCTCGTCTTCTCTCTTTCCTGGTGGACAAAGAAATGATGATTCTGTGCATATGCAGGAGAAAAGTTTTGTTGGATATTCGCATGAGCTCCATTGTGTGACATCGTGTTGTCTTGACAATGTGCAATATTGTAACATTATTACACACTTATTCTCTATTGGGGAGAGTGGTGCAATACATGGAGGATAATCAATATGATAACAATATTGCATGCCATCAATGAACCCACTAGAAGGGAATAGAATACATGTTTTTATTCCATGGAAAAAGTGACCTGTATGTCTATATTATATTATATTATATTATATTATATTATATTATATTATATTATATTATATTATATTATATTATATTATATTATGATTAATTCATGCATATTAATTTATTTAATAGTGCAGACATCTGATTTGCAAAGCTTGAACTTATGCTAATGGGTTTTTTTTCTCTTATAAAAAGACTGTGGCTCCGAGAATGTACAAAATGCTGATGCCAGAGGAAAACAATGCAAAGCAGCAGATGCCAATCTCACTCTTTTCGCCACGCTGAATTAGAGAGATGCTGTGTTATTCATAGGCATTGTTCTACTGCATAAGTTAGCACCTTATTCCAGCTAAAATGTGGCCTTTCACAAGCTCTGAGTGCCTGTGAGGAAGTTTTTAAATGATGAAAGCCCACAGGTTCGGGGCAGGAGCATGGACTAGCTGTCACATAGGCCATGACATTTTCTGTTTCTCTCTCTCTCTCTCTCTCTCTCTCTCTCTCTGTCGTGCACACACACACACACACACACACACTACAAACACCTCTTGTTTTCTGGGGGCATAATAGTCGCTCACACTCGCTGGTCTCCACATGCCATCCCTAATGGCACAATCTTTGCTGCAGTGGCCACAAAAGGCCTGCACTGTCAGTTTCATTATTATCTCAGTCTGATGTCCCTGTTCTGATATCTTTCACCAGCTCGCAGTCCTGCTCAATTATGTTTCATTCCTGTACTGGTGCTTTTGCATTCCTCTGAGATGCATTTTATTGCGGCTGTGTTCCATGTGGCCAGTGTGAGTGAAAGAACAAGTACTTTGAAATGAAGTCAATTCCCAGCTTGCATACAGGACTGAACTGACCTCAAGAGCAAATGGACATGTGAATGATTTATGCCAGTAAAGGAGGTGCTGGGTTTTAAAAAATAAATAAATAAATAAATAAATAAAATAGGGCGGCACGGTGGTGTAGTGGTTAGCGCTGTTGCCTCACAGCAAGAAGGTCCGGGTTCGAGCCCCGGGGCTGGCGAGGGCCTTTCTGTGTGGAGTTTGCATGTTCTCCCTGTGTCCGCGTGGGTTTCCTCCGGGTGCTCCGGTTTCCCCCACAGTCCAAAGACATGCAGGTTAGGTTAACTGGTGACTCTAAATTGACCGTAGGTGTGAATGTGAGTGTGAATGGTTGTCTGTGTCTATGTGTCAGCCCTGTGATGACCTGGCGACTTGTCCAGGGTGTACCCCGCCTTTCGCCCGTAGTCAGCTGGGATAGGCTCCAGCTTGCCTGTGACCCTGTAGAACAGGATAAAGCGGCTAGAGATAATGAGATGAGATGAGATAAATAAAATAATTGGAGCACTATAGCCAATGGGATATCTTTCCTTTTTACAATTTTTAAGCAATCTGGCACACATACACCAAAACTCATCACTCATTAGAGAACAGACTGTGTTGAAACAGAATTATTGACTGTTATCACCCATGTTACCTTGGGCATGGTGGAAAGGGGACTAAGTGCTTGATTTGCATTATTGGCAAGCTCTTTTTATGGTCCAACTCTAGTACAGTGCACGGATGGTGTGACTGGATTTTAAATAGTGTTAAAAAAAAGTTTCTTAGGCCTATTCTGTGCATGAGGAAGATAAGTGGTATATATACTCTGCAGCATGCACATGTGTCTTACTTTCCTTGTGAGGACCTTCCTTTAAAATACACCAATATGGCTAAAAGTGTGTGGACACCTGAGCATCAAACTAATACGTGCTTGTTGAACATCCCTTTCCAGATGACACTCCCCCATGATATCCTCCACTCTTCTGGGAAGGCTTTCCACTCAGTTTTCGAACATGGCTGTGAAGATTTGCTCATTCAGCCCCATGCATTAGTGAGCTCAGGCACTGATAATGGCCAGTGTGAAGGCCTTGGGTAGAGTCGGCATTCCTGTTCATCCCAAAGGTGTTCACTGGGTTTGAGGTTAAGGATGTGTGCAGGCCACTCAAACTCTTTCACTCCATCCTAAGCAAACCATGTCTCCCTGGAATTCACTTTGTGCTCAGGGGCATCATCATGCTGGAACAGGTTTGGCCTCTTAGTTCCAGTGAAGGAAAATGATCATACTACAGCATTCAAATGCATCTAATATAACTCTGTGCTTCCAATTTTGTGGCAGTAGTTTGGGGAAGAACCACATATGCAGGTGATGGTCAGGTGTTCACAAACTTTTGGCAATATAGTGTGTTTATTAATTAATGATATGCCTAGGACAAAATCTTACAGCAACTTTGACCTTAGTGACTCAAAGAAACTGTCAGATTTTTTTGAACTGTCACACATTGCTTTCTTTGTGATGGCATTTGGTCCACATAAACAGAAAAAACATGCACGCATGCACACACACTACTACAAGTGGTGCGCCCATTCCCAGGCACTGTCTCTCTGTTTTGAATGCAATTAGCATGTAATTTGAGGGTTGGGTTTGAAACAGGATAAAGGTGAGATAAGTTTTGGCACTCCAGCCATAATTCCTGCCTTTACTCATCAAGCAACTTGAGTACACTCCAAGCTTGAGGCCAAAAGCTAGCAGAGACAGACAAATGTTTCACAACCCACTGAGAGAAAGAGCCCAAGCACATTCATCCCAGTGGAAAAGCTCAAGCAAGAAAGGCAAACCTAAATCAGTCCTTGTAGGCACGTAACCAGGTGATTCACCTCCCACTGGGTAAATGTCATGTTTACTGACAACATTTCAGTCCCTGACAGGAAAAGTAGGTAGCGTGCTTAATTATTTGTAAACATTTAATTGGCATTTACACCCGCAAGGATTGCACAGTTAACCTCAGCAGGACACTTGCGCATTCTCATCAAGGATTAATCAGGCGAGCCGTCGAACGAGGCCTCCCAACGTTGCAGCTGAGCGGAGCGCTCGAATGGATGGCGATGGCATTGTTTTTCTTCACAGCCAGATGACACCCAAGCTGTCCTGTTTGCTCACTGACAAACATAAAACTCCTTCTGAAGAAGAGATTTGACATTAAGTGACTGTACGACATACCCCTGAGTCGCGTCCACGAGGTCAGTTACAGTTACCTTTGCAGAAACATCAGCTGCACTCATGGGGCCACCATTTTAGCTTGTTCACAATGATGATCATTGATCTGAAGGTGATGTCTTGTCCAGGTTTCCCAGCAATCAGCACCTATTGAGCGATTGGCTGCCTTAGTCAGCCATCATTACTGAGTCTGAGAACAAAATCTGGACTAATTACGGAGATTATGTTCAAGTGGTCTCTACACAGCATGCAGCTGGTGCTACACATTGCTCGCCACAAACTGAGCTGCTGGAGGTGGGAGAGCTAAAGCCATACTGAACTTTATTCTAGTTTGCAATAAATGCAGGCAAAATGGAGTTGTATATGAGCCAGAACACACGCTCAAAAATGATTATTACTGCAGGGGAGTCATGAGTCATTTTATATTTCTGCATTTTTTGATAAAAATAAGAAAAAAAAACATTTTGTAAGTTTTGTAACCTGGTAACAGTAGAGGATAGTTAAGAGTGGACACCAGATATTTATATTTAATCCTTTAGCCTGTTATGTAAGTAATAAAACTTGCTAGCGTGATGCTAGAGTGAACACCCTGGAGTTGGTTATTTTCCTATAACAGGATGTTTCAAAATGCTTAACTCCTCTTATAACACATTGTACTGTTTGTTTTTATTATTTATATAGTACTCTAACAAAAAAAAGTAGCTTATTATGTTGTAGACACACCACAAATTGCTGGTCTGAAGAGCTTCCCATGTTGTAAAACTGAAATAAACAGCTTTAGCTCTGTTACAAAGCACTGACACTGGAGACACCTTCCAAAAATGCTGATCGAAAACTTCACCGTCAACAATTGCACATTTGTTTATATTAGTGTGTCTGTCATACAATCCATCCATTATCCGTAACCACTTATTAACTGTGCAGGGTCACAGGCAAGCTGGAGCCTATCCTAGCTAACTATGGGCAAGAGGCAGGGTACATTCTGGACAAGTCGCCAGATCATCACAGGGCTGACACATAGTGTAAACAACCATTCACAGTCAATTTAGAACCACCAATTAGCCTAACCTGAATGTCTTTGGAAGAAACCCATGCAGACACAGGGAGAACATGCAAACTCCACACAGAAAGGCCCCTGTCGGTCCCTGGGCTTGAACCCAGAACCTTCTTGCTGTGAGGCAACAACGCTAACCACTATGCCACCTCTGTCATATACACTACCGTTCAAAAGTTTGGGGTCACCCAGACCATTTTGTGTTTTCCATGAAAAGTCACATTTTTATTTACCACATAAGTTGTAAAATGAATAGAAAATATAGTCAAGACATTTTTCTGGCCATTTTGAGCATTTAATCGACCCCACAAATGTGATGCTCCAGAAACTCAATCTGCTCAAAGGAAGGTCAGTTTTATAGCTTCTCTAAAGAGCTCAACTGTTTTCAGCTGTGCTAACATGATTGTACAAGGGTTTTCTAATCATCCATTAGCCTTCTGAGGCAATGAGCAAACACATTGTACCATTAGAACACTGGAGTGAGAGTTGCTGGAAATGGGCCTCTATACACCTATGGAGATCTTGCACCAAAAACCAGACATTTGCAGCTAGAATAGTCATTTACCACATTAGCAATGTATAGAGTGGATTTCTGATTAGTTTAAAGTGAGCTTCATTGAAAAGAACAGTGCTTTTCTTTCAAAAATAAGGACATTTCAAAGTGACCCCAAACTTTTGAACGGTAGTGTAACTCCCTGTGAATGAGCTGTTATTATAGAAACAATAATGCATTGTAAAGAGCACATTAATAATAAAAAAAGTGATTCATGGCTGAAACAAAACTCAAATCACACAAATGCTCTTGAGATTGAGGATGCACAAGTATAATAGCCTTAGATGTTGTCTGTATATACATATACATACATACACACATTATATATATATATATATATATATATATATATATATATATATATATACACACACACACACACACACACACACACACATATATATATATATATATATATATATATATATATATATATATATATATATATATATACACACACACATATATGATGTGTGTATGTATGTATATATGTATATATATACATATATATGATGTGTGTATGTATGTACAGATGTATATTCTGATTAGTTTAAAGTGATCTTCATTGAAAAGAACAGTGCTTTTCTTTCAAAAATAAGGAAATTTCAAAGTGACCCCAAACTTTTGAACATCATTTTATATATATGATGTGTGTATGTATGTATATGTATATACAGACAACATCTAAGGCTATTATACTTGTGCATCCTCAATCTCAAGAGCATTTGTGTGATTGTTTGAATAGGAATATGTTTAATCCTTCTGGTGTGCAGTACTCGATATTCTGACTCAAGATCAATGTTTTTTTTACGAGTTTTGTTTCAGCCATGAATCACTTTTTTTTGGCAGCACAGTGGTGTAGTGGTTAGTGCTGTCGCCTCACAGCAAGAAGGTCTGGGTTCGAGCCCCGTGGCCGGCGAGGGCCTTTCTGTGTGGAGTTTGCATGTTCTCCCCGTGTCCGCGTGGGTTTCCTCCGGGTGCTCCGGTTTCCCCCACAGTCCAAAGACATGCAGGTTAGGTTAACTGGTGACTCTAAATTGACCGTAGGTGTGAGTGTGAATGGTTGTCTGTGTCTATGTGTCAGCCCTGTGATGACCTGGCGACTTGTCCAGGGTGTACCCCGCCTTTCGCCCGTAGTCAGCTGGGATAGGCTCCAGCTTGCCTGCGACCCTGTAGAAGGATAAAGCGGCTAGGGATAATGAGATGAGATGAGATGATATATATATATATATATATATATATGCGCGCCTCTTTTCTCTCCATCCTCCACATATTGAATATGTGCCTCCTCTCTTGTGCTTCTTCCTTCACTGAAGTGTAACATCCTGATAGAAAGTTGCCTGATACTGTTTGTGTGTCTTTGTCCTTGTCATTAGGAATGCCATGATTGCTGACTATGTGCACTGGCTATCTGGAAACGGTGAGCCGACTATAAGCAAGCTCATCAAACTGTATTGGCAGGTGAGGACAGATAGGCCTCCAGACACATGCACAGCCCCTGCACCCAATCACAAATCCAATGAATGATTATTGCTTAAAAGACTGGCCACTGACATTGCTCTGTGCATATCAATCAGTCAGAAAGCCTGCATAGCAATAAAGACTTTATAGTGTATAACAATAAGATAGAGGGGGTCTCCTACTTTTTAATGCTACAGCTGGGTAATTAATGAACTTCTTAACGCATCACTATATCAATGTTACAGAGATGCTATAATGAAATGAAATCCATGATATATAACATTCCTGACAGTAATTGGAGCTCTGAGGAATATTTAATTTTATGAGTGCAGTTTAATTTTTTGGAAAGGGACAGAATCAAAGTGCTAAAAGATTAAAAGATTGGAGTGCCATTTATGTCCAACTGATATTACATTTACAAATATGCATGTAAATAGTTATATATATTTTCAACATATGTAAAATGTCCTTCATAATACCATGGGCATGTCTCAGATAAATAACATAAAACATTCATTTAAAAATGTACAGCATTTTTTTTCCTTTACTAACCCAATCCACTATAATTATCCCCCGCCCAAACGAAGTTTGGCAGAGGATATAGAAATAGGTTCCATCCATCCGTCTGGCTGGCTGTCCGTTCAGTCATGTTTTTGTTTCCGGGCCATATCTTTAAAACTGCTGAAGATATCTTCATGAAACTTTGTATACAGGTCAAGCAACATGTGTACTGGTGTCTTTTGCTATTTTGGATTTTTGAAAAAAGTATTTTTCAAATTTTTACATAAAATATTGATTTTGACTTCGTTTCTAAGAGCAATGTTCGTTTCCGGAGCATATATCCAAAACGATTCATGATATGGATTTGAAACTTAGTGTACATGTTAACAAGGTGGTGTAGATGTGCCTTTTCATACTAATTTCAGAAATTTTAATTTTTCATGTTTCCATGGAAACAATTTCAGACTTAGTCTCTCAGGTTAGGGGTAGATTTTGTTTCCGGAGCAGAACTTGAAAACTATGAGTGGTATGGTCTTGAAAGTTGGTATATGTGTTGATTAAGTAATGTATATGTTCCTTTTGATACTAAGAAATGTGAGAAATTTTCATTTTTAGCTCACCTGGACCAAAGGTCCGGTGGGCTTATTAAGCCATGGGCTGCTGAGGTCAGTGTAAAGAGGTAGGGTTGGTTTCCTGCAGCAGAACTTGAAAAATGTGACAATATCTTGAAATTTGGTATATAGTAGGTATATAGGGTGGGGGATATAGAGGACTCTGTCTTCTTGTTACATTTTACACAAATATAATCTTTAGGTAAAGCTTTATTTTAAAGAACACATAAGGCATTAAAAAGGCATTCATAAGGACTCTTTTAAAAGGTTTATTCACTATATATTAGTCTTTTTTCATAAAGATGTGTACTACTGCATAACTAGACCTCTGTTAGCTGACAACAAACAATTATTACTTTATTAGTTATGTTGGGGGGGACACAGTGGTGCAGCGGTTAACATTGTCACCTCACAGCAACAAGGGTCTAGGTTCGACCCTTGCAACAGACTGGGGTGGAGTTTGCATGCTCTCCTTGTGCCTGTGTGGGTTTCCTCCAGGTGCTCCAGTTTCCTCATACATAGTCCAAAGACATGTAGCTTTGGTCAGCTGGCTACTCTAAATTGCCCATAGGTGTGAATGTAAGTGTGAATGTTTGTTCGTGTCTGTGTTAGCCCTACGATAGACTGGCGACCTGCTCAGGGTGTACTGTACCTCTCACCTGAAGTCAGCTAAGGCTACATCCACACAACAATGGCAACGAGATTTTATTTAAAAAAATATCGCGTCCACATGGGCAACGGATCAGTAAAATATCAGGTACATATGGCAACGCAACGCTTGCTGAAAACGATGCAATACACATGCCACACCTCTACGTGCGCTGTAAGACGGTCCCATCGGAGACACCAGAACAATAGAAGAAGTAGGGCGCATGCGCATAAACCCCTTCTTCTACCTGGCGTGAAGCACGCACAGGAACAAGCACACAACAACAAGAAGAAGATGGCTGTGACTACGCGAGGAAATCGTGCCTTCTGTGTGTACAAATTAGTTTTATTAGTGTGCATAGTTTTATATAACTTAATTTTCTTATTGTGTGTGAACATTTTGAAAAGCAGTCTTATCCAATAAAAAAAAAGAAATTCAAGAAATGGTTCAGTTACTTGTTTATTTAAAAGAAAAGCTGTATACAAAACAAAAGTGAATGCAATGCAGTGGTTCATACAAAACAGCGAGAGTGCTGCTTGTTCTAGTCATGTGGTTGTGACGTCATTGTAAACAAATCCGTTCTACTCATCCAGACGACTTCGCAACGGCGCCGTTGCCAGATTTTTCCACTCTGGAACCCGTTCTCGTTTTGGGGCACCCAAAACGCCAGTGCCGTGTGGACACCAGGCCGAAACGATAAACAATTTTATCAGATTCACCTGAATCCATTGCCGTGTGGACAGCCTCTAAGATTGGCTCCAGTTTCTCCATGACCCTGATGGATAAGTGGTATAGATAATGGATGGATTGATGAATAATGTTACATTTTTAAGAGCTACAATTGCACAATAATCATTAATCACCTGAAAAGTATAAAATAGCAAAGAAATAGGTTAATATTGGTTGCACAGGCACATGATATTACAACCTATTACAATCTTGGAAAAAGAGATTAAATCTAGACCTATTTGTATATAAAAGAAACCATACAGGTTCTGTGAAGAACCTGATAACAAAACATTTCCCTAAAACAGTGTTCCAAATACAACCCCTTTAGGAATCTAAGAACCTTTAACCATTATTGAATTTTTTTCATTGCCATCTTACAACATCAAGCAGTTACCACTCTGGAGTTATTTTCCTGTAACAGTACATCTCAAAATGTTTCATTCCTCTCATAATGCAGTGTAGTATTTATTTTTTATTATTCGCAGTAGTACTCCAATATTCTACTATTTATCAATTTACAGTTAGAGGTCATGTTGTGGAACATCCGCAAAACAATTTCCTGGTATCTTTTACATTATATAAAGATCTGGTATTAGTTTTCACGACCATTCACTACCATGTTACATCCCACGTTTTATTTTCACATACTTTCCTTAAGTCCATGGTTTATTGTTGATGTAAACATTTCTTTTTCGTACACATGGCCTGTTCGGCCACAGTTTCTTTTATTCAATTTAAATTGACCATTTTAAAGTATAAAAATTATGTGCATTGTAATAGTGCACTAGTTCACTGGCTCCCAAACCCAATTTTATGTTTTCCCTCATCTAATGCACCCTGATTCAACTTATTCCCTAAGCTTTCAAACCTTTCATGAGCTGAATAATGTGCAGTCAAAGAAGGAAAAAAAAACCCCACACAAATAAATAAATAAATATCGCAGTAGATTAGGTCCAAAGGACTGCCATTGGGATTCAGTGCACTAGCACAAAACATAGCTGCTAGGTAGCCCCCTGTAATGTGCATGCAAATAAGAATTTACTTACTCAAAATTGTCTCTTTCAATTCAACCCTGGGAGTGTTAAAATGGTTTGAAAGGTTTGTTCACACAGCTAAGACTAGTTTGGATCCGCAAGCAAAGCCACAATTTGCTTTCACTTGAAAGCCGAGGAGTACCAGCATAACTTTCAGGGTACATCAAACACCTTTCCTTCTTCTTCTTCTTCTTCTTCCTCTTATTATTATTATTATTATTATTATTTCATCTCATCTCATCTCATTATCTCTAGCCGCTTTATCCTTCTACAGGGTCGCAGGCAAGCTGGAGCCTATCCCAGCTGACTACGGGCGAAAGGCTGGGTACACCCTGGACAAGTCGCCAGGTCATCACAGGGCTGACACATAGACACAGACAACCATTCACACTCACATTCACACCTACGGTCAATTTAGAGTCACCAGTTAACCTAACCTGCATGTCTTTGGACTGTGGGGGAAACCGGAGCACCCGGAGGAAACCCACGCGGACACGGGGAGAACATGCAAACTCCACACAGAAAGGCCCTCGCCGGCCCCGGGGCTCGAACCCAGGACCTTCTTGCTGTGAGGCGACAGCGCTAACCACTACACCACCGTGCCGCCCAGTAAATCATTCATTGCTAAATTAAAAATTGTGATCTTTGGCAAATTGCTGTGGTGTAAGAGGAATAAAGCACTTCAAAACATGCTATTATTGGAACATAATCCATTTCTCACCACCATCCATAATCCTGTGCAGGGTCGCAGACAAGCTGGAGCCTATCCCAGCTGACTATGGCCGAGAGGCGGGGTACACCCTGGACTAGTCGCCAGGTCATTGCAGGGCTGATACATAGGCCAAGTTTACATTAGACCGTATCTGTCTCGTTTTCTTCGCGGATGCACTGTCCGTTTACATTAAAACGCCTGGAAATGCCGGGAAACGGGAATCCACCAGGGTCCACGTATTCAATCCAGATCGTGTCTGGTCTGGTGCTGTGTAAACATTGAGAATATGCGGATACGCGGATACGCTGTGCTGAGCTCTAGCTGGCGTTGTCATTGGACAACGTCACTGTGACATCCACCTTCCTGATTCGCTGGCGTTGGTCATGTGACGCGACTGCTGAAAAACGGCGCGGACTTCCGCCTTGTATCACCTTTCATTAAAGAGTATAAAAGTATGAAAATACTGCAAATACTGATGCAAATACTGCCCATTGTGTAGTTATGATTGTCTTTAGGCTTGCCATCCTTCCACTTGCAAGTGGTAAGTGATATACGCTGGGATCACACACACAGCGGCTCAGTCCCGAATGACAGCTTGTGCACTTCACTCGCGCGCTCTGTGAGCTGTGCAGGGCCGGAGTGCGCACCCTCCAGAGGGCACTCGCTGTTCAGGGCGGAGTGATTTGGACCGCAGGATGCCTGCGGAGCCGAGCGTATCCGTGTATTGGTGTTGCTGTGTGCACGCGAATCGTGTATTGGTGTTGCTGTGTGCACACTAATCGTTTTAAAAACGTTAATCTGATGATCCGCTGATACGGTCTAATGTAAACTTGGCCATAGAGACAAACAACCATTCACACCTACAGTCCATTTCGAGCCACCAAATTAGTCTAACCTGCATGTCTTTGGACTGTGGGGGAAAACGGAGCACCCGGAGGAAACCCACGCAGACACAGGGAGAAGATGCAAACTCCATACAGAAAAGCCCCCATTGCCCACTGGGCTCAAACCCAGAACCTTCTTGCTGTAAGGCGACAGTGCTAACCACTATACCACTGTGCCACCCATTTTTCACCACCACGTAATGGATTATTTTCTTATAACATTACACCCCGCCATCAGCCTTGACAGAAATATAATATACAGTACTGTACAAAAGTCTCAGACACACTATTTTTTTTCATACAAACTTTGTTATAGATTTCTATTTTATGACTTCTACATTATCAAATTAGTTCAAAAACATTTTAGAGTTCCAAACGTTCATTTTCCAGCACAAAATTAAATGCTACAGAAAAAAAGTTTGTATCTGAGCAACATATTACATAAGAGAGCACTTTTCAGATTAAAAAAAGAAAAACATAATGAAGGCTGCTGGGTTTTGCTGCAAAATTAAGAAGTGAGTGTGACAAAGTGTCCAGAAGAACTGTGGCTGGTTCTGTAAGATGCTCAGTAAAACCTACAGCTCATTTCCGCTTAAAACTGCATTCACTGTACCTGAGACTACTATTTTTTAAGCAAAGTGTCATCTCACACTGAATAATGACTTTATTTCATTTATTATGGCTTACTGCTGTTTATAGTCATTTTTTAATGTTGAAACATTTAATTTCATTATTTTTCAGCCATTTTTTGGTCTACAGCAATTCTTTACATATGCCTAAGACTTTTGCACAGGACTATATGCCTAAAGAAACATACAAATTTACAGATAGAGTAAAAATGAGATACAGATCCATGTTTGACGTGGATTCAATGGAAAGACAAATGTATTTCAAGGACTTTAATTACGTGACAAAAGTTTTTTTTTTTTTTTTTTAAATCCCATGTTTTCTAACAATTCTACTGATTATATTCCCACACATTAGCTGGTTCTTTGAAAGGAACCACTTCAGAAAGGGCAGCCATTAGTCATGCAGTTCTATAACATGTACCACCTACTGTGGAGAGTGTGAAGGCTAATGAAAGACAAGTGAAAGCAATGCAGCTGTTCGTGTAATATCATTTGGCAGCTATATTCTTGAACGAGATTCTAAGCGCCCTCTTTTATACTGACAAGATCATAGAAGTATAGCCCTTTTTACACAGATATTCCATAATATTGGCGTAAAGACGGCACCTCGATATTCCGACTTTAGTGATTGACACTGAACCAAATAAAGCCAGCGTGAAGCCGCACCAGTGTGTGTTTTTACATTGCAAGCCAATGTTCCACAACCAGAGATGTGATGTGTGACAACAGAGCATCAGTGTGTCAAGCGACATATCTATACGTCGGAAATACGAATACCCTGAGCATACCGGCGTTGCTTTCAAAACAACGGCAGGTGAACGGAGTATTGAGATGCTTTTGTTAGCTGTGCATATTTATTACCACTATTCAGGCACAAGCAAAGTTGCTGAGCAGGAGAGGAGTGCAGAGATTCGTGTAAGCAACGTTTGTGAGATCAGAATTATTTTGGAGGAGAAAGTGAAGTGAAGTAGGAAGTGATTTGAGGCAGAAAGGTGCCCTGACTTTAGATACCATAGACAGAGATGTTTGTATTTGTGCTAGTCTCAGAAAGTAGAATGTCAATGTCAAAAACATCACACTCCTGTCCCATCATGCCAGCTGTCCCTTTTACACACACACACACACACACACACACACACACACACACACACACACACACACACACACACACACACACACACACACGTCAATTCCAGCTCTGTTACTACCAATCATTCTGGCTCAGAGGCGGAACAAAACAGATGCCGCTGCTGTGCATTCTAACATTTTACACAGAACGCGAGGTGGAATAAAGGCATAAGATTCCTGCCTTGAATAGGCTGTGTAAAAGTAGCTTATGTCAGTAAGCTTGCTTTCTCCCACCAAGAGAGCAAGATCAATGCCTCTAGAGGGCCCGTTTTGCCTTCTTTCAAATCTGCAATATTGTCACCCTCCACAGGGTAGGACAAGCTGTGAAGTATTCAGAGCCCAAATATTCCAGGCTGCACATATCTAACAATGGAACAAGACATAAACACATCATAACAGTGCACTTATTTGGACTGACTCAGACAATAGTTTATTTGTTAATCAAAGATTTAATTCAGTGAGCGCAAAATAAACACTGTGCCCTTGGATTTGACTCGCATAAGGCTGGACATCAAGATCCTGACTTTGGGCTTCTGGACAACCAGGCTAAGACCACTTATGCCTCATCTTATGTAGATCTATTCATTTAGATAATGTTTTTGTCCAGAGTGACTTACGAATGAGACAGAACACAACTGAGCAGTTAAAGGACAAGAGTCTTGCTCAAGGCTGCTTGGTGCTCCTAAGATTTGAACTAACAACCTTTTGATAAATAGTCAAAATCCTTATCCATTGAACACCCTCACATAGCAATTACAACCCAAGGCCACAGTTTCTTCTCAAACAGCATTATACACAAATACTAAGTAGCTGAGTTTATAGCATCTGTACAGTACAGTGCAAAAGTTTGCCTACGCTTAGGACAAAATGAGAATCATTCATCTGTATTGAGTCACCACTTTATGCTAGTCAGAATGAAGGTGTAGCCAGAGTGTATTCGGTGAAGATTGGGCAAAAGGTTGGAAAACGCCTTGGATGTGATCTCACACATTCTCATTACCATCTCGGTCAAAGATATTTCATTTATAGCAACAAGACATTAATGTGTTAGATATCACAGGTCATCATCATTGATTTTCAGATTCAAAACACAGCACTTTCCTTTCTGAATGTGATAAAAAATATTCTCTAATAACTTGTATGCCCACCCTTTTCTCAACTTCCATCATATCATAAAAGCTTTAATACACAGAACTTTGCCAAAGTAGTAACTAGCTAGCTTCCTTTTGACGCAAGCAGGGACATATTTATCAGTGTAAAAATAAGAATGAGTAATGCTTTCCAAAAAAATAACCCCAGTTTTATGGCTGCCTACAAGCTCTGGTTTGACTAGATGTCAGGTCATCCATGCTCATGTTCAAGCTATAAATCAAAGAGTGTAAAACTGACTATTTGTACCTTTTTATATAAACCAAGCAAATATAGTAAGATTTATTCCTCCCAGGAACCATGGCTGAGTTTAAACTTACATTTCTGACTCTTGTAACTACATAACTTTTCTTGGCGGAGTTTCCCAAAAGCTTTGCGGCACAAAAATTAGTGTTAAATGGTTGAGCAAGCATTACATTGAGCACTGTTTCTCCCAGTTAACTGAATAATAAGCTATATGATGAAAAGCAAAATACGAGAATGAGCTCTTAAGGGATTTTTATATTTTATATAGTGAGGGAAATGTTACCTTTATTTATAAAATACTGTAGAAAAGAAAAAAAATACCTGTAATGTTTTTCATGTAAGAAAGAAAACACAATGGAGCCTGGTGTTCTAGGAAGTGGAGTTACTGTTTGTTACCTTATGTTGATGATTTCCTATAACAGCATGTCCCAAAGTACTTTATTCCTCTTATACCACAGCAGTTTGCCAAAGTTATTAATGAATCTCATATATATACATATATATAATTATCTGTAGCTGCTTCATCTTGTTCTACAGGGTCACAGGCAAGCTGGAGCCTATCCCAGCTGACTACGGGCGAAAGGCGGGGTACACCCTGGACAAGTCACCAGGTCATCACAGGGCTGACACATAGACACAGACAACCATTCACACTCACATTCACACCTACGGTCAATTTAGAGTCACCAATTAACCTAACCTGCATGTCTTTAGACTGTGGGGGAAACCGGAGCACCCGGAGGAAACCCACACGGACACGGGAAGAACATGCAAACTCCGCACAGAAAGGCCCTCGTTGGCCACGGGGCTCGAACCCGGACCTTCTTGCTGTGAGGCGACAGTGCTAACCACTACACCACCGTGCCGCCATATATATATATATATTACACACACCGTACACACTATATTGCCAAAAGTATTTGCTCACCCATCCAAATTATCGGAATCAGGTGTTCCAATCACTTCCACGGCCACAGGTGTATAAAATCAAGCACCTAGGCATGCAGACTGTTTTTACAGTTTGGAGCTGGCCCCTTCCTCTTCCAACATGACTGTGCACCAGTGCACAAAGCAAGGTCCATAAAGACATGGATGACAGAGTCTGGTGTGGATGAACTTGACTGGCCTGCACAGCGTCCTGACCTCAACCCGATAGAACACCTTTGGGATGAATTAGAGCAGAGACTGAGAGCCAGGCCTTCTCATCCAATATCAGTGTGTGACCTCACAAATGCACTTCTGGAAGAATGGTCAAAAATTCCCATAAACACACTCCTAAACCTTGTGGACAGCCTTCCCAGAAGAGTTGAAGCTGTTCTAGCTGCAAAGGGTGGACCGACGTCATATTGAACCCTATGGATTAGGAATGGGATGTCACTTAAGCTCATATGTGAGTCAAGGCAGGTGAGCAAATACTTTTGGCAATATAGTGTATATACTAGTATATACACAGTACACACACACACACACACACACACACACACACACACACATTTAATTTATTGACACTTCTTGCTTTTGACCCATTTATAGTTCAATTTATTGTGGCAGAACATTCACGAAACAAGTTAGTTTCTGTTTTCACTTAAATTATAGCAGCTATAAACATTCATGCCCTTATTTGCCTTTCTGTTTTTCATTCTCTTTCAGGTACTGAAACCAAAACACAGCTTATCATGTTACCAAAAAAATTAGAAACCCCAAATCTTGAATATCAAAGACTCTCCTGTACTGGAAAACATGCTCATTGCTACAAATTCTAGCACTGGAGACTCCTTCCATAAATGTTAAATAAATGTCTCCTTACAGAACACTTTACCATATAAACAATTATATCTCATCTCATTATCTCTAGCCGCTTTATCCTTCTACAGGGTCGCAGGCAAGCTGGAGCCTATCCCAGCTGACTACGGGCGAGAGGCGGGGTACACCCTGGACAAGTCGCCAGGTCATCACAGGGCTGACACATAGACAACCATTCACACCTACGGTCAATTTAGAGTCACCAGTTAACCTAACCTGCATGTCTTTGGACTGTGGGGGAAACCGGAGCACACCCACGCGGACAACATGCAAACTCCACACAGAAAGGCCCTTGCCGGCCCCGGGGCTCGAACCCAGGACCTTCTTGCTGTGAGGCGACAGCGCTAACCACTACACCACCGTGCCGCCCTAAACAATTATATATTTTTTGTAAATAATAACCCCCTTTTCTATGGGTTTTATTAGCCTGAGATGAAATAGCACATCCATCATAGAAATCCCTGTGAATTAGTTGTTACTTAGGGTGGCACGGTGGTGTCGTGATTAGCACTGTTGCCTCACAGTAAGAAGGTTCTGGTTTCGAGCCCAGTGGCTAATAGGGGCCTTTCTGTATGGAGTTTGCATGTTCTCCCAGTGTCTATGTGGGTTTTCTCTGGGTGCTCTGGTTTCCCCCCACAGTCCAAAGACATGCGGTTAGGTTAACATTGGGGTGGCCTTGGGCTGAAGTGCCCTTGAGCAAGACACCTAACCCCTATCTGCTCCCTGGGTGCTGTAGCATCGCTGCCCACTGCTCTGGGTATGTGTGTTTTCAATGTTTCAGATGGGTTAAATGCCGAGGACAAATTTCCTTGTGTTCGAGTGTACATGTGACAAATAAAGGTTTCTTCTTCTAAAAAAAATAAATAAAAATAATTTAAAAAAAAAACATTAGAATAAGGCCATTAATATAAATCTATAATTCAAATAACAGCCAGTACTATGCTGTTATACAAACTTCATTAACACTTTCTAACCAATTAGATTCAGGAATTAAACAGCAATGTGGTATAAAAAAATGAAAGAAAGTGTTTTTCCATCATGTATCATGTTTCCTACCTGTCAGACATGAGCAGATGTTTTCGTTGGCATACATTTTCCTGTTATTTAGTCTCCAGAGGCTACAGACACATTTAAAGTAACAATTACTATGCGGCTTCAAGCTCTTCAGCTTTGGAAACTTATTACCGCTGCTGCAGCAGAAAGACCAGACGTATCTTCTTGCTGTCATACAGCATTTTATATCTTCTGAAAGTGCTGTAAAACCATGCTTTAAGGCTTCTGAGACATTCAATACCTTTTCATAATGCATATCCATTTTGGGCCAGACCATGCTGAACAGTTGCAAGTAACTCTTGTTCCAGATCTTCTTTTTTATTTTATTTATTTATTTTTTTAAATCAAATTCCACTTGTCTACCTGTGGGCTTTGCATCATCTATCTATTCGTTGAATATGTACACCTGCCAAAACTTCAGAGGCTCACTGTCATTTTAAATCTCAACTGAGTATTATCTGAGCAATGACCCAATCCAGAGGATATATGTGAATGCTTGGTCACTGCATTTTAAATACAGAAGGATATATGTGAATACTTGGTCACTGCATCTTAAATCGAGAAGGAAATATTTTGTATGACTTTTGAGAAAGAAATATCCTTTATATTTAAGCGTACCAGTCTGTTGCTCAGTCATTGAAAATGTTGAGCAAAACAAATCAAGTATCTTATGAAACTGAAATATTATATCATCATATGAAGTGCCTGATTCATTTCTATGGTTTGTGTGTTTGGGTGCCTGGATATAGAAGAGTCTATGGAGATTTCAGTGCTAAGGCAATCCTCAAACATAATAATGTGTTCCCTCTTCATTTCAAGTGAATTAGAATGGGAGAAGGGAGACAGATTAGACTCTGAACACTTCCTGATGCCAGTCACCATGATGTAATCAGTGCTATTTTAGCACCGAGAAGAAAGCTATTCTTTCCTTAAGAAAGGCTCACATCACAATGATGGTTCTGTGGTTGCTGCCAGAGCAATTTAAGTGAACTCTTGAAGCTTGGCACATTAAATAGACAGTAGTATAGGCAAGCCATAAAATCACATCTTATATAATCGCATCATGCATTATGCTCATTTGTGCCTATTTTAGGATTTAATCATTTGGAAATCGAATGAGCTTGTTAAGACTAGGGATTCACACCTTAGTCTTTTTAACACTCTGTTTTCATGTCCTTTCTCTTCAGAGGTTGTTGCAAGAGGCTAGTCACACGAAGAAGGAGTTTTCTGTCTTGTACACCCTATGCTCTGGGAAACCTACCAGAGAAGCAATCCAAAAGGCAGAGCAAACCTTCAAGAAGCTGCATCCCACCTTCACTGCTTCCACCTTTACTAATATGGAAAGCATTTTATAACATCCTCTTCCTATAAGCTATCGTTGTTACCTTGCCTCAACCCTAATACCAACAGCAGATGATGTCATGTCATATTTTTGTACCCTAAATCAAGTGCTGCCCCAGCAACAAGTTGTGTGTGAAAACAGTTGATGGTGCAGAGACAGTGACAAGAATTAATACTCTCTGTACAAAGCACTTATCCTTCAACTAGCCAGCTCCATTTCCATCCATCCATTTCTCCATCATTAAAAAAAAAATCTATAATTTGCCAGCCACGCCCACTTTGACCTGAAGCATGACTGCTTTCAAATTAACCAAGCTGCTGCCATCTCCATGTCTTGTGCTTCTTTGTGGGTGGCTGGGGGAGGACTGCAAGTTAACTAACTAATTAGCTGGGCTTAAATGACAATTGCTCGGTTGTATGCATGTGATCACGTGTTGGCTGCTTTTTAAAATGTCCTGTCAATTATGCAGGTGATAAGCTCTCAAGAATGGCGAGCACTCATTGGGGGGAGGGGGGGTTCGCATGAACAAGGGGCTGTGAAAGTTAACAGCCTCACACTATTCTCTTTTACTTTACTATTTAAAAAAATGTAAATATGTACAAGAAAATTGGCTGCCGTCGGCATAGGGTGCCAGTTTTTAATCTTACAAATCGGTGTACTGGTACTTTGAAGAAAGCAACATTTTGCAAATGTTATGCTTTGGTGCATTAGGATCAAAGCATCCAACATGCACCTCCGGGATACTGTTAATAATGTCTGTGAATGGATTTTTCAAACCATTGTAGAATATAGAAAAGACACTAAACTATTCAAAGTCAGGGCATAGGATTCTCCTGGCATAGCAAGAAGCATTTTTGCAGAACGAACTTCCTGAGTTAACATTGTATAGAAATTGCACTAGAGTAGATCAGATTTTTAAGTAGAAAAAAAACCCCTTAATTTTAAAGGATGGGGTACTCAGAGTTTTTTTTTAACAAACTGTAAGCTGAAATTCAGTCACTTTCATAATGATGCATCTGCATTTTATGTCGGACTTTATTTCTCCCCGAAAGAGATGACACATGTCCCCTTTTGCTCCATCCATTTCAGCAAGTGAAGTTCTCTGGAGGACGCACCCAGTCCCCCACTGGCTGCCATGTCAGCGGTCTTGTTCCCTGGACAGACAATGTTTCCTATTTGTTTTCTCTTCTTTAGCACGTTAACTAAGGCATTCTTCTCACCAGTGTGAGAAAAATAATTCCCAGTAACATCCCAATTATGGAGCACATATCCAACCATGCTGAACATATGTTTATTACAGAACTCTACATACAAGCTGTGACTGTGCCTCATGCCAATTAACTTCCATGTCAATATGTGACTGCATATCTTAAGCTTGTTTTGGGTGAAATGTAATATATGCATCCACTGTTTACTGTGTCTGCCTGTGAAGTTGGTTTTCCTGTTAAAGCTTGGAGTGCTCTTGGTCTCTAGTTCTGTTTACATGAAAGAGAATAATGCCTCCAACAAACACAAACAATTGGGGGGAAAAAAATTAGTCCCTAATGAGCCCCTAAGATGCAATGTGAAAGTTATTCAGTGTGTGTTTTAGTATCATCCTAAGGAAATGTGTGTTTAAAACAGTTTTTCCACATATCCTTTTAGGCTTTGTTCCATTCACACTTACAGCCTTCAAACAGTATTTTAACAGGATACACATGTTCGCATTTACCATGTCAAAAAGTCAAAGTCCTTCCCGTGCCAGGAACTGGTTTTCCCAGGCAGTCTCCCATCCCAAAACTAATCAGGCCCTTAAGGCATATTGGGCGGTGCTGATGTCTGTTTCTAGAGCCCTCGGCCTCTTGCTTATACAGTTAGGGTTACGGTGGGGGGCTAGTCCTCTGGTAACCATGAGAGTTTAACTCCCAGCATGCCTTGCCAGACAGCAGTAGGTACCATTTTTATGATGGTCTTTGGTATGACCTGACCATGAGTAGAACTCCTGATCTCCTGATCGAGAGGCAGACATGCTATCCACTAGACCAACTCGCGGTGCAGTTACCATGAACATTACATTATACAAGATGTGATGTAGCAAAAGAATTGGTGCAATTGTGTTTCAAACACAAGAGTGTTGTGAACTAGAGTTGTGCATCTGCATTTGAATCTTGTGGAACCACACAAAAAAGTGATGGAAGTGGGTATTTTTACCATCATGTAGTGGAGAGTGGGTAGTCACATGGGCAGTTCGTGAGACAAAAAAGGCCACACCATGGGAGCATACTGTGTGCATGCATAGTGCCATGTACCACATTCATTCATCCTTAGTAACTGCGTTAAACTACTTAATATCATTTGTAACTCTTCTCAGTCCTCCAGGTTTGACGAGACTATAAGTTGTATTACCTTATATGCAGATTAGCAAGCAATCACACATTTTGCCAATATCCACATATTATTTGTTTATTGTTACAGTGACCATACAAGCCAAGCCGCACAACTACTAACTAGGTTACTAACTAGGTTACTACGAATAGGTTATGTGTAATAAATGTTTCCACACAAAGTGTGTAATTAATAGAGGCCGAATGCATTTACACAGTGTGGAGGTACTGTATGGAGTCTATTTTACTTTACCCTATCTAACAGAGGCAGCAAATGTGGGATATGTATTAATTTATAACATTTTGTACAAAGTAGGCCTCATGCAAGAACATTTCCATATTCTTAGCTTAAATTCCTCTTAATTTTTTCATACGGTGGGCTCATACAAATGTGCCATGTCATTCAGCACACACTCCTAACTTCACATAACTGTGTAAATGCTTTCATACAACAGTTCTATAAATAAGAAATGAATTGAGTACCACAATATGGCCAAATATGTGTTTGTTTTTGGTCCGACAACAAAAATAGCTCCAAAAGAAGCCACAAAATGATAATGTTGCAAGGCCGACGCCAAGACTGCCCATAGTAAGTGTCATAACAGCTAAAAGGTAACAGACTCTTACAAGGATTGAAATTTTAGTGGAGCTTGGCCTGCGCGAGCGAAGCACCATACCTAAGAAAAAATGGTAAACCCATCGAGTTGATTTTTTGTGGTTTGTCCATGTACGTGGATGTGGACGTGTACCACCACTCATACACACCGCCTAGTGGCCAGTGTTAGTAATTACCAGTCATACACACCGCCTAGTGGCCAGTGTTAGTAATTACCAGTCATACACACTGCCTAGTGGTCAGTGTTAGTAATTACCAGTCATACACACCGCCTAGTGGTCAGTGTTAGTAATTACCAGTCATACACCGCCTAGTGGTCAGTGTTAGTAAACCAGTCATACACACCGCCTAGTAGCCAGTGTTAGTAATTACCAGTCATACACACCGCCTAGTGGCCAGTGTTAGTAATTACCAGTTATACACACTGCCTCGTGGCCAGTGTTAGTAATTACCAGTCATACACCGCCTAGTGGTCAGTGTTAGTAATTACCAGTCATACACACCGCCTCGTGGCCAGTGTTAGTAATTACCAGTCATACACCGCCTAGTGGCCAGTGTTAGTAATTACCAGTCATACACACTGCCTAGTGGCCAGTGTTAGTAATTACCAGTCATACACACCGCCTCGTGGCCAGTGTTAGTAATTACCAGTCATACACCGCCTAGTGGCCAGTGTTAGTAATTACCAGTTATACACACTGCCTCGTGGCCAGTGTTAGTAATTATCAGTCATACACACCACCTAGTGGTCAGTGTTAGTAATTACCAGTCATACACACCGCCTAGTGGTCAGTGTTAGTAATTACCAGTCATACACACCGCCTAGTGGCCAGTGTTAGTAATTACCAGTCATACACACCGCCTAGTGGTCAGTGTTAGTAATTACCAGTCATACACACCGCCTAGTGGCCAGTGTTAGTAATTATCAGTCATACACACCACCTAGTGGTCAGTGTTAGTAATTACCAGTCATACACACCGCCTAGTGGCCAGTGTTAGTAATTATCAGTCATACACACCACCTAGTGGTCAGTGTTAGTAATTACCAGTCATACACCGCCTAGTGGCCAGTGTTAGTAATTATCAGTCATACACACCACCTAGTGGTCAGTGTTAGTAATTACCAGTCATACACACCGCCTAGTGGTCAGTGTTAGTAATTACCAGTCATACACACCGCCTAGTGGCCAGTGTTAGTAATTACCAGTTATACACACTGCCTCGTGGCCAGTGTTAGTAATTACCAGTCATACACCGCCTAGTGGTCAGTGTTAGTAATTACCAGTCATACACACCGCCTCGTGGCCAGTGTTAGTAATTACCAGTCATACACTGCCTAGTGGCCAGTGTTAGTAATTACCAGTCATACACACCGCCTCGTGGCCAGTGTTAGTAATTACCAGTCATACACCGCCTAGTGGCCAGTGTTAGTAATTACCAGTTATACACACTGCCTCGTGGCCAGTTAGTAATTATCAGTCATACACACCACCTAGTGGTCAGTGTTAGTAATTACCAGTCATACACACCGCCTAGTGGTCAGTGTTAGTAATTACCAGTCATACACACCGCCTAGTGGTCAGTGTTAGTAATTACCAGTCATACACTGCCCAGTGGCCAGTGTTAGTAATTACCAGTCATACACACCGCCTAGGCGGCACGGTGGTGTAGTGGTTAGCGCTGTCACCTCACAGCAAGAAGGTCCGGGTTCGAGCCCCGTGGCCGGCAAGGGCCTTTCTGTATGGAGTTTGCATGTTCTCCCCATGCCCGCGTGGGTTTCCTCCAGGTGCTCCGGTTTCCCCCACAGTCCAAAGACATGCAGGTTAGGCTAACTGGTGACTCTAAATTGACCGTAGGTGTGAATGTGAGTGTGAATGGTTGTCTGTGTCTATGTGTCAGCCCTGTGATGACCTGGCGACTTGTCCAGGGTGTACCCCGCCTGTCGCCCATAGTCAGCTGGGATAGGCTCCAGCTTGCCTGCGACCCTGTAGAAGGATAAAGCGGCTAGAGATAATGAGATGAGATGAGATGAGACACACCGCCTAGTGGTCAGTGTTAGTAATTACCAGTCATACACACCGCCTAGTGGTCAGTGTTAGTAATTACCAGTCATACACTGCCCAGTGGCCAGTGTTAGTAATTACCAGTCATACACACCGCCTAGGCGGCACGGTGGTGTAGTGGTTAGCGCTGTCGCCTCACAGCAAGAAGGTCCGGGTTCGAGCCCCGTGGCCGGCGAGGGCCTTTCTGTGTGGAGTTTGCATGTTCTCCCCGTGTCCGCGTGGGTTTCCTCCGGGTGCTCCGGTTTCCCCCACAGTCCAAAGACACGCAGGTTAGGCTAACTGGTGACTCTAAATTGACCGTAGGTGTGAATGTGAGTGTGAATGGTTGTCTGTGTCTATGTGTCAGCCCTGTGATGACCTGGCAACTTGTCCAGGGTGTACCCCACCTTTCGCCCGTAGTCAGCTGGGATAGGCTCCAGCTTGCCTGTGACCCTGTAGAAGGATAAAGCGGCTAGAGATAATGAGATGAGATGAATGACACACTGCCAAGTGGTCAGTGTTAGTAATTACCAGTCATACACACTGCCTCGTGGCCAGTGTCAGTAATTACCAGTCATACACACCACCTAGTGGTCAGTGTTAGTAATTACCAGTCATACACTGCCCAGTGGCCAGTGTTAGTAATTACCAGTCATACACACCGCCTAGGCGGCACGGTGGTGTAGTGGTTAGCGCTGTCGCCTCACAGCAAGAAGGTCCGGGTTCGAGCCCCGTGGCCGGCGAGGGCCTTTCTGTGCAGAGTTTGCATGTTCTCCCCGTGTCCGCGTGGGTTTCCTCCAGGTGCTCCGGTTTCCCCCACAGTCCAAAGACATGCAGGTTAGGTTAACTGGTGACTCTAAATTGACCGTAGGTGTGAATGTGAGTGTGAATGGTTGTCTGTGTCAGCCCTGTGATGACCTGGCGACTTGTCCAGGGTGTACCCCGCCTTTCGCCAGTAGTCAGCTGGGATAAGCTCCAGCTTGCCTGCGACCCTGTAGGACAGGATAAAGTGGCTAGAGATAATGAGATGAGATGACACACCGCCTAGTGGCCAGTGCTAGTCAGTAAAGAAATAAAACAAAAGAGACTGGTTATGATATAAGAAAATTCTACAACCCAGAAACAGATGGGAGCTCTGCTTTTAGGCAGTTCCTAAATCTATATATTATGTTTTGACTACATTAATGTGAGTGATACAGTGTGTTTTTAAATTCTTTTTCCTCTTCATTCTGTGTTTTTTAAACTTGGACCCTGATGGAGGACACGTGTTGCCTAAGACCACAGACTAGAGCAAATCATCTTCCTCAAACTTCTTCCTGACTCTGGGCTTCAAGAGGAAACAGGATGGAAACTTATTGAATTAACTGCTCCACAGGAACCATCCCACATTCACAGGTTGAATCGATCATGCTCTCGTTAGTTTCATTTGAAAGTGTGAATTCTGCAAGTGCACTGCACTTCTTTGACATCGCACTGTGGGAATAATTTATGAAAGAACACTGTCAACAGTTTCAGCCTCTGTTACAGAATATGGCCAAATGAGCTTGTACTTCAGGTCCTGAATATGTAATACAAACTCAGTTTCAGCAAAAATCTCTCAATATACACAGTGCCATAAGTGTTGGCACCATGAAACCAACACCACCAGTACCATCAATTTTTGGCTTCCTTAAAATCTACAGTGATATATATATATATATATATATATTCAGTGACATTATATCTATGAGGTACGAGGGTGCATTAGTGCACATGGCATGGGTAGCTTGTACATCTGGGAAGGCATCATTAATGCTGAATGATATTTACACATTTCAGAGCAATATGCTGCCATCCAGACAAAATCTTTTACAGGGAAGGCGTTCCTTTTTTCAGCAAGACAATGCCAAACCGCTTTCTGCACATATTAAAACTGCATGGCTCCGTAGTGAAAGAGTCCAGGTGCTAAACTGACCTGCCTGCAGTCCAGCTCTGTCTCCCATTTAAAGCATTTGGTGCAATATGAAGCGCAAAATACGATAAAGGAGACACCAAACTGTTGAGCAACTGAAATTGTATATCAGGCAAGAATGGGATGACACTTCTCTTTTAAAACTACAGCAATTGGTCTCCTCAGTTCCCAAAAGTTTAAAGACTGTTGTTAAAAGTAGAGGTGATGCAACACAGCGGTAAACATGCCCCTGTCCCAACTCCTCTGAAACATGTTATTGGCAAATTCAAAATGAGCATATATTTTTCCAAAAACAAAAATTTCTCAGTTTCTACATTTGATATGTTGTCATTGTACTATTTTCAGTGAAATAAGGTTTCCCTGATTTGCAAATTATTGGATTCTGGTGACACACACACACACACACACACACTGTGTATATATTATATACAACCCCGATTCCAAAAAAGTTGGGACAAAGAACAAATTGTAAATAAAAACAGAATGCAATAATTTACAAATCTCAAAAACTGATATTGTATTCACAATAGAACATAGACAACATATCAAATGTCGAAAGTGAGACATTTTGAAATTTCATGCTAAATATTGGCTCATTTGAAATTTCATGACAGCAACACATCTCAAAAAAGTTGGGACAGGGGCAATAAGAGGCTGGAAAAGTTAAAGGTACAAAAAAGGAACAGCTGGAGGACCAAATTGCAACTCATTAGGTCAATTGGCAATAGGTCATTAACATGACTGGGTATAAAAAGAGCATCTTGGAGTGGCAGCGGCTCTCAGAAGTAAAGATGGGAAGAGGATCACCAATCCCCCTAATTCTGCGCCGACAAATAGTGGAGCAATATCAGAAAGGAGTTCGACAGTGTAAAATTGCAAAGAGTTTGAACATATCATCATCTACAGTGCATAATATCATCAAAAGATTCAGAGAATCTGGAAGAATCTCTATGCGTAAGGGTCAAGGCCGGAAAACCATACTGGGTGCCCGTGATCTTCGGGCCCTTAGACGGCACTGCATCACATACAGGCATGCTTCTGTATTGGAAATCACAAAATGGGTTCAGGAATATTTCCAGAGAACATTATCTGTGAACACAATTCACCATGCCATCCGCCGTTGCCAGCTAAAACTCTATAGTTCAAAGAAGAAGCCATATCTAAACATGATCCAGAAGTGCAGACGTCTTCTCTGGGCCAAGGCTCATTTAAAATGGACTGTGGCAAAGTGGAAAACTGTTCTGTGGTCAGACGAATCAAAATTTGAAGTTCTTTATGGAAATCAGGGACACCGTGCCATTCGGACTAAAGAGGAGAAGGACGACCCAAGTTGTTATCAGCGCTCAGTCCAGAAGCCTGCATCTCTGATGGTATGGGGTTGCATTAGTGCATGTGGCATGGGCAGCTTACGCATCTGGAAAGACACCATCAATGCTGAAAGGTATATCCAGGTTCTAGAGCAACATATGCTCCCATCCAGACGACGTCTCTTTCAGGGACGACCTTGCATTTTCCAACATGACAATGCCAAACCACATACTGCATCAATTACAGCATCATGGCTGTGTAGAAGAAGGGTCCGGGTACTGAACTGGCCAGCCTGCAGTCCAGATCTTTCACCCATAGAAAACATTTGGCGCATCATAAAACGGAAGATACGACCTAAAAGACCTAAGACAGTTGAGCAACTAGAATCCTACATTAGACAAGAATGGGTTAACATTCCTATCCCTAAACTTGAGCAACTTGTCTCCTCAGTCCCCAGACATTTACAGACTGTTGTAAAGAGAAAAGGGGATGTCTCACAGTGGTAAACATGGCCTTGTCCCAACTTTTTTGAGATGTGTTGTTGTCATGAAATTTAAAATCACCTAATTTTTCTCTTTAAATGATACATTTTCTCAGTTTAAACATTTGATATGTCATCTATGTTCTATTCTGAATAAAATATGAAATTTTGAAACTTCCACATCATTGCATTCCATTTTTATTTACAATTTGTACTTTGTCCCAACTTTTTTGGAATCGGGGTTGTATATATATAGATACACAGGGCTTGAAATTCATATATTTTTTCACCAGCCAGCCGGACTAGTTACCTTCCAAAGTAACTAGCCAAACAGAAAATCAACTAGCCAAAATTTGTTCATGTATGAATTTTACTTCTGTCAAAAATAACACAAAAGAGAGTAGTTACCATTGTTCATGACTAATGTGCATTTATTTCAAGACCTGGAGTATTTTGATACTGTTGTTAAATACATAAATGAGAACAACACAGAGCACCATAATATAATATCAACAAATAATAATATATTGGGTGGGCGGCACGGTGGTGTAGTGGTTAGCGCTGTCGCCTCACAGCAAGAAGGTCCTGGGTTCGAGCCCCGGGGCCGGCGAGGGCCCTTCTGTGTGGAGTTTGCATGTTCTCCCCGTGTCCGCGTGGGTTTCCTCCGGGTGCTCCGGTTTCCCCCACAGTCCAAAGACATGCAGGTTAGGTTAACTGGTGACTCTAAATTGACCATAGGTGTGAGTGTGAATGGTTGTCTGTGTCTATGTGTCAGCCCTGTGATGACCTGGCGACTTGTCCAGGGTGTACCCCGCCTTTCGCCCGTAGTCAGCTGGGATAGGCTCCAGCTTGCCTGCGACCCTGTAGAAGGATAAAGCGGCTAGAGATAATGAGATGAGATGAGAATAATATATTGGACTTTTTTCCCCATCAGTGGGGGGGTCTGCAGGTTGGGATGTCTATAAACCAATCAGGATGCTCTTTGTCTAGCATGCGCTACATGAACAGGCACATGCGCAGTCTCTCTCGCGCTCCGTCGCACTCCGTCATATGCGCAATGCAGACATTAATGTTTCATGTGCACACTCTTGCTCGCTTGCTCTAGATTCCGGGAGATATTCTCCAATAAGCGAAGTGCGCAACGCTTGTACGCATGCGCGGCTTTTCTAGGTCAACTATTTCGGCTACCAAACGAACTACCGAGGCGCTGAAGTTACTATAGGAAGACAGGTAGCGGACCGTGAACTTTAAAGCTTTATAGCGATTGGCTTAAAGACCTTAAGCCTTAAGTGAATTGTAAAACTATGACAGGTGCACACTGTGCTTTTTACCAATGTACTAACGGAAGTTATAAACTTAAGCGGTGGAAGAAAACACACAATTGTACACTTTTATCTCATACATGTTGGGTCCCCATTACCTAGCCTCATAGGCCCTAACGTTATACGCGTTATATATCAAAATATCAAAACAACTCACCTTCCTTGTAGTCATTTCAAAGCCGATGGAGTAGCGCTTTTTCGTCCCTGTCAAATAAATATTCGGCAATATCGACTGACATGCATGGTGGCCACAGCTTAAGCCCCTGGGCTTCGTCCAACCACCCGTCGGTTGTCTGCAGAGGGTCGGGAATTTGTTTGCCTTCAACTGTCAACAAGGACTTGTAGTCATTTTTGACAGCTTATCTCTCCTCATCCTTTGTTAAAACGCATGGTAAGTTCTGGACTGATGCTGCATAGGCAAGGGCAACCAGTTCTTCTTTATGTTTTGCCCTAGTGCCAGTCGTGGTCTTGGTTGTCACAGGCAGTCCACGACTACTGCAAAACCATTTCAAATCGTCAACTTTCCAAACTTTAAACTGATCTAAATTGTAGTTGTCAATACTGCTTTCCACCATTTTGAAGTGCTGTTTGGTAGCCAAAAAAATTAGTGATCCCATAATGCACTGCGCAGGCCGAGATTCGCAATTCGCTTATTTGAGGGCATCAGGGAGCCACTATCAGTATGCGGAAGACTCCCAGAACTTCCGGGAGACTTGGGATGTCTGTTATATGCATGCGCAGTAGTGAAAAAACCGACAGCCTGACCTTCCTGCCGATAAACACATCGATTAACACAGACACGGCACACATTTAATATGTGGCGGCTTTAGTTGACGGTGTGTCTGAATCTTCGCTTCATATATATTTTTTATTTTCAACTAGCCAGCCGGGCTGGCTAGTGATAGGAATTACCGCAGGGGCGCAGATAGGATTTTTGAACTGGGGGGGACTGAGCTGTCAGCAAATGATTCCATTTTGTGTATACATGTATGTGTGTGTGTGTGTGTGTGTGTGTATATATATATATATATATATATATATATATATATATATATATATATATATATATATACACACACACTACCGTTCAAAAGTTTGGGGTCACTTTGAAATGTCCTTATTTTTGAAAGAAAAGCACTGTTCTTTTCAATGAAGATCACTTTAAACTAATCAGAAATCCACTCTATGCATTGCTAATGTGGTAAATGACTATTCTAGCTGCAAATGTGTGGTTTTTGGTGCAATATCTCCATAGGTGTATAGAGGCCCATTTCCAGCAACTATCACTCCAGTGTTCTAATGGTACAATGTGTTTGCTCATTGCCTCAGAAGGCTAATGGATGATTAGAAAACCCTTGTACAATCATGTTAGCACAGCTGACAACAGTTGAGCTCTTTAGAGAAGCTATAAAACTGACCTTCCTTTGAGCAGATTAAGTTTCTGGAGCATCACATTTGTGGGGTCAATTAAATGCTCAAAATGGCCAGAAAAATGTCTTGACTATATTTTCTATTCATTTTACAACTTATGGTGGTAAATAAAAGTGTGACTTTTCATGGAAAACACAAAATTGTCTGGATGACCCCAAACTTTTGAACGGTAGTGTGTATACATGTTATTTCACCTCCCTCACTGCCATCACCAGGAACTACCTGCAGGCCAGGACAATGATAACATTTTAACATAGCCTATGGAAATCCAAAGTTTACACATTATCATCACACACAGAAATTGCAAAACTAGTTTTAAAACCGCTAAGTAAGTTCCAACTGTTAAACATAGCGAGAGGCTGGGCTACGTGTGTGTGTGTAAAGTGTAAACCAGTGCATCCTGACTTTCTAACTATGCCTGTGTGTTGCGTGAGCGGCAGTCAGTCAACAACTCTTCGCAAAGTTTCCTTATGAAACAATATGCTCGCTGAAATTATGGCAGGGAACGCCAGATTAAACATTAAAACTGCCTTCTGAGCACTGTATCTACAGGCTACCACTGAAAGAAGGAGGCTACCAGAAAGGCATCTCTACTCCATACGATTTTACTTTCACTACGACATTACTTTGAACAGACTATCAAAAAATTGCAAGGTGATATGATAAAGTAAGGCACAGTTTACTTACAGTCGTTTTTTTTTTGAAAAAACGATGCAATCGTTTTCTGCCTTTTGGCACCCTTCATCATGCCGTGTTGGGGTCCTGAACTAGGAGGAGCTGTCCCCGATATGCCTGTCAAACTTGTTGTGGGTAACCATAGCAACCAAGCTCGAGCTCGCAACCTGTGCAGTCTGTGCAGTTGCAACTATGTATGTACTGCTGTGCACCTCAATAAACCGAATGGTAATTAGTCTTTTGATTTTTCCGTGAGGTTTGCCTTATGCAAAGAAAGACAGCATAGACATTTTTTCCTCCCTATAAGTGGGGGGGACCGAAAGAGGTGAATTTAAATCTGGGTGGGACGAATCCCCCCCGTCCCCCCCTCTATCTGCGCCCGTGACCAAATGACAAATTAAGTCACCTCAGGCGACTGAACCACCACGAATTTTTGAGCCCTGATATATATTTTTCCCTCTCCAATGCACACAGTCTTCCATCCTTACAATTAATATTTTTTGATGCTTGCCCTGGAGAATAACAGTATCTTGGCTCACTTTCCAAATGTAGAACATTTTTAGATACTTTTCTATTATTAATATGGATGTCCCTCTTCAATTCAGACCATGGGTTTTCAGTAGCGTTCAAATCCAGAGACTGAGACAGTCATTGCAAAAAGCAAAATTGTGTTTTGAACCGTTCATGTGTTGGTTTGGAAGTATGTTTGGCTCATCATCTTATTGAAAGATCTTTCTATAGCCAAGACCGAACCTCATTGTATTCAAGTCACCTTTTATCACTGAACGTGACCAAAAGTAGAGATGAGTAGAGTAAGCAAAACCTGTACTCAAGTAAAAGTATTGTTAGTTGATAATAATTCAAGTAGAAATAAAAAGGTACTCATCAAAATAACGACTTGAGTATGAGTAAAAAGAATCTCATAAAATGACTAATCAGGTAGTGAGTAATTTCATATGATGACTCATATCTTTAATGTGTTACATTCAAGATATAATAATAATAATAATAATAATAATAATAATAATAATAAACCAAGTGGTTAGCGCTGTCGCCTCACAGCAAGAAAGTCCGGGTTTGAGCCCTGTGGCTGGTGAGGGCCTTTCTGTGTGGAGTTTGCATGTTCTCCCCATGTCCACGTGGGTTCCCTCCGGGTGCTCCGGTTTCCCCCACAGTCCAAAGACATGCAGGTTAGGTTAACTGGTGACTCTAAATTGACCGTAGGTGTGAGTGTGAATGGCTGTCTGTGTCTATGTGTCAGCCCTGTGATGACCTGGCAACTTGTCCAGGGTGTACTCCGCCTTTCGCCCGTAGTCAGCTGGGATAGGCTCCAGCTTGCCTGTGACCCTGTAGAACAGGATAAAGCAGCTAGAGATAATGAGATGAGATGAGAGATAATGAGATGAGATGAGATAATAAACCAAATAACAAATTAAGGCAATTTAGCTACTGGTTAGTTTTAGAAATCGTCTAATTTTCTCATAATTTTTCTATAATTTTTTTCTGACTGCACAGCCACAGAGCCACAGTTTTACATCCGAACAGCAGTTTCAGGCCAGTGTCGTTTGGTGCATGTGCTGACACTTTCTTTGGCTAATCGATATTTCAGTCGTTTTAGGCTTATGGTTTGGGTTGCAAGTCAACAATTATTTCTCTTATGTTGAAAGTTCTTTGGTTTACTCTATCGACTTTTTCTGTTTCTGTAAAGAATGACAATGGGATTTTACATGCATGCAAGTTCAAATTTATACCCCAGGAAAGCAGGATGTGGTTAATGTCAGAATGCAGACACTTATGGATGTATGTGCAGAGGAGAGCAGGATGCAAACTGTAGACAAAGCCAAATTGTAAGGCAGGAATCATCGTGAGGTAACTAGCAAGGGTCAGTCAATCAGCAAACAGAGTAGTAGAGGCAAGACCGATAACGTAAACGTAGAGATTAAGCCAGTGGCGTAAGAAGCTCGCCTCAGGCCCCGGTGCGACGTGTGGAATATGGGCCCCCTAGTGGGCATAGTGACACTTAAGGGAGGATTTAACATAATGGGTGCCTACAATCCTCAAGGACCAGAAGTACAGAAGTAGTTTATATTATTGTAAATAAAACACACTCCACAATATTGAGTCAATGATATGGGAAAACTTTCCAAATCATTTTATTAATATAGTATAGGGCAATCAAATAGGCTAATACTGCATTGACATTAGCGCATGGAAGTAGGCCTAACATTCAAAGCGCTGAAACCTCGCCTTCTGCTGAAACCGCAAGCTAGATAGGCTACAGTATGCTTGCTTAAACACGAACTTCGCAGAAACTATGCATATGTGCAGAAACAAAGAAAACAAATATTCATATACCCTCAGTGTGCATGAATCACTAGAAGGCCATCTTACGAGCCTTACATTGTGCAAAATCATCAACGATGTCCCCAATATTTAATTCTCTAGCTCTCGTATTTTCAATAGACAGTATAGCTAATCCACTGAGCCTCTCCTGTCCCATGCTGCTCCTTAGGTAGGTCTTAATAAGTTTGAGTTTGGAAAAAGATCGCTCAGCTGTTGCCACAGTCACAGGTAATGTCAGAAACAGCATGAGCGCAGTACACACTTCCCCGAATGTGGATGTTACAGTGTCATAATCCACCACAAGCATTTTGGCCAGTTGTAAAATTGATGTCTTTTGTGCAATCTCTGATTTAGAACAAGACCTAAACGAAAGGAGTTGAGTTGGGAACGTTGGTGCAATGTCCCTGGCATAAAAGTCAGACAAACGTTTCGCTTTTTCAAGCAGGTCAACATCACCTGCCAGCTGAAGGGTGGTAGGATGCAAAGCCTCAAACAAATGACAAGTTTCCCGCATACTTGTAAATCTTTGAGAGAGTTGTGTGATTATTATGTCCAGAGTGACATTAAAAATATGCACTCTGAAATAACTCTCTGCGTCGGTAAAATGCTGAGCTTACCTGTTGCACGGTTCTTCACAGTTGCTAGTGCTAGGCGTAGGTGTTGATGTTCTGTTCTCACTGCTCTTGGTGAATCCAAATTTGTCCAATTTCGGCAGTTTTGCCACCCTTTCCTGTTCTTCCCTACGCTCCTGCCACTTCTTGGAGCCGCTTTTGTGTTTGAAGGGCATTGTTTCGCTCGCAACGATAATGGAAATATGCAGACATCAAAGATACTGAGATCAGTCTACCCAGATCAGCCTACCCAGAATTCCTTGTAATCTCAATAGAAACAAAGTTACTTTTGCGAAATAGAATGACAACAAAGACCTTATCATTTTATGTAGCGTTTATTTGATGGATTTGTAAAAAAAAAAATCCGCAACGGGCCCCCCGATGGTCACGGGCCCAGGTGCGGCTGAACCGGCTGAACCTGCTATAGTTACGCGCCTGGATTAAGCAGAGGTCAGAATAACGAGAGGCAGACAGAAAATGCAAGGCTTGGTATGAACTGGAGAAACATAGAATGATACTTCACATTGGAGTAGAGTGAGTGAGGAGCTTAAATAGTGTGGCAATTAGTGGAATGAGTGGCGGCTGTAATCAACAGGCTGGTGACAGGGGGTGCTGTGGTTCTTGGGAGTTGTAATTCAAAGAGTCCATGTTTGTAGTTTGGTTGTTCTCAATAAGTTTACTGACAGAACCCCCCACCCCCACCCCACCCCCGAGGGAGCTACATTCTTTCTTGGGCAACCCCTTCCTCTTGGTGCTGGTTGGTCAGGATGTTTAGCATGGAATTCTTGTTTCAGCAGAGGGTCTAGAATATCCTTAGCAGCTACCCAGCTTTGTTCTTCAGGTCCATACCCTTCCCAATCTACCAGGTATTCGATTTGACCTCTTCTACGTCTGGAATCGAGGATTCTACTGTATATACCTGGTGGATGGGTTCACCTTCTAGGTTGAGTGCTGGGTGCTCTTGGACTGGTGTATTCTCGGCAAGAGAGCCCAGGATGGCAGGTTTCAGGTTGGAGACATGGAATGTGGGAGATATTCTGCTGTGAGGGGGAAGTTCTAATCGGTACGGGACCTCATTGATGCGATGCAGCACCTTGAATGGCCCGACGTAATGTGGCTGAAGTTTGACAGGTGTTGGGTTCTCTGAGGTTCTTTGTGGCAACCCATACTCTGTCGCCTGGGGAGAAGTCTGGATTGTTACCTCTGTGTTTATCCGCATATTCCTTATACTTAGCGTTGAATGTCTCTAGACGTTGCTGTACCTCCTCCCAGATTGCTTGACTGCAAGAGAACCAGTCATCCACGGCTTGTGCTTGGCTTGGTGTGTCGTCTCAGGGAAACAGGGGTGGTTGAGTATGCACTGAAAAGGTGTTAGTTGGGTTGCAGAATGTTTAAGGGAGTTTTGTGCATACTCAGCCCATGGGAGGAATCGGGCCCAGTCCCCCTGTATTAGGACTGGGACTGTTTTGGCCTCTAGAGGCCGCTGTTATTTCCTTATCTAGTCATGTTTGTTTTGGCCTCTAGAGGCCGCCACTGTTCCTGTGTTTTGCATTTGTGTTGATTGCTTGTTTGTCTTCATTAGTGTCACCTGTGTTCAATTTATTTTGTGTATTTATACTCCCTCTGTTTGGTCCCTAGTCACGGAGTCTTTATGCTATGCTGTTAGTGCTAGTTCCCTCTGTCCCATGTACCTTGCCTGTGTCTTAGTATTCTTGGTTTTTGTTGCTTTCTTTTGGACTTTGTGGATTTTTGTTTTGACCTTTGGATCTTCTGAGTGTTTGAGTTTTTGCCTCTTCTTTTCTGAGTTGGATTTTGGACATTGAACCTTGGGATATTTTTATTTTTGTATATCTTCTGAGCTTTTGGATTATTCTTTTTGTTTTTCCCTTGGATTGTATATATTGTAAATAAACTGTTTTTGATACTCTACTTTCGCCTCACGCCTCTGCACTTGAGTCATCCCCCTGGTGGCCTAGTGGGGGTTTGCTGGATTATCACACCAGCGACCCGGGTTCGAATCCTAGCAAAACCCTAACAGAAAGACTCCGTCATGACCGACTCAGCAGAGGCTGCTTCAACTGTCTACCCGGCCAACTTTCAGGGAATTATGGCAGCTTTGACACGCTTCGGAGCGACCATGGATGAACGCTTGCAAGCCAACATGAGGCCCTTGCTCGCCACGAGGTACTGCCCCAGCAGATTGGGAAAAGCCTGGCACAGCTGACTCCTCTGCCTGCATCTCCTCATCTGGAGCTGGCTCCTGCTCCACCATCTGCTCCTGCTCCAGTGCCTCCTGCCACGCTGCCTCCTTCACCTCGCGAACCCAGCCTTCCTGCACCACAGAGGTATGACGGCAAGCATGGTGAGTGCCGGGAGTTCCTTACCCAGTGCCAACTCACCTTTGAGCTCCACCTACACTACAGATCGCCGCAAGATTGCCTTTGTGATAACCTTGTTAGCTGGTAAGGCATGAGCTTGGGCAACAGCTATCTGGCAGAGACAGGGACCCGAGTGCTCAGATTTTGAACTGTTTACAGAAGAGATGCTTCGGGTCTTCGATCAGGCGGACATCAGTACAGACACAGCCAGAAAGCTCATGTCCATCCAGCAAGGAGGAAGCGTCACAGAAACACTGACTTCCCATGCCATTCGTCTTGACAACAGGATGAGAGAACGCCGCCAAGTCCTGAGCCTCCCCAGCCTCACTGCGTCGACCTGGAGCCCGTCTACCTCCTCCAGTGACTGTCCAGAGTCCATGCAAGTTGGCCGTACTCGTCTCTCCACAGCTGAAAGGGAGGGCAGAAGGAGGGATAAGTGCTGCATCTACTGTGGCAAGCCTGGCCACTTCCGAGCATCATGTCCCGAGCTCTTGGGAAAAGGACCACCCCGTCCAGCCGAGGGAGGGTTGTGATGGGGCCTAACCTCTCTCCTGAACTTCCTGGCCAAGGAGTCTACATCCCGGTCTCCATCTCCTGGGGTGAGTCCGTCCACTCTTGTCAAGCCTTGTTAGACTCCGGGGTGGCTGGAAACTTTATGGATGTCAACTTCGCCCAAAGTATCAATGTCCCGACTGCACCTCTTGAAGTCCCACTGTCTGTGTCTGCCCTCGATGGCCAAGCGTTAGGTGATGGTAGAGTCACCCAAGTTACTTCTCCAGTCTTTCTCCAGTCTCAAGGTCACAAGGAAGAGATATCCCTGCATCTTATTCATTCACCAGAGTTCCCAGTGATTCTAGGCCTTCCTTGGCTTACCCGCCACAACCCTCGCATAGACTGGGTAACAAGCCAGGTTGTGGAATGGGGCCCTGCATGCCATGCCTCTTGTCTGCTTTCTAGCTCTCCTGTGTCTCCTGCCAAGCCCCCTGATCTCACTGAGCTATCTCAAGTTCCCACAGAGTACTGGGATTTGATGGAGGTATTTAGCAAAAGCAGAGCCGCCGTTCTTCCTCTGCACTGTGCCTATGACTGTGCCATCGACTTGCTCCCTGGGACTACCCCTCCTCGGGGCAGACTGTTCTCCCTCTCTCAGCCAGAATGCAAGGCCATGGAGGAATACCTCAAGGACGCCCTGGTCTCGGGGTTCATTCGACCCTCCACCTCACCTGCTGATGCCGGCTTCTTCTTTGTCGGCAAGAAGGATGGGGGGCTCCGACCATGTATTGACTACAGGGGCCTGAACAAGATCACTGTGCGCAACCGCTATCCCCTTCCGCTGATGTCCACAGCTTTCAACCTGCTCCAAGGCGCCACCGTCTTCACCAAGTTGGACTTACGGAATGCATACCACCTCATCCATATCCGACAGGGAGATGAGTGGAAGACTGCCTTTAACACCCCGTCAGGGCACTACGAGTACCAGGTGATGCCCTTCGGACTCACCAACGCACCAGCTGTATTTCAGGCCCTTATCAATGATGTCTTGAGGGACATGATCAATCAACACTTTTTCGCCTACCTTGATGACATCTTAATATTCTCTAAGACCTTGCAGGAGCACCGCCACCATGTCCGCCAGGTTCTCCAGAGGCTGCTACGGAACAATCTGTTTGCGAAGGCCCAGAAGTGTGAGTTTCATGTCCCTGAGGTCTCCTTCCTGGGATTTATCGTACGAACGGGACAACTCCAAATGGACCCAGCCAAGACCCTGGCCGTCCGGGACTGGCCCACTCCCAAGTCTGTCAAGGAGGTACAGTGGTTCTTAGGTTTCGCTAACTTTTACCGCAAGTTCGTCAGGAACTTCAGTTCCGTAGCAGCACCCATGTCAGATCTCACCAAAAGGACTGGTGGATCTTATGTCTGGTCTCCTCAGGCAGAAAAGGCGTTTAAAGACCTCAAGCGCCGCTTCTGCACGGCACCCATCCTGGTCCTCCCAGACAATTCTCAACCATTCATTGTTGAGGTAGACGCCTCGGACAGCAGTGTCGGCACGGTTCTATCCCAACGCTCGGAGGGTAAGCTGCACCCCTGCGCATACTTCTCCCACCGCCTGAGCCCTGCGGAGTCCCGGTATGATGTGGGGGATCGGGAACTGCTTGCAGTGAAACTGGCCCTTGAGGAGTGGAGGCACTGGCTGAAAGGAGCGCAACATCCTTTCCTGGTTTGGATGGACCACAAGAGCCTGGAGTACCTCCAACAAGCCAAGAGGCTGAACCCACGACAGGCTAGGTGGGCCTTGTTTTTCAGCCAGTTTAATTTCACCCTATCATACCGCCCGAGCTTTAAGAACACCAAACTGGATGCGCTCTCCAGGCTGTTCTCGCCCAACAACAGGGAGAGTGAGGTTGGGCCTATTATCCCTGTGTCCCGGATTGTGGCCCCTGTCTGCTGGGGTATTGAGGAGACTGTTCGACAAGCTCAATGCCAGGACCCTGGTCCTGGGACGGGGCCACCGGGCCTCCTGGACATCCCTCGTCAAGCCCGGGCCAAGGTTCTCCAGTGGGGTCACTCTTCCCCTCTCACCGCCCACCCAGGAGCTCGGAGGACCCTGGACTTCTTGAAGAGACGCTTCTGGTGGCCTAACATGGAGAAGGAAGTGAGGTCATTTGTCCTGTCCTGTGATATCTGCACCAGAACCAAGAACCCACGACAGCGTCCCCAGGGTCTCCTGCATCCTCTGCCTATTCCCCGGCGTCCCTGGTCCCATGTGGCGGTCGACTTCATTACAGGCCTGCCAGACTCACAAGGTAACACTGTCATCTTGGTATAGTCGACAGATTCTCTAAGGCCTGCCGCTTCATACCTCTGTGCAAGCTCCCTTCTGCCCTTGACACAGCTAAATTAATATTTAATCATGTCTTCTGAGTCTTTGGTCTCCCACAGGACATCGTCTCAGACCGGGGGCCCCAGTTCTCCTCCCGAGTGTGGCAAGGGTTTTGCAAGCTTATCGGAGCCACTGCCAGCCTCTCCTCTGGGTTCCACCCCCAGTCCAATGGCCAGACAGAGAGGCTCAACCAGGACCTGGAAACCACCCTGCGAGGCCTGGTGATGGATAACCCGACATCATGGAGCACCTGGCTGCCATGGGCTGAGTATGCCCACAACACCCTGCAGTCATCGGCCACCAAGCTGTCGCCGTTCCAGTGCCAATTCAGGTTCCAGCCACCTCTGTTCCCAGACCAGGAGGAGGACGCTGGGGTGCCCTCGGTCAACCAATATGTGAGATGGTGTCGCAAGGCCTGGAGCAAGGTCAGGAAGACCCTCATCCAGACCTCCAGAACCAACCAGACTCAGGCCAACCGCCATAGAAGGCCTGCCCACGTTTTCCGCCCTGGGCAGTGGGTTTGGCTGTCCACCAAAGACCTTCTGCTATGGATGGAGAACTGCAAGCTTGCGCCTCGCTACATTGGCCCCTTCAAAGTTGTGCGCAGGGTGAACCCTGTCTCCTACCAGCTCCAGTTACCACGAACGCTAAGAATCAACCCCACATTCCATGTTTCCCTGTTGCGGCCCGTATTGTCATCCACGTATGCCCCTGCCCCTAGGAATCCCCTACCCCCCGCATCTTCCAGGGTCAGACTGTGTTCACTGTGCATCGCCTGCTTGACTCCCGCTGGGTCCGCGGTGGGCTCCAATATTTGGTGGACTGGGAGGGCTATGGCCCTGAGGAGTGCTGCTGGGTCCCAGCTCGGGACATATTAGATAAGGAACTTTGTCGGGACTTCCATTCGGCCCATCCGGATCGCCCTGGGAACGTCAGGAGACGCTCCTAGAGGGGGGGGTCCTGTTAGGACTGGGACTGTTTTGGCCTCTAGAGGCTGCTGTTATTTCCTTATCTAGTCATGTTTGTTTTGGCCTCTAGAGGCCGCCACTGTTCCTGTGTTTTGCGTTTGTGTTGATTGCTTGTTTGTCTTCATTAGTGTCACCTGTGTTCAATTTATTTTGTGTATTTATACTCCCTCTGTTTGGTTCCTAGTCACGGAGTCTTTATGCTATGCTGTTAGTGCTAGTTCCCTCTGTCCCATGTACCTTGCCTGTGTCTTAGTATTCTTGGTTTTTGTTGCTTTCTTTTGGACTTTGTGGATTTTTGTTTTGACCTTTGGATCTTCTGAGCATTTGAGTTTTTGCCTCTTCTTTTCTGAGTTGGATTTTGGACATTGAACCTTGGGATATTTTTATTTTTGTATATCTTCTGAGCTTTTGGATTATTCTTTTTGTTTTTCCCTTGGATTGTATATATTGTAAATAAACTGTTTTTGATACTCTACTTTCGCCTCACGCCTCACCTAGTGGGGGTTTGCTGGATTATCACACCAGCGACCTGGGTTCGAATCCCAGCAAAACCCTAACACCCTGGTCACACATACAGAAGATCCTAAGGAAACAGCTGATTTCTTGGTTGGCTCGTTCTACTTGACCATTTGACTGTGGATGATAGCCAGCCGTGAGGCTTACTGATACCCCTAATCTTTCCATGAAGCAAGTCCAGAAACGTGAAATGAACTGGCAACCCTGATCACTGCCTCTGTCTTCAGAAATGCTATAGTACCTGAATATCTGCTTGAGTAGCTCGGCTGTCTGGGAATGCCAAGTAATGGGATGAGTTTTAAGGCTTTAGAGAACCAGTCAATGGTTACCTGTATGGTGGTGTTGCCTCGTGAGGGAGGTCCATGATGAAATCAATGGCTATGTGGGACCAGGGTCTTTGAGGAATCAGGAGAGGGCACAGTTTGCCAGCAGGAGGGGTTCTAGGAACCTTCACTTGGGCACATTCGCTTGAGCAGGAGGCGATGAACTGGTTAATCTCAGAGAGCATGCTCTCCCACCAGTACTTATTTCTCAGCATCTGATATGTTTGTTGACTGCCAGGATGTCCCGTGGTGGAGAGATGTGTGGGCCCAAGTGATGAGTCGGCCTCGAAGATGCTTAGGCACATAAAGGAGGCCTGGCGGGAGGTTAATGGGGCTTGTCTGTGGTTGGGATTTTCTTATCTCTTTGTCCAGGTCCCAGGTAATAGATTGTAAGAAACATTGGGATGGGAGAATGGGGGTGGGTGAGCAAATCTTGACATGATGTCGAAGGTTCGAGATAGGGCATCTGCCTTAGTGTTCTTGACCCAGGGTAAAATGAAATTGTGAAATTGAAGCACGTGAAGAAAAGTGCCCATCTGGCTTGGCGTAGGTTTAACCTCTTGGCTTTCTTGAGATATTCAAGGTTCTTGTGATCGGTGAGAATTATGAAGGGGTGCGTAGCTCCCTCCAGCCAGTGTCGCCACTCCTCGAGGGTTAGTTTGATGGCGAGCCACTCTCTGTTTCTAACATCATAGTTCCTCTCCACACAGGTGAGTTTCTTCGAAAAGAAGGCTACTGGATGAAGCTTCTGTTTCTCACCAAAACACTAAGATAAAATTGCTCCTACCTTGGCGTTGGATGCATCTACCACCAAGGTGAATGGTTTGGTCAGGTCAGGATGCTGTAAAATGGGGGCAGAGGTAAAGGCATGCTCGAGTTGGTTAAATACTTCTTCTGCCAAAGGATTCCACTGGATGCGCTTTGGTCCCTTCTTGAGCAGAGCTGTTAGGGGAGCAGCAATCGTGCTAAACCCGCTAATAAAACAGCGATAAAAGTGGGCAAAGCCTAAGAAACGCTGAAGGTCCCTTATGGATGTGGGTGTTGGCCAGGACATGACTGCAGAAACCTTGGCTGAGTCCATGCTGACTCCTTCTGCGGAAGGAGATTCAATCCTGATGGAACTCACATTTTTCTGCTTTTATGTAGAGGTGATTCTCCAGTAAGTGTTTGAGAACTACTCTGACATACTAAGTTTAAGTCCTTCCCACACCATGTGGCACATCGTTTCCGCAGCCCTCGGCCTCTCGTCTATTACATAGCTAGGGTTACAGTGGGGGGCTAGTCCTCTGGTAACCACGAGAGTTTAACTCTCCACTCGCATCTGTATTGCAGTGTGCCTTGCCAGATGGTAGTAGGTACCATTTTTATGATGGTCTTTGGTATGACCCGACCGTGACTAGAACTCACGAGCTCCCGATCGAGAGGCGGACATGCTACCACTAGGCCACTAGCCGGTGGTAGTGTGACATACTACTGGTGACTATTCTCATCAGGGGAATAAATCAGGATATCGTCTATGTAGGCAATGGCGTATCTGCCTAGCATGTCCCGTAGCACATCATTAATAAGGCACTGGACCATGCTAGGAGCCGAAGAAGGGCCATATGGCCCAACGTGTTAACAAATGGTCTAGACAGATCACTTGGTCAATGAGGGAGTCAAGCGTGAGTTGTTCATCTCTACAAGCCAATACACTAAGGACCTCGAGATAAAGACCTTGGCGGAAGACGGCTTTCAAGTCAGGATCATTCCATCTGTTGGCCGCCACTAACGTTCTGAAGTCCAGGGCATATTCAGCAACTCCTCTGGAACCTTGAGATATGGTGAGCAAACTTTCACTGACCTCAGTCCCCTCAGGTTCATGATCAAACAAACACTCTCTCGAACAATGTGAGGAATCATTCATATGATGTCATCTGCTCACCCCCTTTGTTACAAACGGCACTTGCCCATTGTAGTGCCTTGCCACTGAGGAAGGACAGAAACTTAGCAAGCTTGTGCTCATCGGAGAGATTAGGCATAGTAGAGAAGTACACGGAACACTGGAATAAAAAAAAAAAACTCGACAAGCAAGAGCATCTCCAGCAAATTTCTCCGGAATGGGGAGTTGCAGCGCTGGGCTGGGAGAAGACTCAGGATGCATTAGGAGGGCCTGCAACATCACAGTTGCGCCATACAGGTGTTGAGGTCTGCAAGCATCTGTTGATTTTCTCCTAGTAGACATCCCTGAGCGTTCAGAGCAGTTTGCTTCGCATCTTCCATTACATCCATGATAGGCAAAGTATCCTGTCAGAATGCAGGCACTTACGGATGCATGTGCAGAGGAGAGCAGGATGCAAATTGTAGACAAAACCAAACTGTAAGACAGGAAGCATAATGAGGTAACTAGCGAGGGTCTGTCGATCAGCAAACAGAGTAGTAGAGGCAAGACAGATAACGTAAACATAGAGAGTAAGCAGAGGTCAGAATAACAAGAGGCAGACAGAGAATGCAAGGCTTGGTATGAACTGGAGAAACACAGAATGATACTTCACTTTGGAGTAGAGTGAGTGAGGAGCTTAAATAGTGTGACATGTAATTAGTGGAATGAGTGGCAGCTGGGGCAGCACGGTGGTGTAGTGGTTAGTGCTGTCGCCTCACAGCAAGAAGGTCCGGGTTTGAGCCCCGTGGCTGGTGAGGGCCTTTCTGCGCGGAGTTTGCATGTTCTCCCTGTGTCCGCGTGGGTTTCCTCCGGGTGCTCTGGTTTCCCCCACAGTCCAAAGACATGCAGGTTAGGTTAACTGGTGTCTCTAAATTGACTGTAGGTAGATGTGAGTGTGAATATTTTTTGTGTCTATGTGTCAACCCTGTGATGACCTGGCGACTTGTTAAGGGTGTACCCCACCTTTCGCCCGTAGTCAGCTGGGATAGGCTCCAGCTTGCCTGCGACCCTGTAGAACAGGATAAAGCAGCTAGAGATAATGAGATGAGATGAGTGGCAGCTGTAATCAATAGGCCAGTGACGGGGGGCGCTGTGGTTCTTGGGAGTTGTAGTTCAAAGAGTCCATGTTTGTAATTTGGTTGTTCTCAGTGGGTTTACTGACAGTTAACAGCAGAACTCCTGGGGACTAAGAGCAAATCAACAGTAAAAAAAAAATTATATATTATTAAAAAAGTATACTATTGAGAGAAAAATTTGGTAGAAGAGGAGAAATAGTTTTCCTGTTGTTTGAATTGAAATGTCAAATTATTGAGTATAACATTATATTATGCTATTATTTTTGCTTACTTTTATGAAGGGTGCTAACAATTCTGGAGGACCCTAGACCTGTACATGCCACAACACCTTTCTCAAATATACTACAAGTTAATAATGTATTATCCTATGGAAACTGAAACCCTTCAGATTTAAAATGCTTTCAAGGGAAGCAAGTTTTCACAAAAGTCAAGACATGACCTCAGCACAAGACCAAAGCACTACCTTAAAGCATGCCAGAACCTGACCCATGGATTTTTTTTTCCATACAACCATCCAGAGATCACAGGGTCTCATTCAATATATTGACTAGAATGACATAAAAATTTCTTAATGAACCCAAGCGTGTGTGGAGCCAGCAAGGCAGAGCAAGCCAGCCTCAGAGATGGACTGCTATTGGCCAGCTAGCAGAATTGGTTTGAAGAGATCAGCATAGCGCTAGCTGTAGCTGAGATCATGCTCTTCTAAGAGCAGGAAAATCAATGCATTTGTGTAATGTATCAAAGACTGGGACTCCACATGGCTCTGTGAAGTAATCATTCATCTGCAGGGGATCGTAGCAGCTTTCCTTTATTTATTTATTTATTTATCTATCTATCTAACCAAATGCCTATCTAAGCCTATGCTGCAGTCTAGTCTGAATATATTAATATTATGAAAATAGCTGCTTTTCCAGAAAATTAATCAACACCTTTTGACCAAACAGACTCAAGAATTCATGGTGGTGTAGTAGTTAGCACTGTTGCCTCACAGCAAGAAGGTTCTGGGTTTGAGGCCAGTGGCCGATGGGGGCCTTTCTGTGTGGAGTTTGCATGTTCTCCTTGTGTCCACGTGGGTTTTCTCCAGGTGCTCTGGTTTCCCCCACAGTCCAAAGACATGCAGGTTAGGTTAATTGGTCGCTCTAAATTGACCGTAGGTGTGAATGTGAGTGTGAATGGTTGGCTGTCTCGATGTGTCAGCCCTGCGATGACTTGGCGACTTGTCCAGGGTGTATCCTGTCTCTCACCCATAGTCAGCTGGGATAGGCTCCAGCTTGCCTGTGACCCTGCACATGATAAGCAGTTATGGACAGGGCCGTAACTACCACTGAGGACACCGAGGTCATGTCCTCGGCATTTTTTTCCCACGGTATTTTTTTTTCACTCAGAAATGTGAAATTAATATATGATGAAAATCGTTCTGACTTTGATCGGTGGAAAATTCTAAATTCAGCTTGCATCCCCCTGTTCTCATTTGTTTGTCTAAAAATAAAGTCCACATAATCATTTTTAAACGAAGCTGAAATATCTCATCTCATCTCATTATCTCTAGCCGCTTTATCCTTCTACAGGGTCGCAGGCAAGCTGGAGCCTATCCCAGCTGACTACGGGCGAAAGGCGGGGTACACCCTGGACAAGTCGCCAGGTCATCACAGGGCTGACACATAGACAAAGACAACCATTCACACTCACATTCACACCTACGGTCAATTTAGAGTCACCAGTTAACCTAACCTGCATGTCTTTGGACTGTGGGGGAAACCGGAGCACCCAGAGGAAACCCATGCGGACACGGGGAGAACATGCAAACTCCACACAGAAAGGCCCTCGCCGGCCCCGGGGCTCGAACCCAGGACCTTCTTGCTGTGAGGCGACAGCGCTAACCACTACACCACCGTGCCGCCCGAAGCTGAAATATCCGACATTGGAAACATTTCATATTAGGCAGCCTCGCGATAGTCAGCTAAGCACCACGGCATATACAAGAGCTGAGAAGTGTTCTCATCAAGGTCCGACTCCGCAGCCAGGCAGTTTGTCAATTAGTCGTGGAATCTGAAAATTGACATAAGATGAAGAAGTCTACTACACTAAAACAAACCAAACTCAGCTTTGGAAAGTCAACAAGTGAGAGAAAAAGAAAGAGGGAAGAAGCTGAGTTAATTTTGCCAGTCACTCATAGGCGGTCTTTCCATTGGGCAAAGTCGGGCAATTGCCCTGAGCCTCGTCCAATCAGGGGCCTCGTCGTCGCGTTACGGTATTCCTGTTTTCCTGCATGCTATACATCATCATTTACTATGTAATAATTCATTGCGATTATACATATTTTCCACTCGACATGAACCACATTGCTACGAAAATAATAAAAGCAATAAAGCATGATTCACATGTAATCCTACAGCTAGATTCACAAGCAAAGCTACCAGTATGTGACGTGATGTCCCGCACAGCTATCCGGCTTCGCTCTTTCTCAGAGCCGTAGTGTCTGAAGTAACCTAGGCAACGACGCGAGCGGGCTGAATACATGCACCAGCACCGTCTAGCTCTAGCTGCAGAGCCCTCGTCAATTTTTTGTTTAAGTAAAATCAGAATGAAACGATTTCTAAGTGGCAGTGAGAAAAGGAAGAGGAAAAAGGATAGCGAACAGTTTGTTGAAAAGCTACCGAAATTAACAACCTTCTTCCACACAAGTTCTTCCACCACCCATGAGACTGATAGATGGGCACACCGACAGCAGCGCACATAGACAGACAGGCAGACACACACACACACACACACACACACACACACACACCCACACACACACACACACTCTCCTCTACTGACACACACACAGCTGAAATTCAGATATTCAGTGATCTTTATTGGGGTTTTTTTTTTCAATCATTTCCATGTGTTCACAATAAATATTGTTCGTCAGTACGTATGATTCATCATCTCATTATTATTACAGATGTATGGGTTGGGGTTGAGGGGGGCCTCCAAATTGTCCTTTGCCCAGAGCCTCAGATTTCCTAAAACCGCCCCTGCAGTCACTGACAGTTATGTGCCGGAATGCTTATGATCATTAACAGTGCAATTTTAATTAGCATTTCAAGCAACAACAGTCGAAGCCACTTAGCTAGATAGGATTTTCGTTTTCCAGGCGGCACAAACTCTTTTATTCTCTCTCGTCTCGATTTGATTTGGTGCGTTTCAGATCAGAAAAGGCTGGACAGTCGTGACCTGTTGTTTATGAAGTTATTGGGTGCTGACGAGACTTGAGCTATTTTGCTAACTTACCAGACTATAGGCTAACGTGAACACAAGACACTATTGTTTTGATCATTGGTTGTATTTTCGAACGGAAATGAAAACGGGTAGCAAACTTATGTTCACATTTTATTTACAACATGATGTACCGCCTCTGACTGCTTTCTGTCAATCATGAGCAGCCCAGCCGCGTTCACAGCTCCTCCTCCAATCACCAGCTGGAGATGAGCCTCCTCTCGGGAAGTCTTGTCCCGCCCCTCTTATTGACTCCCATCTCCAGTGAGGCTCAGTCTCCGAATGGAGCGTTTTAGTCGGTTTTGTCCAATAACTGTCTAGTATTTTGCTATTGAAAAGGGCAGATATTTTTTAAAAAGCAATTGAAGTCCATTCAGGCTCGGCTAGATTGCGTTGTCACTCTCACTCACTCTCACTCACTCATTCTCACTCACTCTCACTCACTCATTCTCACTCACTCACACTAACTCACTCACACTCCCTCACTCACTCACTCACTCACACTCTCTCTCTCAGGGCCCGTTTACACGAGGACGCTGTCGGGTAAAAACGACTAAATATTTTATCAGAAGTGCCTTTCGTTTACATGAGGACGGCGTTTCCGAGGCTGAAAAACGGATAAAATTGAAAACGCCTTCCAGAGTGGATAAGTTAAAAACGGCCCCCGTTGCATATCCGTCTAAACTACCCAATACGCGAAACTCTGCTCGGATCTGCTCACGTCGGGTACGCGTTTACGTCATACATATGTCATATACTGCACATGCCAGCCCGGGAAGTAAGAAAGTAAGTAAAAAAGTAAGAGCATGTCTGATTACATCGATCTAACGGACCTTCAAGCTGCTCTGTGTTTTAATGCAGTAGATGTGTTTTCCTGCTCACCCGCCCGGCTGGAGCTCCTCAGTTTGGTGTCGCCAAGTTACACACACACGCACGCGCGCACACGCGTGTGCGTGCACGCGCGTGACGCCTATTCAAGCCGCTCGTGAAACCATTTTTTTTAAATAAATTTTCATACATACTCAGTATTAATTAATTTAATATGTATATGTGATAATTATATGTGATTAATGTATAATTAGTATTTACCCGCCATCATGTCATCATTCATATGGACCGCAATGGAAATAAGTTTTAAACTTTCTTGCGTTATCCATGTACAACTAGTGTATATTTTCCATATTGTATTTATTATATCATGTATATACATTGGTTTACTAAATAAACAAAAAAAATAAAAATAAACCCGAGACTGAAAACAAAACTAGCAGCCGAACGGATTTATTTTGCTGAGATGGACACTGCCTTTTCTCTTCTTCACCGAAACAAGAGTGAGTGTTACTTAATAAAGGCAGATTAAAAGAGTTTCGGTTTGCTCCTGCTCCTCCCTCGAGCACTACAGTACCTCAGCCGGACCGGTGTTCTGTAAAGTTATCCTAGCAAGTTCGCATACAGACCTTTTTATTATTCAAAACAAGTCATTACAAATTATTTGACTCGGCCAAAGACTCGACCAATACGCACAAAACATAAAAATCGGCAAATGCGTGAAATTCTCACCGATTTTCTATCAGCCCAGCTGATCAGTGGGACAAAACTACTGTTGAATTTTCCTACCCTCCTGGATTTCGCGCATGCGTAGTAGGCTTGGTAGGATAACTTGACAGAACAGCAGTGCAGATCAGACAAGACAGAAGACGTTGCGCATGTGTGCAGACATAGCGGAGACATTTATGCGTCACCGTATAGACGCAGATTTCCTCCTTGAAAACAGTCGTATAGACGCGGAAAAAAGTGAGAACGAAAACGGACTTTTGCGTTTTTGTTTTATACCGTCCCCGTGTAAAGTGGGCCTCACTCACTCTCACTCACACTCCATCACTCACTCAAACTCTCACTCACTCACCCACACTCACTCACTCACACTCACTCACTCACTCACTCACACTAACTCACACTCACTCACTCACTCACTCACTCACACTCCATCACTCTCTCAAACTCTCACTCACTCACCCACACTCACTCACTCACGCACACACACACAAAATACTTTTGTGATCGTGCAGTTTTGAAATTGTTAAAATAAACATGTTCACCTACATGTTCATCTTGTTGGGCTTGTGATTTTGACTCGTTTCCAAAATGTATGAAAAGTCACCATATTAGGACATTTTTTTTTTGGCAAATAAGATGTATCGCAATGTTTGACCTCGGTATTTGAAAAATCCTGGTTACGGCCCTGGTTATGGATAATGGATGGATGGATGGATGGATGAACTCAAGAATTCATGTGGTATAAAATATCTAAATATTTGAGTCATGATTCTTGGTATTTGTAAGTACTTGGAAGATCTAAAAGAAAATATAAGGAGGATAAAGTATATTTTTAAGTAAGTGACTTTGTAAGTCATAAATCCAAAGAATAGTAACTCAGGTCGTGTGTGTGTGTGTGTGTGTGTTAAAGTGTCATGAGCTCCCTTTATGCCACCAACATGTGAGGACCTTCATGGGATGTGTGAGACTTTAAAAAAGAAGATTCTATCTGTGCTAGATTTTATCAAATGCACCAAGTGTGCTGTGGGTATACTGTTTCGTTTTTATGTTTTTATCCAATCCTGGCTCTGGAAGAGAAGGACCACGGAGGTTTGTAAGTTACCTCACTTCTCACAGCATGAGCATACAATATGTGGTGGAGGGGAAAAAATCACGACTGTGTTGATAAAACTAAAATAGAATATTCACCAGATTGGGAGACTTCAGTGAAATTTGGAAATTAATTTGAAGCATGTTTCAAATAGAACTTAGAAGATAGCAAGTTCACCTTACAGACAAAGTAGGATTTAATGTTTTCCTTCACCTGTGTTCCTTATGGAATTAGATATATTTCAGAATATTATGTAAAAAAATTCTGTCTGATCCAGATATACTCACATTCACACTGCAGTTCTTCTACATTAACATTTCTCTATACTTTAACCCAATGATCAGAAAAACAAACAAACAAAAAAGCCTATGCAGAATCCAAAAGACTAAACACTCGCATAGATCAAGTTTGCATTTCATTTAGCTGAACTCTCCGGGCGTTTATTCTAGAAGGTTGTGATTGAATTAGAGTTGTGACAGAAGCTGTATGAGCACCACAGAGACATGATGCTTATTGCATTAGTCACTCATTCTCAGGCAGAGCCAGGCAAAGGAAATTCCATTACCCCACTATTAAAAACAGAATCGATTTTATCTGAATTGTGAGCAACACATTCATTGTGTGAATAATGCGCCTCACAGAAATCAACCCAGATGCTCAAGCTCTCGAATTACTCATTCCAGCCAGTCCTGTTCTTTGTTAAGTATTGAATTACATGAAATTACAAATGATCCAAAATATATCAATATTGAAGTTGTCGATTGCAACAAATAAATGATCACCGCAGGAAGAAAATGTTCATTCCCATCCAAGCTCATGAGATTTACAAATACAGTATGTATATTCCATTCCATCACAGTCCTGCTACAGAGAACATCTGCTGACAGAACAAAAAAAAAAAGTAACTGATTTATCTTTTTATCGATGCATGCTTACTTAATGATAATGTGGCAATTAAAGAAACATTAACAGTTCTGGTAATTAGGAAGAAACACTGATGTAGTAAAATGGTTGTGTGCACTGTAGATAATTACAAAGGAGTACTGATCATCTTCTCTCTGTCCTTCCCAGTGCTGCATCATCCCAAAACTCTGGCAGAGAGCCTATGGGAGTGTACAGAAAGAAAAAAAAATCCAATGAAATATTCAGCATGGGAAAAAACATCACTCATAAAGAAGGAGAGTAGGACTTTCTCTTTCTCTTTCTCCTCTCTCTCTCTGGGTTATTGAAAGTAAAGCACGCAGGATGTCAGGCACCCAGCAATAAATAAATAAATATATAAATAAATCTGGCCTGCCCCAAGGTCTGAGACAGCAGTGGGGAAAATGAAGCATGTGGAGGATATGTATCCATAATAAAAATGGCTATAAAGAGGATGAATGACAACAGGGATAATAGCAGGCCAAGCTCACACTAAACAGGAGCAAGAGCAGAGTGCTGTTTAGATAACTAACCTCTCCAGGCCAAAAAAAAGACCCATACAGAGAAAGAAAGGAGGTTCAGGGGTCAACCATGAGATACTTCCACAGAAGCAAGAAGGATGATAGTGTATTGTGATATTTCAGCATGATTTCTAGCCTTTTGTGGAAAGAATCCCATTTTTCTCAGCTTTCCGAAAGCACACAGCAGGAGATACGAAGAGAGACATGACGTGATGAACAGTCTGGGAATGTGGAGCTGCTTTTCCAGCACGTTAGTTGATCAGCTGAAATGGTTCCAAGGGCCACTGCAGCGCCACAGTGCTGTCAGTTACTTACTAAGCACTGGGTGCCAATAGTGCACACCATGATTATTATGAGTGTTGTTAGCCTGTTCCTCATCAAAGTATTTCTTGACGCATCATGAGATACACCTAAAATAATATCTATGTATGTGTATACAGTACGTATGTACAACATGTGTGTATGTACAGGAGAGGACCAAAGTTTACATAAACTTACTGAGCACTTTCTTAGGAACACTTTGCGTCACTTTGCTCTCAGAACAGCCTCAATACTTCGTGACATGGGTTCTACAAGATATTGGAAACATTCCTTTGAGATTCTGGTCCATGTTGACATGATGCATCACTCAATTCCTGCAGATTTTTCAGGTTCACTTCCATGCTATGAATCTCCCATTCTATCACATCTCAGAGGTGTTCTATTGGATTCAGATCCGGTGACTGTGAAGGCCACTGAAGAAAACTGAACTCATTGTTCATGCTCATGAAACCAGTTTGAGACGTGTTTTACTTTGTGACATGGTGCATTATCATGCTGGAAGTAGCCATTATAAGATAAGTAAATTGTGGCCATGAAGGAATGCACATGGTCAACAACAATACTCACATCGGCTGTGGCATTCAAGCATTGACTGATTGGTATTAAGAGGCCCAAAGTTTGCCAAAAAAACATTCCCCACACCATTACACCACCTCCACCAGCCTGAACTGTTGAAACAAGGTACTGTATGTTGAGTCAATGGATTCGTGTCGCTGGTGCCAAATTCTGGCCTTGCCTCAGTAGAAATCAAGATTCATCAGACCAGACTATGTTTTTCAATTCTTCATCTGTACAGTTTTGATAAGAACGTGCCCACTGCAGCCTCAAGCCTCCAGTCTTCTGCTATTGTAGCCCATCTGCCTCAAAGTTCAATGTGTTGTGCAGTCTGAGATGCTTTTCTGCTCAACACAGTTGTACAGAGTGGTCTGATTATCTGAGTTACTGTATCTTTCCTGTCAGCTCAAACCAGTCTGGCCATTTTCCGTTGACCTCTCTCATTAACAAGGCATTTCTGTTCACAGAACTGCTGCTCACTGTATGTTGTATTCGTTAATAAACCATTCTGATAAACTCTAGAGTCTAGTGAGAATCTCAGGAGATCAGAGTTATAGAAATAACTCAAACCAGCCCATCTGGCAGCAATGATTATATCATGGTCAAAATTACAGAGATCACATTTCCCCCCCTATTTTAATGGTTGATGTGAACATTACCTGGAGCTGCTGACCCGTATCTGCATGATTTTATGCATTGCAATACTGCTACATGATTAACTGTTTAAATAATTGCATGAATGAATAAGTGTACTAATAAAGTGTTCAGTGAGTGTATACATAGGCTAAAGACTCCGTTATAACCAAGTTTTTTTCTTTGTGACTGATGTCTTGAGGTGTTGCTTCAGTATTTCAAGATAATCTACCTTCATCATAGAGCAATCTATTTTTCAAAGTACATCAGTCCTGTTTCCAGCAAAACACCCACACAACATTATGCTGCCACCCCCGTGCTTCACAGTTGGGATAGTGTTCTTCAGATTAAAAGCCTCACCATTTATCTTCCATACATTATAGCCAAACAGTTCAGTTTTTGTTTTATCTGACCAGAAAACACCCCCATTTTAAGCCAGTCTTCCTTCCATAACAGCCTTTCAGTTCACAGCATTGTAGGTCTCCCTTAATGGTGGATGTCCATATTTGGTATCTGATGCCTCCAGCTCCTTCACTAGTTCCTTTGTTATTGTCTGGGGGTTCAGTTCAACCTTGCAGATCGAAATCCATTCATCCCTGGGAGTTAATTTGTGCCTCTTTCCTGAATGATACATTGTCTGTGTGACCGAAGGATTTGTACATTTGCATACAATTGTATGTACAGATGCTCCTGGTGTCTTCAGTCATTTGAAAATTGCTCCTAAGGAATAACAGATTTTTCAGGTCCACGTTTTTTTTTTCTGAAGTCATGAATAAGCTGCTTGGATTTTCCCATAGTATTAAAAGCAAAAAAGCACTGTCTCTAAAGCTAGGTCCTTTAACAGCCACAGTTATGCTGCCATTAAATCCTAATTATGACCACTGGCCAGTCAGAACCTTCTAAAATTCATATGAATACTAAGATACATTAAAAAAAAAATCCATTTCTGGAATATTCCAGATTGTTTAAAGAGAGAGTCAACTTGGTGTATATAAGCATTTGACCTATTAGAATTCTGATATGGTGAATTAAAGCTGAAATAAATCTGTCTGTAGTTGATAATTTTGAATTGACCTCTGTTGTGAACAAAGTAGATGTCCTAATTGACTTACAAAAAATGTATGAAATGTATGGATTGTGAAAAACTGAACTTGAATTATTTTTAACCTAGGTGCCCACACAGGTTGCACAGGTGTATCCTGTGGTATATCATGTGATTTTATTTGAAGATGGTGAATAATACGGTGTCTTGCAAAAATATTCATCCCCCTTTGTGTTTGTCCTGTTTTGTCGCATTACAAGATGGAATTAAAATGGATTTTGGGGGTGTGAGCGCCATTTGATTTACATAACATGCCTACCACTTTAAAGGTGAAAATTGTTGTTTTATTGTGACACAAACAATAATTAAGATGAAAAAACAGAAATCTGGAGTGTGCATAGGTATTAATCCCCCCCCCCCAAAAAAAAAAAGTCAGTACTTTGTCAAGCCACCTTTTGCTACAATGACAGCTGCAAGTCTCTTGGGGTATACCTCTATTAGCTTAGCACATCTAGCCACTGGGATTTTTGCCCATTCCTCAAGGCAAAACTGCTCCAACTCCCTCAAGTTAGATGGGTTGTGTTGGTGTACAGCAGTCTTCAAGTTATGCCACAGATTCCCAATTAGATTGAGGTGTGTGCTTTGATTAGCCCATTCCAAGACATTTAAATGTTTCCCTTTAAACCACTCCAGTGTAGCTTTAGCAGTATGTTTAGGGTCATTGTCCTGCTGGAACGTGAACCTTCGTCCCCGTCTCAAACCTCTGGCCGACTCAAACAGGTTTTCCTCCAGAATTACCCTGTATTTAATGCCATTCATCTTTCCTTCAGTCCTGATCAACTTTCCTGTCCCTGCAGATTAAAAATATCCCATGATTCTGCCACCACCATGCTTCACTGTAGAAATGGTGTTCTCGGGGTGTTTGGTTTGCGCCACACATAGCATTTCCCATGATGGCCAAAAAGATCAATTTTAGTCTCATCTGACCAGAGAATCTTCTTTCATGTGTTTGGGGTGTCTGCCACATTCTGTTGGATAAACTCTAAACATGTTTTCTTAAGCAATGACTTTTTTTTTCTGGCAACTCTTCCATAAAGCCCCACTCTGTGGAGTGTATGGCTTAAAGTGGTCCTCTGGACAGATACTCCTATCTGTGATGTGGATCTTTGCAGCTCATTCAGTATTATCTTTGGTGTCTTTGTTGCATCTCTGATTAATGCCTTCCTTGCCTGGTCTGTGAGTTTTGGTGGTCGGCTTTCTCTCATCATGTTTGTAGTGGTGCCATATTCTTTCCATTTTGCTATAATGGATTTAATGGTGCTCCCTGGGATATTCAAAGTTTGGGATATTTTTTATAACCCAACCCTGATCCATACTTCTTCACAATTTTGTCTCTGACCTGTTTGGAGGCTCCTCGGTTTTCATGTTGCTTGCTTAGTAGTGTTGCAGAATCAGGGTCCTTCCAGAACAGGTTGATTTATACAGACATCATGTGACAGCTCATGTAACACTTTGATTGCATACAGGTGGATCTTAATCAACTAATTATGCAACTTCTGAAGTGAATTGGTTGGAGCAGCTCTTATTTAGGGGTTTCATACGAAAGGGGGTGAATACCTATGCACACTCCAGATTTCTGTTTTTTCTTCTTAATTATTGTTTGTGTCACAATAAAGCAACAATTTGTCCCTCTAAAGTTGGAGGCATGTTGTGTAAATCAAATGGTGCTAACCCTCCAAGAATCCATTTTAATTCCATCTTATAATGAAACAAAACAGGGCAAACATCAAGGGGGATGAATACTTTTGCAAAACACTGTAGGTTTATGCATTCAGCTCTTTTAGATACTGCACACATTTTACTGTTAATATTGCAATTAAGAATGGAGAAGATATGTGAATCTTTTCCCCTTGTGTTAATGTTGTTGTTGTTGGTGGTGGTGTGTGTGTGTGCATGTGTGTGTGTTTTAGGCTGGGTTTTCTCGAGGCTCAGGGGTGATTGAGAGGCTTCAGTATGCTGATTACCTGTATCAGCTGAAGAGAGAGCAGGAGCACATGCAGGTGCTGGAGCACACTCTTGCAGAGTTAGCATTAGTGCCCTGTCTACAGGAAATCAGCTCATCTAATAGAAACCTGGTGAGTCATACACAGGTCTCTCACCTCTTACATAACTACCGAATGGGATCACAACTACAGTGTCAGCCCTCATTCATTCAGGAACATGGTGCTTGAACTAAACTTACATTAGTCACTCATTCTTCAGCTGAGCCAAGAGAAAGAAATACTTTTTTTTAAACTATTGAAAACAAAAAGATTTTCTCTCAGCTGATGCAACATGCTGAATCTGTGAATCAATGTTATTTCTGTTCATTGCTGACCCAGGTAATATAAAACCCAGTATTTTAAATTATTATACATACAGGACACTTTTTCGATGGAATAAAAATGTGTATTCTATTCCCTTCTAGCAGGTTTCATTCATTTGGTTCAATAGCATGTAATATCGTTAGCATATTGCTTATCCTACGTGTATTACATCACTCTACCCAATGGAGAATGAGTGTTGAATATGGTTTATGATATTGCATGGTTGTCAAGACAACATGACATCACACGTCAGAGCTGATGAGAATATTTAATGAGAGAGTTTTCTTCTGTGCATGTGCAGAAGCATTTCTTTGTTTGCTGGGAAAGAGAAAGACGCATTGAACACCCGAAAGGCTACCAAAACTTCATTAGATATTCTTCACGCATATTTACAAGAGAAAAACATACCAATGGACAATGAAAAACTGGAAAAAAGAGTGTGTGTATGTCAGTGTCAAACCGTTACTATTAGAGCTGAGACTTGAGCTCAGCCAAAACTTAGCCAGACACACCAAAAAAGCAATAGGACAAAGGATTTTGCAAGGGATTAGTGGCAGGGTGTCAGGTCACTCCATTGTGTGTAGCTGTCGATTTTAATTCAGAAAGTACCTAAGTAAATTCCATAGGGAAATGAATACTTAAGTCTGAGTGAAAAATACTGTGGCGAGCGTGCATGGAAGAAGAGTCTGGAGACAGAAATCTTAGTTTCTCGGTCATTAGCCTGTGCTACTTCCTCTCGATAGCACTGGCTTGACTGCTTTATTAACATTTGTGAACACTACTGATAAATGCTACACTGGCTGGAAGGTGACTTCACTGCTGTGCTGACGGTGCCAACTCGCGGTTAAGCTCATTGGATAACTCTATTTTCATGTTTTCTGGACAGCAACCCTTTCATTTCTGAAGCAAATTTGATAGAAAATGAGGCCAAATTAGAATGAGAAGAGAATAATTATAGTGAAATTATGAAAGAAATTAAAGAATGAAATAAATTAAACATTTGAAATGCAGATATGTTTGAGCCTTCTCTGAAGGCCTAGAAGGCCCTGATGGTTCCCCTCTGGTGTATGAATAATAACAATAATGATAATGATAATGATAATATTGAAAATATTTTATTAATATCAATTGCAAACCATAAGTGTGAAAAATAGATATTTACAAATGTAGTAGTAATAATAATAATAATAATAATGGTGGGCTTTTTTCATGGTACAGTGGTGCTTGAAAGTTTGTGAACCCTTTAGAATTTTCTATATTTCTGCATAAATATGACCTAAAACATCATCAGATTTTCCACACAAGTCCTAAAAGTAGATAAAGAGAACCCAGTTAAACAAATGGGACAAAAATATTATACTTGGTCATTTATTTATCGAGGAAAATGATCCAATATTACATATCTGTGAGTGGCAAAAGTATGTGAACCTCTAGGATTAGCTGTTAATTTGAAGGTGAAATTAGAGTCAGATGTTTTCAATCAATGGGATGACAATCAGGTGTGAGTGGGCACCCTGTTTTATTTAAAGAACAGGGATCTATCAAAGTCTCATCTTCACAACACATGTTTGTGGAAGTGTATCATGGCACGAACAAAGGAGATTTCTGAGGACCTCAGAAAAAGCGTTGTTGATGCTCATCAGGCTGGAAAAGGTTACAAAACCATCTCTAAAGAGTTTGGACTCCACTAATCCACAGTCAGACAGATTGTGTGAAAATGGAGGAAATTCAAGACCATTGTTACCCTCCCCAGGAGTGGTCGACCAACAAAGATCACTCCAAGAGCAAGGCGTGTAATAATCGGCGAGGTCACAAAGGACCCCAGGGTAACTTCTAAGCAACTGAAGGCCTCTCTCAAATTGGTTAAGGTTAATGTTCATGAGTCTACCATCAGGAGAACACTGAACAAAAATGGTGTGCATGGCAGGGTTGCAAGGATAAAGCCACTGCTCTCCAAAAAGAACATTGCTGCTCATCTGCAGTTTGCTAAAGATCACGTGGACAAGCCAGAAGGCTATTGGAAAAATGTTTTGTGGACGGATGAGACTAAAATAGAACTTTTTGGTTTAAATGAGAAGCATTATGTTTGGAGAAAGGAAACCACTGCATTGCAGCATAAGAACCTTATCCCATCTGTGAAACATGGTGGTGGTAGTATCATGGTTTGGGTCTGTTTTGCTGCATCTGGGCCAGGACGGTTTGCCATCATTGATGGAACAATGAATTCTGAATTATACCAGCAAATTCTAAAGGAAAATGTCAGGACATCTGTCTGTGAACTGAATCTCAAGACAAGGTGGGTCATGCAGCAAGACAACGACCATAAGCACACAAGTTGTTCTACCACAGAATGGTTAAAGAAGAATAAAGTTAATGTTTTGGAATGGCCAAGTCAAAGTCCTGACCTTAATTCAATTGAAATGCTGTGCAAGGACCTGAAGCGAGCAGTTCATGTGAGGAAACCCACCAACATCCCAGAGTTGAAGCTGTTCTGTATGGAGGAATGGGCTAAAATTCCTCCAAGCCGGTATGCAGGGCTGATCAACAGTTACTGGAAATGTTTAGTTGCAGTTATTGCTGCACAAGGGGGTCACACCAGATACTGAAAGCAAAGGTTCACATACTTTTGCCACTCACAGATATGTAATATTGGATCACTTTCCTCAATAAATAAATAACCAAGTATAATATTTTTGTCTGAGTTATTTAACTGGGTTCTCTTTATCTACTTTTAGGACTTGTGTGAAAATCTGATGATGTTTTAGGTTATATTTATGCAGAAATGTAGAAAATTCTAAAGGGTTCACAAACTTTCAAGCACCACTGTATATCAGATATATTCCATTCAGCCACTCATCTTTGCCTCGTTCAATATCATGCTAGCTGAATGGAATATATCTGATATACCATGAAAAAAAGCCAGCTAATATTATTTAAATATTTCTCTTTTTTTCATCTCTTTTATTAGTGATAAACAATTAACAGAGTAAACTTCAGGCATTTGGGGGACCACCTGATGGGTGATTTGATGTGACAAATGAAAGTATGAATAAAAGATGTAAGGAGCTTAATTTCCTAAAATCATCATTTTGGTTGATTTACTGTGATTAGGAATTAGGGTATCAACTTTGGTTTCTATGATAAAGATTGTAAATCCCTTGTAAATCATTATATAATACAATGGTGGTAATAGTGATGATGATGACGATGATGATGATGATGATGTAACATACACTCAGTGACCACTTAAAGCAGAGGTCACCAAACTTTTTTCTCTGGGGGCCACATTGTCGTTCCTGACTGTGATGGGGGGCCGGGGTCGGGTCAGCTATATCACATAGAATTGTGTGACCCAGACAAATATGACCACCAGCAGGCCTCATTGTGTAGCAGAGATTACTAGCCTGGCACGGCCGTCCCCACTACTATATCCATACTACTATATCAACACTTGATTCCTGGCACATATTTGTTTATCTTTACTAGTGGTTTGCAAAAGTAGTAATCAAGTCTTCACACTTTGTTTTAATTTGAAATACCACTGATATTCCATTTATTTATCTCATCTCATCTCATTATCTCTAGCCGCTTTATCCTTCTACAGGGTCGCAGGCAAGCTGGAGCCTATCCCAGCTGACTACGGGCGAAAGGCGGGGTACACCCTGGACAAGTCGCCAGGTCATCACAGGGCTGACACATAGACACAGACAACCATTCACACTCACATTCACACCTACGGTCAATTTAGAGTCACCAGTTTACCTAACCTGCATGTCTTTGGACTGTGGGGGAAACCGGAGCACCCGGAGGAAACCCACGCGGACACGGGGAGAACATGCAAACTCCGCACAGAAAGGCCCTCGCCGGCCCCGGGGCTCGAACCCAGGACCTTCTTGCTGTGAGGCGACAGCGCTAACCACTACACCACCGTGCCGCCCCCATTTATTTATTTTCTAATAAAAATAATATCAAAGCTGTCAAGGTAAGAAACATCTGCCTAGTTGAGGTGACTGACACTGGCAAAGGTGAGTGGAAAATTATAAATTGTAGGTAGGCCTGCTGATCTCATCTCATCTCATTATCTCTAGCCGCTTTATCCTGTTCTACAGGGTCGCAGGCAAGCTGGAGCCTATCCCAGCTGACTACGGGTGAAAGGCAGGGTACAGCCTGGACAAGTCGCCAGGTCATCACAGGGCTGACACATAGACACAGACAACCATTCACACTCACATTCACACCTACGGTCAATTTTAGAGTCACCAGTTAACCTAACCTGCATGTCTTTGGACTGTGGGGGAAACCAGAGCACCCGGAGGGAACCCACACGGACACAGGGAGAACATGCAAACTCCGCACAGAAAGGCCCTCGCCGGCCACGGGGCTCGAACCCGGACCTTCTTGCTGTGAGGCGACAGTGCTAACCACTACACCACCGTGCCGCCCCAGGCCTGTTGATATTATTAATAATATAAATAATAATTGTATGCAGCACTTAATAAAGGTCAAATAAATAGGCCTATAAAATAAATACATTTTTATAAACAGTGAAATTATAATAATATGAGCAATAGATCAATAGATCACAGCAGTTGTGCTGTGTCCTGCACGTCATTGCTCTCATCCATGGCCAAAGCAAAAAACTCGAATTCTGATGCTTTCTCATTCAGCTGGTCGTACACGTTGTCCCCCAAATCTTTGGTTCGCCTGGTCATAGTAGGTGCGGAGAGACTCACCGCATTGAGCGCATCCTTCTTGTCGGGACACACCTCCTCGGCCATAGCAAGCATGCATACTTTAACAAAGTCCCCATCAGTAAACGGCTTTCCATGGGTAGCTAGTAGGTGAGCTACCTTATAGCTAGCTCGGACAGCAGCCTGGTTGATCTGGGTTTGGGGAAGGAAGACATTCTGTTGTGCAGCCAGTCCACATTTCATCCTCCGAATCCTGTCTTCTCTTGTTTGCCCTCGCAAACTAGCATACTCTTTGTGGTGGGTTTCATAGTGACGACGCAGATTATATTCTTTGAAAACCAGCACACTTTCTTTACATACAAGATAAACTGCACGGTCCTTACACTGAACAAAAAAATAATCGGTGGTCCACTGTTCTTTAAAAACTCTGCACTCTGTCAGCTTTTCGCTTACCGCTAGCCATTTTGCTGTCCTGAACACTGACAGTTCTCTGCGCATGCGCTGCCTGTCACTGCTTGATCGCGAGCATATGACAAAAATTCGGAAAATATGAATAGTTCATTTTATAACTAAATATCAATTTTAATTGATAAAATCAACAAAATACAAGATGCAGACATGTTATTATTTGCCAAAAAGCAATTTAAAAAAATAGGCCATGACCACTTTTGGGGATTGCCTCATAGGGCCGGTTCAAGTGATGGGGGGCAGAGGTGCTGGGGGGCCGGTCAAAGGGGGGCGGGCCGGATCTGGCCCGCGGGCCGTAGTTTGGTGACCCCTGACTTAAAGGATAGAGCTTCGAAAGAGAACACTGTCCCATCTGTGAAGCATGGGGGTGGTAAGCATCAGGTTGTGAGGGTGTTTTGATGGAAAAGGGACTGATGCACTTCATAAAATAGATTGCATCATAAGGCAGATTATCCAGAAATACTGAAGCAACTTCTGTCAAGAGTGCTGTAAATATACATTTGGTCATAAGAATTGTTTATTGTATATGAAAAGAATCAGAAGATAAGATGACAAGATGTCATTTATGTAAGGAATAAAATACATATGGGTGGTGTGATGCAGCCTGACATGAAGCAGAGTTATTGGTGCAGCCCCAAAAATAATTATTTTCCAATAATGGCACATCCCAAAAGGTTTTATTCCTCTTAGACCACTACAATTTGCCCATGCTAACATTTTTATGAATTAAAGAACATGTTATACTCTTTGTTTCACTCTTATTATTATTATTATTATTATTATTACAGATAAAATCAGTTAGTCTCTCTTTTTTCTGTCTTTTGAATGTAATAAGATAAAACACACACACACACACACACACACACACACACACAGCATATAATGTTACTGAGCGTCCACCCCACAGGTCCCTGTGTAAGTTGCTATGATGTATAAATGATAATGTATTATAGTGAGTGCATTGATACTGCAGCCAATTCTAGCTGCTGTTACAGAAAATTTGTATACAGTGTCTTGCAAAAGTATTTACCCCCATTGGTGTTTGTCCTGTGTTGTTGCATTACAAGCTGGAATTAAAATGGATTTTTGGAGGGTTAGCGCCATTTGATTTACACAACATGCCTACCACTTTAAAGCTGCAAATTATTGTCTTATTGTGACACAAACAATAATTAAGATGAAAACACAGAAATCTGGAGTGTGTATAGGTATTCACCACCTTTCATTTGAAACCCCTAAATAAAAGCTCGTCCAACCAATGCACTTCATAAGTTACATCATTAGTTGATTAAAATCCACCTGTGCGCAATCAAAGTGTCACATGATCTGTCACATGATGTCTCTATAAATCAACCTGTTCTGGAAGGACCCTGACTCTGCAACACTACTAAGCAAGCAACATGAAAACCAAGGAGCCTCCAAACAGGTCAGAGACAAAGTTGTGGAGAAGTATAGATCAGGGTTGGGTTATAAAAAATATCCCAAACTTTGAATATCCCAAGGGAGCACCATTAAATCCATTAGAGCAAAATGGAAAGAATATGGCACCACTACAAACCTGACAAGAGAAAGCTGCCCACCAAAACCTACAGACCGGGCAAGGAGGGTCACTTGGTGTCGATAAGTGACACAAGTCTACATGCATTACATTTGCCTGCTGCTTTTGAAGATTGAAATAAATTATTTTTTTCATATGACTAAAAAAAAAAATCACCTCTGTATTCATACTAAACCAATTATCCGCCTCAGGCTCAGTGAATATAGGTGAATTATAACCTCAACTTCATCTCGTTATTATTCACCGATCTTCACCTCACCTTCGGTGAATAATTGTTAACTGTTTACATCTGTTTACATCTGGTTACATTGTTTGCACATATTTGCACATTACCACCATTTTGCTGCTGTTTCCTTGACTGTTTACATCTGGGTACATTGTTTGCACATTCACACATTACTGCCCTTCTGCTGCTACATCTCATTGCCTTATTTTGTATTACACCACCTATTTTGCATTACATTTACCTTTATTTTGTACTATACTGGGTATTTGTTTTTGTTGCTTTTGCTTTTCTTTGCTTTTATTTTTGCACTATATTGCCTTTACTTTGTATTACTTCCATCTATTTATTTATTTGTAATTGGCATTCATGGTGGACAGCAAACTAAGAATTTCATTGTGCAAGAGGACATGTCCTTACTGTGCATATGACAAACACTTTGAATTTAAATTTAATTAATCAACACCTTCTGACCAAGCTGAATTGAGCAACAATGCTGTGGTATCAATGAAAATGTAAGGACAGAAATGTAAATGATACATTTGTTTTAGTCACAGTATGAGTGTTAAAAACTATATAACAATACATGTGGCGGCACAGTGGTGTAGTGGTTAGCGCTGTCGCCTCACAGCAAGAAGGTCCAGGTTCGAGCCCCGTGGCCAGCGAGGGCCTTTCTGCGCGGAGTTTGCATGTTCTCCCCGTGTCTGCGTGGGTTTCCTCCGGGTGCTCCGGTTTCCCCCACAGTCCAAAGACATGCAGGCTAGGTTAACTGGTGACTCTAAATTGACCGTAGGTGTGAATGTGAGTGTGAATGGTTGTCTGTGTCTATGTGTCAGCCCTGTGATGACCTGGCGACTTGTCCAGGGTGTACCCCGCCTTTCACCCGTAGTCAGCTGGGATAGGCTCCAGCTTGCCTGCGACCCTGTAGAACAGGATAAAGCGTCTAGAGATAATGAGATGAGATGAGACAATACATGTTACATCACCAAATTAATTGGAGCTGTCCCATATAGTTGGCCATTTTCTTACTTCGAATTGAAACCCTTATTATATTGCCCGCTTATGTGGGTAATGACAGTGAGACCTAGAGGGGTGTGATTGGGAAGAACGGCCTAACTGATCTGAACCCAAGTGGTGTTCTGTTGTTGGACTTCTGTGCCATGCATGGTTTGGCCATAATGAACACCATGTTCGAGCATAAGGGTGTCCATAAGTGTACGTGGCATGAGGACACCCTAGGCCATAGATCAATGATCGACTTTGTAGTTGTTTCGTCTGATCTGTGACTGTATGTCTTGAACACTCGGGTGAAGAGAAGAGTGGAGCTGTCAACTGATCACTACCTGGTGGCGAGCTGGGTCAGATGGCGGGGGAGGAGGCCGAACAGAGCTGGTAGACCCAAACATGTAGTGAGGGTATGCTGGGAATGTCTGGTAGAGGCTCCTGTCTGTCGGATCTGCCACCTCCAGCAGAGCTTCAACTGCATACCGAAGGAGGTGCGAACATTGAGCCCAAGTGAACCATGTTCTGTACCTCCATTGCTGAGGCAGCCCTGCAGAGCTGCAGCTGCAAGGTTGTTGGTGCCTGTCGCGGTGGTAATCCCTGAACCCGGTGGTGGACACCTGTGGTGAGGGGAGTCATCAAGCTGAAGAAGGAGTCCTATTGGGCTTGGTTAGCCTGTGGGTCTCCAGAGGCAGCTGACAGGTACCGACGGGTCAAGTGGAATGCAACTCTGGTGGTCACTGAAGCAAAAACTCAGGTGTGGGAGGAGTTCGGTGAGGCCATGGAAAACGACTTTTGGTCAGCCTTGAGGAGATTCTGGCAAACCACCCAGTGGCTCAGGAGGGGAAAGCAATGCTCTGTCCCGACAGTTTACAGTGGGAATGGAGTGCTGTTGACCTCAGCTGGGGACATTGTCTGCCGGTGGAAGGAATACTTCGAGGATCTCCTCAATCCCACCTTCATGTCGTCCGAGGAGGACACAAAGTCTGAGGGTGTGTGGGAGGACTCACCCATCATGAGGGCTGAGGTTGCCACGGTGGTTAAAAAGCTCCTCAGTGGCTGGGCTCCAGAGGTGGATGAGATTCGCCCTGAGTTCCTGAAGGCACTGGATGTTGTTGGGCTGTCTTGGCCGACATGCCTCTTCAACATTGTGTGGAGGTCGGAGACAGTGTCTCTGCATTGGCAGACTGGGATGGTGGTCCCCTTTTTCAAAAAAGGGGACTGGAGAGTGTGTTCCAACTATAGGGGGTTCACACTTCTCAGCCTCCCCGGGAAAGCCTATACTGGGGTGCTGGAGAGGAGAGTCTGGTCGATAGTCAAACCTCGGATTCAGGAGGAACAAATGTGGTTTTCGTCCTGGTCGTGGAACACTGGACCAGCTCTTTACCCTTGCAAAGGTACTGGAGGGTGCATGGGAGTTTGCCCAACCGGTCTACATGTGTTTTGTGGACCTGGAGAAGGTTTGCAACCGTGCCCCTCATGGTGCCCTGTGGGGGATGCTTCGGGAGTATGGGGTTCGGGACCCACTGCTGCGGGCCATTTGGTCCTGTATGACCAGAGCAGGAGTTTGGTTCGCATTGCCAGCAATAAGTTGGACTCATTCCTAGTGCATATGGGACTCCGCCAGGGCTGCCCTCTGTCACCAGTTCTGTTCATAACTTTTATGGACAGAATTTCTATGCACAGCCAAGGGGCAGAGGGTGTCCAGTTTGGTGGCCTCAGAATCATGTCTCTGCTTTTTGCGGATGATGTTGTCCTGTTGGCTTCATCAATCTGTGACCTCCAGCAGGCGCTGGGATGGTTTGTAGCCGAGTGTGAAGCAGCTGGGATGAGGATCAGCACCTCCAAGTCTGTGGCCATGGTGCCCAGCCAGAAACGGGTGGAGTGCCTACTTCAGGTCGGGGAAGTTGCTGCCTCAAGTGGAGAAGTTTAAATATCTCAGGGTCTTGTTCATGAGTGAGGGTAGGGGGGAGCGGGAGTTGGACAGATGGCTCGGGGCAGCATCAGCAGTGATGCGCATGCTAAACTGGTCTGTTGTGGTTAAAAAGAGAGCTGAGCCAAAAGGTAAAGCTCTCAATTTACTGGTCCATCTACATTCCCACCCTCACCTATGGTCACAAGTTATGGGTAGTGACTGAAAGAATGAGATCGCAGATACAAGTGGTTGAAATGAGTTTTCTCCGCAGGGTGGCTGGCCTTAGAAATAGGGTGAGAAACTTGGTCATTCAGGAGAGACTCAGAGTAGAACTGCTGCTCCTCTACATCGAAAGGAGTCAGTTGAGGTGGTTCAAGCACCTTGTTAGGATGCCCCCTGGATGTCTCCCAGGGGAGGCTCTCTGGGCATGCCCCACCGGGAGGAGACCCTGCGGCAGACCCAGAACACACTGGAGAGATTACATCTCTCGGCTGGCCTGGGAACGCCTCAGTATTCCCCCGGAAATGCTGGTGGAGGTGGCTGGGGAGAGGGAAATCTGGGCAGCTCTGCTTAGGCTGCTGCCCCTGTGACCTGGACCCGGATAAGCAGCCAAACATTGAATGAATGAATGAATGAATGAATGAACCCTTTATTATCACTGTACCAGTGAAATTGACCATCAACCTGTCCTTACAGAGGGGGAACAGGACAGGAAGACAGGGATAAAAGAAAAGGAAACATAGTAGTAACATGAGGAGAGAGGAGGGGGAAAAAAGCACCCCCATATTATGCTCCTGTCAGGAGTACAGTGTGGGAACATTTAAAAAAACTCAGCACATAAGCACACAAATAACACAAGTACACTTTCCAACACTTTACAACATGAAAACACGGGACTTGAGGGGGGGAAAGGAGGGGGCAATCAGGGGTGAGGGGTAAGGGGGGAGGGGGAGGGGAGGAGGTAGAGATAACCCAGCGCAAGCAAGCAGCCGTCCGCTCCTGCAGCCATGAGGGCGCTGGTCACGCACCCGCTTGTCACACTGGGGGTGAAAACGGCGACCGCGGGAAGTTGGGGAAGGAATGCGAGAGCGTCTCCCAGCAGTGACCTTCGGGGGAGATGTTGTCCCAGCAACGGCCTTGGCCGAGGCTGGTGCTGTCTCAGGGAGCCGAATGTCGATAAGATAGAGATTGTTTGGTCTTTCGAACAGACGCAGTCTTGGCATGTCCACACCGCTCGTCCATATCTGTCCATTTCATCCATTCTGTTCAATTTGGTCTCCGAAATACTTATTCCTTGCAAAGCCAAAAGCTTCTCCAAGATGACAACCATGTTGTGGTACAAGTTCTGAATAGCCACAGTCTGAGTGCCGACAGCTTTGCCCACCACTTCAATCATATCAGGCAGTTTTGTGGGGCTTTGAACAGCTGTCACCGTTGTCTGATTTCCTCGATATATCAGGGCAATGCCTAATCCAATCAGCAAAAGTCCTGTAATCATGGTTCCGAATAGGTAGATATCTTCAGTGTCCTTCACAGAAAGAATCGCCAGGCACACGACCCGCCACCGTTCCCACGCGTCCATCGTGTAACCAGCCGTGAACATTCCGGCAGGACAGGCGGTTTCCCCCGAACCCAGGCTTCTCGTCAAGAAAACTGTGTCAATTTCGTTAGGAGACCAGTTTATCAATTCCATGCTTTTTTTAGTTTAGAAAGCAATGCGGAGAGAGTCTCTCAAAAAGTATAGACAGACGAGACAAGACAAAGAAGCACAAGCAGGGAAAAAAAAGGAGGGAGAGGGAGAGCAGAGAAAATGCGACCGCCTTCCGTGGAAGCATGAAGAGAAAATATGGATGGGTGGATAATTATAAGGATGTTATGAATCTTAGATTCTTAGTACAGACTTTTTTGGTTGGAGAAAAAAAGGTCCACTTTAAGTATATGGGTCATTTTGACCAAAATGTTTAATACATGTATCTTAATATACAGTCATCACTATGATTAGAGTTATATGATTCTAATTCGAACTTGATAAATCCCAGCCATTCTTAATATTTCACCTTGTTACTGGGCAATTCCATGTAAATGTCAACCTCATCATGCAAAAACAAAGCAACATGTAATACATCAAAACCACTCCCAGAGATATCACCTAGGCCTGTATTTTACAGATGTGAATAAGTTGAACCAATTTGTCACAAGAATTGTTCCCTTCGCCTTAATATGTCAGTCTTTCTTTCTTATAATGTAAAACCCAAGCTAAAATCAACTTTGATCATGTACAATTCTATATTATTGCCACAAGCCACAGAAATGTATGCTAAAATCCACAAAACAGCAAAACAATAGCCATCCTAAATATTATTTAAGAACTTTGATAGTTTTAGCTGATATTTAGAGAGTTTTTCAAAGGGTTATGGTGGTTAAATTGCTGATTTTCTAAACATATGCCATGTCCATTTCAGACGCGTCACATCCATAACGGAATTTCGTCACATCCATAACGCTGACTTTTCCTTCCGAAACTCTGCATGAAATACAAAATATTTTAAACAAAGATTTTTTAATATTCACCTTGGACCCCTCTATCAAATGGATATCTCCATTTCGACATTAGGTTTACAATTTCACAGAGTTTGATAAAAATGTACAGTCACCCAAGAAAAGTGATACTTTTTCTGTCACATCCATAACGCATCTTTTATTGGCGTTTTCTGGCATGCCCTAGATGTACTATGGGAATTGTTCTTGTTCTATCACTTCTCCAGTATGGTACAGCCTTAAAATATGCAACACCTGTTTAAATACTGGGAGACAATAAAACATGCACTGGGTCATTTGTTGCCATTTTGAGTTCAAGTGTCACGTCCATAACGCTGGAATTGCTCTACTCTAGAGTTGAACTGACAATTTTTGTTTAAATAATCTATATTGTCATTTGAATAAATTGACATAGCACAGAATGTTTTAGTTTGCAAAAAATCTCTTTAAGTATTGCTCCACTTTTAGTATATGGGTCATTTTGACCTGAACATGTAACACATGTATTTTAGGATATGGTCGTCCCTATGAAACTCATCCAGAATCAGGCCGGACAGCCTCCAGCCTCATCTTTACCATCCTTAACTAAGATCTGGAGCAGGTATTAAAGTGTAACTAGTGTTACAGCGTAGGATGAGCAGGTCTAACAGATGCTCCTTGTTAGCATCAACAAAAGTTTTATGAAGTTGTGAATTATGCATGCCAATAAGCAGGATATTGTTTTGAATGGAGAACCTCAACAGTACACAGGGCACACTGAGTGTCTCACTGAGCCAAGGAGGGATATAGAGGGTGAAGGTTATTATTATTTTGCACACATAATATGAGAGCCAGGAAAAAGGAAAGAGAGAGAGAAATGAGGAGGAGGAAGAAGTGGCATAAAGCTGGTTGTGGTATGCAGTGCTGACGTGCTATAATTGCCTCTTTACTAGATTAGTGTCACATCGCGGCGAGATTAGCCCAGATCAATGCAGTGTGATGTATGTGATATTGCAACTAAATCTGCCATGAATAGGGAGCCATGGGGGCATCCAATTACTGGGATTCTCATATGGGCTCAACAGAACAAAGCACACAAAAGAACTGTACTGGTAAATTAGAAAAGACTCCATTTAAACAGAGCAGAGGGAGAATTGGCGTATACAAGCACAGCTATATTGGTGCCTGCTATCCATAAACACTTTAATATAAAGGAGAATAACTTTGACAAGGAGCCGAATAACTCTGGAGCCCAATTTTCTTTTTTAGCTTTTATAGTGTTGCCAGAGACACTCAGTGCATCCTGTGCTCGCTCTGGATATCTATAGCTGACCAGCTGAAATCCAAAATAAGCAGCTTAATGTTCTTTCTCTTCCTCTCTGGAGTCTTAATAATTCAGAACGCAGGGCACTTTGTTTTGAGTGCCGCTGAAGATTTTTTTTTCTCTCCCTCTACCGTAGCACAGGGCAAGCCAATATAAAAAACAGAGCCCAGAGGAGCAGCTTGCTCTTCCTTTTATTCACCATTGCACCCTACCTCTCCCTTTGCAATCTGTCCATCCCGTCGCAGTAGACAAATGGAGCTCAGCAGGCCTCATGTATATGACTTCCTCCTGTGCGCCGTGATGGACGAGTGGTGTTTGTCAATTTGTCCATGTTCTCTGGCCCTCAAACCTGGTGAGAAAAATGCCCTCCCCCTCATCTCTCTGCCGCTGTCCTGGCAGCAGTTGAAGGGATCGACATGGCAGTGCTCATTGTATGAAGAATGAGTTATAAAAATCAGCTGCCGACAAATGATTTTTTAATTAGCCTTTAAGGCGCTGTGTTTAGAGAAGTTATGGCAGGCGTGTGAATTGCGCTCTGATAGTCTTTATCTCCGGCCCACAGCTGCAGGCTCTAATGGCAGATACCATGGACACCCTTGAAGGCAAGCGGACTGATCAGGAACGTGTGTGGAATGCAATGCAAAAGGTAAACAGAGGCAGAAAGGGAAAATGTGATGTGTGGTAATGACATGCGTGGTCTCAAACACACACACACATCCACACATTTTCTCTAATGTGAGATGTGTGTGTGTGGTGGGGGTGGGGGGTCGGTAGGAATTCCTTTTGCCATGACTGTCACCTCTGTTATGACTGCCACAAGCTTCTGAACTTTCAAATGGCAAGCTTCTCAGATAAGGCTGTAGGCTGTTTAATATTTCTTTTCTGTCCAAATTATTTTTTTCTTGCTTATTAATGTAGCTCTGGCATTTGAACGAGACATTTAGAACAAGAAATAAAACATTTTCTTCATGCAAGAAAACAAAATGCTGCACATTGCTGCTTTCAATGTGATTGTCTGCCAGGAAGCAAAGAAATCAACTCTTTTTTTTTTTCTTTTTGCTAGCATGCCTAGTCGCTTTCCACTGACCCTACAGCTCCAGTAAGAGACTGCTAAAGAATATTGCATGCCGAACTCAGATGAAGCTGGATAGTGTCAGTTCTGATTGAAAAATCCAGTTTTAAAATGCATGAACAAGACTAAATAAGTTTTACTTTGATGTTGAACTATGTTTGACATGCCAGGAATACTGTCTGTATTTTAAGATGCAGATTAGAAGAAAAGTTCTTCATCCTTCGTTTCACTTTTATGTCCTGCATGCAGTGTGCAAATATTCAAGAACCATTTCAAAATCTCTGACACGCCACGTTGAGGCCCAAACATTAAAGCAAAGACCACAGCTGATGGTTCTCATGCACATACACCTATATGAAATTATATAACTCTCCATACCTGATGGTGGCAGTATTAGTGCGTGTGTCCATATAGCATTTAATTCTGGCAGAAAAGCTCTAGCAGGGTGCTGAGAAGCGCTTCATACCAGGGCTTCATCAAAAAAGCACTCCCATGCTGTGCTTCTGTTTTGTTTCTATGAAAACAATATATTGAAACATGTCAACACTCGAACCACTGTATGATTGGTTGCCTGAAAAGGAGTGGGAGTGATGACAGTAGCACCTTTCTGAAAAGTTCAGAGATTTTCAACTCGAATCGCTTGGAGCGGCCACACCAAAACAGTGGATCGCTGTCAAAAAAGATGCTGGGTACAGCATTTTGTTTTGTTTTGTTTTCTCTGGAGCATATGCTCTTTTCACATTGGGAACAATTGAAAAAAAAGTTGCTTAAATTAAAATGCCATGTGGACACAGATTAAAATGTCATGTGGACACTCACCCTTAAAGAAAGTAAACACAAATACACAGTGTCAAAATAGTATATAGTATCTATCAAAGTCCCTCCTGTGCCAGGACCTGATCTTTTCAGGCAGTCTCCTGTCCTAGTACTAACCAGGCACTTAGCACATTGGGCGGCACCAATTTCCATTTCCATAGTCCTCGGCCTCTCACCTATTACATTGGAGTTACAATGGGGGGGCCAGTCCTCTGGTAACCACAAGAGTTTGACTTCCTACTCACATCTGTATTGCAGGTGGCACGGTGGTATAGTAGTTAGCACTGTTGCCTCACAGCAAGAAGGTTCTGGGTTCGAGCCCAGCAGCTAATGGGGGCCTTTCTGTGTGGAGTTTGCATGTTCTCCCCATGTCTGCGCGGGTTTCCTCCGGTTTCCCCCACAGTACAAAGACATGTGGTTAGGTTAATTGGTGGCTCTAAATTGACTAAGTGTGAATGGTTGTGTCTATGTGTCAGCCCTGCGATGACCTGGTGACTTGTCCAGGGTGTACCCTGCCTCTCGCCCATAGTCAGCTGGGATAGGCTCCAGCTTGCCTGCGACCCTTTACAGGATAAACGGTTACGGATAATGGATGGATGGAATTTCACAAGTATACATGTGATGAATAAAGTTGTTCTTCTTCTTCTTCATGCCTCACCAGATGGTGATAGTGGTCTTTGGTATGACCCGACTGCAAGTAGAACTCACAAGCTCACGGTCAAGAGGCGGACACGCTAACCACTGGACCAGCTTGCGATATATAGTATCTATAGTGACTAATATTTTGACATAATTTTGTTATGGTTTGGGACACAGCCAAACAAATGAACCCTGCTACAATTTTCATGCCCCTGAGAATCTGTATAATCAATGGATCTGAATGTAATTTGTCACTAAAAAATAAAGCTAGCTATTGCATATGACCAACAGTTGGAAATTTTGAGCAGATAACATGAGTTGACAAATGAAATACTAGATAGGCTTCATTTTGAAGACCGCTGGCAAGCACCGTGTTTGTGGCTAACTAACACTAACTGTAAATTAGGTGCATAAGCTGGCTACACAAACTGTAAGGTTCAGTTACATCAGTAATCTTTAGTTGCACAAAAGCGTCTCGAAATGTATAAATAATATTATCATTCAAATTATTTTTTACGCTGTTTTGATCGGCTTAGCAAGCTGCAAATAACTGTCTACAAATAATGGTCTACTCATGCAAAGTTACTTTGCACTTTTGTCAACATGGCTTAATTTCTTTTTTATAATTTGACTCATGCAAACTTTATAATCATTATTTTTTAAAAATCATTTGAATGATCAAACAATTATTGAACTCAGTTTTCACAAAATATCATGAATATCATGTCTCACAAGCAATTATTTGCCTCTGCCTTTCTCATCTCATTATCTCATCTCATCTCATTATCTCTAGCCGCTTTATCCTGTTCTACAGGGTCGCAGGCAAGCTGGAGCCTATCCCAGCTGACTACGGGCGAAAGGTGGGGTACACCCTGGACAAGTCGCCAGGTCATCACAAGGCTGACACATAGACACAGACAACCATTCACACTTACGGTCAATTTAGAGTCACCAGTTAACCTAACCTGCATGTCTTTGGACTGTGGGGGAAACCGGAGCACCCGGAGGAAACCCACGCGGACACAGGGAGAACATGCAAACCCCGCACAGACAGGCCCTCGCCGGCCATGGGGCTCGAACCTGGACCTTCTTGCTGTGAGGCAACAGCGCTAACCACTACACCACCGTGCCACCCTTGCCTCTGCCTTTGACATCAGCAAATAATCAATTCCTTGCTCGCCATGAACAAATCACAATATTTTGTTCAGCCTCATCCAATAATTGCTTATTATTCACTCAAATTATTCATTCATTTGGTAACCGCTTTATCCTGGTCAGAGTCACAGTGGATCAGGAGTCTGTCCTGTTCCATTCCATTGAAGTAGACTACACTGGGTTCCACTCCTGTCAGCCTAGAACAGGAATCTGAGGCTACAATGAGTTCAGACTCAGAAAAACTGCACAGATGAAGATTGGAAAAAAAAAAGACCAAGTGACTTTTTAGATCTATACCTGCTGTAACCTCTGATTTTGATTCTTGGCTGACTGGAGTGGAACCTGATGTGGTCTTCAGTTATTGTCATCCATCTGCCTCAAAGTTTGGCATGTTGTGCTTTTTGAGATGCTTGTAAAGAATGGTTGTAAAGAGTTAGTCTTCCTGTCAGCTAAAACCATGGCCATTTTCCACTGACCTCTCTCATTAACAAAACTTTTCTTCCTGAAGAACTGCTGCTCACTGGATTTTTTTTAACCAACTTAACTATTCCTTTTATTCAATTAAAAAGTTGTTTCAACAATAATAATTTACAAAGATCTCTAAAGGTTGGAGTAAAATAGAACAGCCTCATATAATAGCCCATTAACTCTGCCTTTTCTTAACAACCATTTATGAACATTTGTGAAAAGGTTGTAGTCAGGTCTAAACATGAAACAACTACCTCCATGTGCTTTATTCTTTTGCTTTCAACAGTCTGTAAAAAGATAGCTCTGACTTCTTGTTGAATCTTGTTGAAATATTTGTACACTCAATCGCACAATAGCTCTTTCCCATTTTAGATCTGCTTTTTCTTGACATTCGAGCTGCATTACTTCCGCTTACGGTGATGTCATGTGCATTCCCTCTATTATCCATTACTGAGCCCTCTGCTGTCCAAAAAAATGCAATTACAGCTAGGAAAAACTCAGATTTTAGTTTTTCAGCCTAATAACAACTCATCTCATTATCTCTAGCCGCTTTATCCTGTTCTATAGACCCCTTTCACTGACGTCACCCGAAACCGGAAGCAAACAGACCCTGCGCCATTTTGGAAGACCAACAAACTCCTGATAACAGCAGCGGTATGTGAACCCATGAGAATAAAGTGGAGTGGCAAACGACTTAAACAAACAAATCTGAGCTGTTTTATTTATGATTTATTGGCCCAACAGTAGACTTGAAAGAAACCTGTGAGACTTGGCAAAAAACTGTGGATATAATGGATAAGTCTGTACATGATCTGCGGACACTTTGAGGTAAGCAAACGCAAGAAATTCAGATTTAAAACATGCTAAATTGGCCTCAAGTTGATAACTGTATGAGGAGCAAGCCTCCCAGACTTCTACAATTTAATAATAATAACTATGTGTAGGTTATTCTTAATATCACGAACCAAACCACTAACAACATAATTGTAAGCCTGTAGTCCTTTGTAGGCTTTCAAGTCATCAGCAGTGTAGGCACTGGGTGTAAACAACAAATAGTTTACAATGTCTGGGTAGCAAACAGATGGCAGAATTGGTGTCCGGTCCTCCTTATGTATCTGACACGGAGAAATAATATAAATCGTGCTGCCTACCAGATTAGAGTTGTCTGTTTTATTGTATCAGTACTACAGTAGTATCACTTACTATACTCATCAGTCATAGATTAGTCCAGTACAACATGACCAGCTTGCTTTTTTTCCATTTGACTGTCGCAAGTTTTTTCAGGCTGATACAGTCAAAAATTGAAAAGTTTTGGCCTACTAAACTAGTCATTGATTCTACTAGTGTATTAATTGGAGTCGACATGAAAACGTTCGGTAAAAACTTTAAACCAGTACAATCTCTTCTTCAAAGTTTCACCAAATGGTTTTATTTATGCAATTTAAAGCTCATAATACTGTATAACTTTGGTCAAGTAAAAACACGGAGCAAAAACATGGCTGAATCCTGAATGACTCCTATTTGTTTAAATAGGGGACTACATAGGCGGCAAAATGTAGTTTCTTTTTCCCTGCCATGGAAGCGCACTTGTATACCGAGGAGGAAAGCAATTTGCATTACAGCCATGAGGCGGCTCGGCTCGGTTTTCCCTTTCGGGCGCTCTCGTTTTCTGTTAGAATTTGGTAAAGAAAAATAAATAAATATTATTTACCAGCTTACCGGGTCCATTAACATAAATCTGACAGCTGACAAGGTCGGGATATAAACGAACTTTTGCGTTAAACTGTGTGCTTGGATTCACATAATTTTTTCTGAGTCTTATCATATGGGTCAAACCCATCAATCACAGCCAGTTTCTCCACATACCGTGCCCTTTCTGCAACTGGTAATGTACTCACATAACCTGAATTATCATCCATCGTGTCACTTTACTCTTGCTCGTACTTTGTTTTATATTGTGAGTGCATGTACTTGGTCTTCCAATATGGCACCTAACAAAATCTCGCAGCGCGGTGACGTCATGTGAAAGGGGTCTATAGGGTCGCAGGCAAGCTGGAGCCTATCCCAGCTGACTACGGGCGAAAGGCGGGGTACACCCTGGACAAGTCGCCAGGTCATCACAGGGCTGACACATAGACACAGACAACCATTCACACTCACATTCACACCTACGGTCAATTTAGAGCCACCAGTTAACCTAACCTGCATGTCTTTGGACTGTGGGGGAAACCGGAGCACCCGGAGGAAACCCACGCGGACACAGGGAGAACATGCAAACTCCACACAGATAGGCCCTCGCCGGCCATGGGGCTCGAACCCGGACCTTCTTGCTGTGAGGAGACAGCGCTAACCACTACACCACCGTGCTGCCCCCTAATAACAACTGCAGTTCATTATTTATTTATTTTATTTGAATCATAAATTTGTATCATGATTTATTGTTGCATGATATACTATTACATGTCGACCAGAGACTGTTGTATATGAAAATCAGCAGTTTCTGAAAGACTCAACCCAGCCCGACTGGCACCAACAACCATGCCAAGGTCACAGTCACTGAGATCACTCCCCCCCCCATGCTTGATATGAACATTAACTGAAACCCTTGACTATATGATCATATGTATCTATATGATTTTATGCATCATGCTGCTGCCACATGATTGACTGAGTGGATAATTGCATGTACGAGTGATATGTTCTTCCAATTTGTTGAGAAAACTTTGATAGAATTTTGATCTGATGGACAGAATTATGGAATTAGATTGTCTGAGAAGGTTACATATGATCTGACCTTTAAACTAGGTCTCAATAAAGACTTCTGCTTTTCAGCTGGGACAATTTTCACAAATGACCAAAAACGTTTCCTACATCTGAAGCTGTCTTTCAATTGGAACGTAACTACAGTAACTACATTCCACTGCTAATTTGCTTATCTGAACAGAGAGATCCACCTCCTGCCAGCACTGGACTCCATTTCAGCATTCTCACACAGTGCTAACACAACATCTACAGCCGGCAATCAGCCACTGATGCTCGACAGCGTCTGATGTCCGACAGCCAACTTGGTGTGTCAGGGACTGCTGATTAGCAATGAGGAGGTAAAAATGTGCTAATCTTTAGTGTTTATCTTTCGTGCAAATGTTGAGCATTGGTGTGGAAGCAGTTTGGAGGTTTTGAGGATGTGTGACAGGTGTGATTAAGTTTACCATGAAATCCTAATTGTCTGTATGGGAGCAGTTAGAAGGTTCACACAAGAGCCATGAGATGCTGTTAGTTTTGAGCACTTAGCAATTAAGTTCTGCTCAGGAACCAACCAACAGATGCTGACAAGTTAGTGTTTGGTCAGTGTTTAGGATCAGAGACACAGTGCAGAACTGATGGGGTGTGTTGGCTTTGGGCTAAGCTTCCTGGAACACTGTGGTGTCTGAGTGGTGATGGTGATGAATAGTGCTGAGCCTGGCAAATTGACACTCACACACTCATAGCCAAAGCATCAGTGGGCCAGTTGCTCCTAGCCACAGCCAGGAGTTACTGATGGCTTTTATTAATCACCCCATCAGGCTCCAACATACTCACATACAAACACACACCCTTCTACAAACAGGCCACATTTACTACAGATAAGCCTCATACATCATGTATTACCAGAGCTCACAGAGCCAAAAAGGTAGGGCCAAATCTGACCAGAGATCAGCCATGGTTTAAATACTGAAATGAGCAATGTGGGACTGGACACATGAACAGACTGTGATCACATCTCAGGACTGAGGGCTGTGTCTCCTTTTTCATTAATTAGCTCACAAACATTGTCTCTCTGCATGATTATTACTGAATAGCATAAACAGCCTTTCTAGGGAACAGATGAATACATTTACGATTTCATTAAGCAACCAAGCCATTTGTTATTTTGCTTGGGTTTTGCTATTCTTTTTTTGGTACACAATCAGGATTTCTGACCATTATAGTCCATCAACATACAGTTTACCTACCCCTTGTAACATTCATAGAGCTCTGAACATAAGAGGCTGCATTTAAATGCTGTAGATGTCCTTTCAATTTATATTACTGAGGAACAATGGAACCAAAATCAACCTAATATTTTGGGTTCTGAGTGAGCTTGCAACATTTTGCACATAGACCTTATTTAGCAAAAAGATGTGTCTTCTTTGACAATTACCCCAGTTAAGTCTCGGCTTATTTTTCAGTTATCAACTATGAAGTTTCTTATTTAGTAGGTGCTATGGAGTTATGTAAGGAATAAAGCACTTAAGGACATACTGTTATAGGAAAATAATCATTCTGGGGTGCTGGTGTGTGGAGAGTTAATCAAAGTTGATTATTTTCCAATAATAGCATTTCCCAAAGTGTTTCATTTCTCTTACATCACAGTAAGTTGTCCACAGTTACAACTTTTAACTTATGACACGTCAAACTTTTGACCAATTATAGCTACATTTATCATTCATTTGCTGTACCACCAATCCATCACAGGGCTAGCACAGAGACAAACAATCATTCACACCTATGGGCAATTTAGAATAGCCAGATTACCTTATGTGAATGGTTGTCTGTGTCTATGTGTCAGCCCTGTGATGACCTGGAGACTTGTCCAGGGTGTACCCCGCCTTTCGCCCGTAGTCAGCTGGGATAGGCTCCAGCTTGCCTGCGACCCTGTAGAACAGGATAAAGCGGCTAGAGATAATGAGATGAGATGAGATTACCTTATCCACATGTCTTTTGGACTGTAGGAGGAAACCCACGCAGGCAGGAGTAGAACACACAAACTCCACACAGAAAAGCCCCAGTCAAGCATGGGCCTCAAACCCCGAACCTTTTTGCTGTGAGGCAACAGTGCTAACCACTGCATCACCACGCTGCCCCTAGCTACGTTTAATGTTGTGGAATGTCCATGAGACAAGTTAATTCCTGCCATCTCATCTCATCTCATTATCTGTAGCCGCTTTATCCTGTTCTACAGGGTCGCAGGCAGCGCTCGAAACTAACGGTGTCCCGACGTCCCGGGGACCATAAAAAAGGTCATCGGGACACAAAATTATCATATCTGGGACAATCCCGGGACAATGGAAAAAAATAGATCTAGAAAAAAAGTTCTACATTAATATTATTTACAAAGCCGTAACACATACGTAGACATTCACCTAATTTGTCAATTTTAATTTTAAAACGTTAACAGCGAAAAATACATAGTAGCTACACTTTCGATGCACCTGCATCCGTAGGCTACAGAGCAGCGCATTCTGTTCTAGAATCTTCGGCCGGTGTCCGCATTATATGGACTTGGAATGGAATTGCTACCGCACACGCTGCGCCGACTCTTGCCAGAACAAAAATGCTTAAGTGGTTGAAGCGGACCGACCGCGGGGAAGAAACTGAAAGCCCAGACATAACGTCTCCGGGACCTTCAGGATCCAAAGTGTCATCGCCTGGTCTGCAGGCAACGCTAGCAACTGAATGAACTGAATGAACACTGTTAGACACGTTATAAAATACAACAGGAATGATGTGGATGATATTGACGGAAGATACCGTTCAACAGAATAAGTGAGTTTTCTTGGTGTCTTTCTAGTTCAGAAAGTTTAGTCAGTCAGCAGCACAACTAGGCTAGGACAGTCCGTGTATCATCCGATCATTCAAGTTGCTAACATTTGCACCCACGTTTCGTCAGCGAAAGTTCATAAGAATGGATAACGGAAAGTTCATAAAAATGGATAACGATAATGGTGAAACTTATAAGTTGACCTTATAAGTGCCAACAGATATTCAAGGTATAAGTAGATGAAATTTTTTTTCTCTTTCCATATGTTTCCTATAAACTACTCACTTAATGCAAGTGGAGGAGCCTGTGTGTGTGTGTGTGTGTGTGTGTGTGTGTGTGTGTGTGTGTGTGTGTGTGTGTGTGTGTATCCTTATGGATGTGAGTGGAAGTGAGTGTGTGGTGTGTGTGTGTACATTGGTGTGAATGTGAGTGGTTGGATTGATGATGAATGAACATGGGTTACAATACAGTATGAGACTCTAACCTCCCAACTGCCATTGGTACAGGTTCTTTGCTGGTATATATATATATATATATATATATATATATATATATATATATATATATATATATATATATATATATTTTTTTTTTTTATTGGGAAGGGTGGGGGTGGGGGTTTGTTGTATAGTGTGTCTTCACTATTTGGTTGTTTGATACGTTCTGTAGCTACGTAACTATTTGTGAAGACTGTTGTGCATATTGTCTTGTATAACTTTTATAAATAAATCATACATAAAAAAAAAAATAAGTAGATGAAATTAACATAAAAGGGGTCTTATTTTCAACTAAAGTGTACTGCAGATGTAGGGAGCTGAAACATTTTCTGAATGAGCTAGTTGGCCCCTTTAAATAAACGGGTATCTATTCATACAGTGAGATCGCCAAAGTTTAATAAACTGAAAATGCAATAACTGTAATTTTGAAGTAGATGATGTATAGGACATGTGTCGCTTGTGTTTTGTGACTTATTGTAAAAATGATATAAAGGGTTCAAAATTGCATAGTTACAAATATAATAGTAACTTCATATGATAATATTAACCACTGGTTATTTCAGAGAGGAAAAAAATGGGGACACTATTGCTTCCATTCAGGACAATACAACACAGAATTCGGGACCACTGGGGGACACAAAGAAAAAAAGTTAATTTCAAGCCCTGGTCGCAGGCAAGCTGGAGCCTATCCCAGCTGACTACGGGCGAAAGGCAGGGTACACTCTGGACAAGTTGCCAGGTCATCGCAGGGCTGACACATAGACACAGACAACCATTCACACTCACATTCACACCTACGGTCAATTTAGAGTCACCAGTTAACCTAACCTGCATGTCTTTGGACTGTGGGGGAAACCGGAGCACCCGGAGGAAACCCACGCAGACACGGGGAGAACATGCAAACTCCACACAGAAAGGCCCTCGCCAGCCACGGGGCTCGAACCCGGACCTTCTTGCTGTGAGGTGACAGCGCTAACCACTATACCACCATGCCGCCCATTCCTGCCATCACTTGTGTTATAGCAGGTTGTTCCCTCACCATTCTCTTGAAGTTAATGAGACAAAAGCTGCACTATTTTATTTTACTTAGAAACCAGCAAGTGCAAAGTCCTCTATCCTGAAAATATTGTTGGGTGGAAACTTCCATCCATTATCTGTAGCCGCTTATCCTGTCCTACAGGGTCGCAGGCAAGCTGAAGCCTATCCCAGCTGACTATGGGCGAGAGGCGGGGTACACCCTGGAAAAGTCACCAGGTTATCGCAGGGCTGACACATAGACACAGACAACCATTCACACTCACATTCACACCTACGGTCAATTTAGAGTCACCAGTTAACCTAACCTGCATGCCTTTGGACTGTAGGGGAAACCAGAGCACCCGGAGGAAACCCACGCAGACACAGGGAGAACATGCAAACTCCACAGAGAAAGGCCCTCACCGGCTGCTGGGCTCGAACCCACGACCTTCTTGCTGTGAGGCGACAGTGCTAACCACTACACCACCGTGCCGCCCTGGGTGGAAACTTGTTATGACTTATTATTACTAATTGCATTATTGCAGCTTAAAGGAAAACATCAGCATTTTTTTTCATAGTTTTTCATATTAATAAATCCCAGTCCGCCATGCGTCCGGTGTGACATCATGCAAATTTACAACTGCAATTCCAAAAAAATTAGGATGTTGTGTAAACTGTAAATAAAAACAGAATACGATGATTTGCAAATCTTGGAAACCCTACATTTCATTGAAAATAGTGCAAAGACGGTGTTGAAACTGAGAAATGTTATTGTTTTTTGAAAAATACATGCTCATCTTGAATTTGATGTCAGCAACACGTTTCAAAAATGTTGGGACAGGGGCATGTTTACCACTGTGTTGCATCACCTCGACTTTTAACAACACTCTGTAAACGTTTGGGAACTGAGGAGACCAATTGCTGTAGTTTTGAAAGAGAAATGTTGTCCCATTCTTGCCTGACATACAGTTTCAGTTGCTCAACAGTTCAGGGTCTCCTTTGTTGTATTTTGTGATTCATAATGCGCCAAATGTTTTAAATGGGAGACAGGTCTGGACTGCAGGCAGGCCAGTTTAGCACCCAGATTCTTTTACTACAGAGCCATGCAGTTTTAATATGTATAAAAAGCAGTTTGGCATTGTCTTGCTGAAAGAAGGAAGGCCTTCTCTGAAAATATTTTGTCTGGATGGCAGCATATTGCTCTGAAACGTGTATATATCATTCAGCATTAATGATGCCTTCCCAGATGTACAAGCTACCTATGTCATGTGCACTAATGCACCCTCGTACCATCACAGATGCTGGCTTTTGAACTGTGCACTGATAACAAGCTGGATGGTCCCTCTCCTCTTTAGCCTGGAGGACATGGTGTCCATGATTTCTAAAAATAATTTCTCTTTTTGATTCGTCCGACCTCGGGACAATTTTCCACTTCGCCTCAGTCCATTGTAAAAGAGCTTGGACCTAGAGAAGGGGGTGGTGTTTTTGCATATTGTTAGCTCTGCCAAGGAGGTTATGTTTTCGGTAGCGTTTGTTGGTTGGTTGGTTTGTTTGTTTGTTTGTTTGTTTGTTTGTTTGTTTGTTTGTTTGTTTGTTTGTTTGTTTGTTTGTTTGTTTGTTTGTTGGTTGGTTGGTTTGTCTGTTAGCAACATTACGGAAAAAGTTATGAACAGATTGCTCTGAGATTTTTTTCCAGATGTGTGACTGGGCACAAGTAACAATCCATTAAATTTTGGTGGTGATCCGGATCACCTTCTGGATCCCGGATTTTTTTAAAGGATTCTTGGCGGAGGTCTGCGCTCTCCGAGTGCTTTTCTAGTTTATATCTGGTTTTAACTTGCATTTGTGGATGCAGTAATTAACTGTTTTCACAGATGAAGGTTTTCAGAAGTGTTCCTGAGCCCATACAGTGATTTCCACTACAGACACATGTCTGCTTTTAATGCAGTGTCTCCTGAATCACAGGCATCCAATGTCAGTTTTCAGCCTTGTCTCTTGCATACAGAAATTTCTCCAGATTCTCTGAATCTTTTAATGATATTATGTACCATAGATGATGTGATCCCCAAATTCTTTGCAATTTGACATTGAAGAACGTTATTCTTAAATTGTTGCACTGTTTGCCCATGCAGTCTTTCACAGAGCGGTGAACCCCTCCCCATCTCTACTTCTGAAAGACTCCGCCTCCCTGGGATGCTCTTTTTATACCCAATCATGTTACTGATCTTTTGCCAATTAACTAAATTAGTTTGTTTTTTAGCATTACACAACTTTTTCAGTCTTTTGTTTCCCCTGTCCCAACTTTTCTGAAACGTGTTGCTGACATCAAATTCAAAATGAGCATATATTTTTCAAAAAACACTAACATTTCTCAGTTTCAACATTTGCTATTTTCAATGAAATATAGGGTTTCCATGATTTGCAAATCTTCACATTCTGTTTTTATTTATGTTTTACACAGTGCCCCAACGTTTTTGGAATTGGGGTTGTAAAACTATGACCATTACAGTCTAACAATAAAGGTTATGATGAAACAGGCATGAGATCATGTCTTACCACAGCTGTTCTTATGTAGATTTTTATCCAAGACTAGAGCATGGGCCCCGGGGCCGGCGAGGGCCTTTCTGTGTGGAGTTTGCATGTTCTCCCCGTGTCCGCGTGGGTTTCCTCCGGGTGCTCCGGTTTCCCCCACAGTCCAAAGACATGCAGGTTAGGTTAACTGGTGACTCTAAATTGACCATAGGTGTGAATGTGAGTGTGAATGGTTGTCTGTGTCTATGTGTCAGCCCTGTGATGACCTGGCGACTTGTCCAGGGTGAACCCCGCCTTTCGCCTGTAGTCAGCTGGGATAGGCTCCAGCTTGCCTGTGACCCTGTAGAAGGATAAAGCGGCTAGAGATAATGAGATGAGATGAGATGAGACTAGAGCATGGAAAAAAGTTAGCAAAATTCCAATTATTTACAACCCCGATTCCAAAAAAGTTGGGACAAAGTACAAATTGTAAATAAAAATGGAATGCAATGATGTGGAAGTTTCAAAATTCCATATTTTATTCAGAATAGAACATAGATGACATATCAAATGTTTAAACTGAGAAAATGTATAATTTAAAGAGAAAAATTAGGTGATTTTAAATTTCATGACAACAACACATCTCAAAAAAGTTGGGACAAGGCCATATTTACCACTGTGAGACATCCCCTTTTCTCTTTACAACAGTCTGTAAACGTCTGGGGACTGAGGAGACAAGTTGCTCAAGTTTAGGGATAGGAATGTTAACCCATTCTTGTCTAATGTAGGATTCTAGTTGCTCAACTGTCTTAGATCTTTTTTGTCATATCTTCCGTTTTATGATGCGCCAAATGTTTTCTATGGGTGAAAGATCTGGACTGCAGGCTGGCCAGTTCAGTACCCGGACCCTTCTTCTACGCAGCCATGATGCTGTAATTGATGCAGTATGTGGTTTGGCATTGTCATGTTGGAAAATGCAAGGTCTTCCCTGAAAGAGACATCATCTGGATGGGAGCATATGTTGCTCTAGAACCTGGATATACCTTTCAGCATTGATGGTGTCTTTCCAGATGTGTAAGCTGCCCATGCCACACACACTAATGCAACCCCATACCATCAGAGGTGCAGGCTTATGAACTGAGCGCTGATAACAACTTGGGTCGTCCTTCTCCTCTTTAGTCCGAATGACACGGCGTCCCTGATTTCCATAAAGAACTTCACATTTTGATTTGTCTGACCACAGAACAGTTTTCCACTTTGCCACAGTCCATTTTAAATGAGCCTTGGCCCAGAGAAGACGTCTGCGCTTCTGGATCATGTTTAGATATGGCTTCTTCTTTGAACTATAGAGTTTTAGCTGGCAACGGCGGATGGCACGGTGAATTGTGTTCACAGATAATGTTCTCTGGAAATATTCCTGAGCCCATTTTGTGATTTCCAATACAGAAGCATGCCTGTATGTGATGCAGTGCCGTCTAAGGGCCCAAAGATCACGGGCACCCAGTATGGTTTTCCGGCCTTGACCCTTACGCACAGAGATTCTTCCAGATTCTCTGAATCTTTTGATGATATTATGGACTGTAGATGATGATATGTTCAAACTCTTTGCAATTTTACACTGTCGAACTCCTTTCTGATATTGCTCCACTATTTGTCAGTGCAGAATTAGGGGGATTGGTGATCCTCTTCCCATCTTTACTTCTGAGAGCCGCTGCCACTCCAAGTAGAGCTGGGAATCGATTCAAATTTCAAGAATCGATCCGATTCCAATTCTGAAGATTAAGAATCGATTCTTTTCGATTTTTTTTGGATTAAGAATAAATTATTTTCAAGTCTTTAAAATTCTATCTGATCCGATCCGATTCAGGTTAGTGTTCTTTAAAAAAAAAAAATCTTTAATTTCATGACTATGTCGCAGTGGCATGCAGCCAGGTTTTTTTTTTTTTTCAGGGAAGCCAGAAATAAAGAACTAACTATCTATTTATTTTCTATTTTTGTTAACTACTTTTAACTTTTAAAACATTCAGGGGATGAACGAATGCATTGTGACTTCAAACAATATTGTTGCCAACCTACATACTCAGAATGGACGAGGAACGCAAAAATTTTAACAGCAAATCATAAGTATTTGTATTTACTGATGGCTGTAAGACTGGTTAAAATGGTAAGGGTCAATCCACCTCCAGCTGGGACACCAACCAATGCATTATTTGACAATAAGAATTCACCCAAAAGCTGTTGCAACCAAATCCATTATTTTTATTAATCAATATAAAAAAGACCTCTCAATCAATGTAACATGAAACATAAGAAACTGTAAATAAGAACATAAATAACCTGTAAATACAAAAGAACATAACATAAATAAGAACATAAGAGCCTGTAAAAGTATAACATGCTTTTATGCTATGAGATCGTGCTGAATTGGCTGGCAGTGTTAAACTTTCTTTCAGCTTCATTTGCTGTCCTGTTTGTCCTGTGGACGGCTTGATCCCCGGGTGATGTCGTTGCAAGTGCTTGTTCAAGTTCGTCGTATTTCCAAAATACTTCACTTCGATTTGACACAACTTGCAAACGGCATTGGTTTTGTCGAGCGCATCTGTGTCTTTTTCTTTTCGGAACCCGAAATATCTCCAGACTGGAGCCTTGAGAGACGGTGGTGTTTTCAGAAAGTTTTTGCTAACTCTATCACTACTCTCCGACGCCATGTTTGTTTGAGGTCATACACTGCGGGGTCACACACCGAGTGCACCTGCGAGAATTCGATGACGTGACGGGGGTCACTGGGGGAAATGTTCGTGGTGGAAAAAATGTACTAAAAATAAAAATTAAAATAAAAAAATCGATCTTTGAACGTACGAATCGATCCTAAGTAATTAATATGCGAATCGATCCAGAATCGGAAAATCGATTTTTTGAACACAGGCCTAACTCCAAGATGCTCTTTTTATACCCAGTCATGTTAATGACCTATTGCCAATTGACCTAATGAGTTGCAATTTGGTCCTCCAGCTGTTCCTTTTTTGTACCTTTAACTTTTCCAGCCTCTTATTGCCCCTGTCCCAACTTTTTTGAGATGTGTTGCTGTCATGAAATTTCAAATGAGCCAATATTTGGCATGAAATTTCAAAATGTCTCACTTTTGACATTTGATATGTTGTCTATGTTCTATTGTGAATACAATATCAGTTTTTGAGATTTTTAAATTATTGCATTCCGTTTTTATTTACAATTTGTACTTTGTCCCAACTTTTTTGGAATCGGGGTTGTATTTTTCTGGAAGGTTTTGAGGTATCCAGGTGGAAAATGAGGGTCTTCAGCATCAACACATCACCAGAATGTCTTCCATCTGAAAAAAGTTCCATCTCTGAAAGGATTATACAGAATTATACAGTTTTGGGGCTTAATTTACAAATACATTTGACTAAATAATTCATTAAAGTATGCCAGAAAAAAAATACATAAATTGCCCCAACAACTTCCCCTTGGCTTTCCATTCTGAATGTGTTTAAGGAAACTTTTTATCAGAAGAGGGAACTGTGCTGAAATTGTTGTCAATTGTAATCACACATGTTGTGGATCGAAGTTAAATTGAATATTGCTGGAGTGTCTCTTTACTATCAGAATTCATGGTGCCAAGCTTATACATGTACTCATTGATATTCTTCTACTTTCTTATGAGCTTGACCTTTCTTTAGCAAAGGGCCATTGAAAGCTAAAGCACAGTCCACCTCATAAACTTCATGGATCATGAAAGATCATGAATTAATTTATTTCTACATCATAGAAATTTCTAATCAGCGATCAAACCGCTTCATATACTTTCCTAGTAGTGGCCACCCTTACTTTATGGAACAGTAGGCGAAGAGCATGGGAAATTTATGAAGCTTAGAAACACTGCCTCGGCAGAAATAAAACAGGAGTGAGGGTTGATTTCTCCTCGTCCAGGTCTGTATTTGCTGCAACCTAAATCAAAAGGTCTTTAGCTGACAAACACAAAGGCTGTGTTTTGACATACTGTGGCCTACACTGAATTGTCTGTTTGCTTTGGTGAGCCAGTGGATGCAGATTCTCAGGCTGCCTGGTCCACCAGCCTGAAATAAGTGCACTCTAGTCCTGAGCCTCTATGAGCAGTACAAATAACTGTGAGTAACACACCCCTGGGATGAGCCACCATCATTTTTTCTGGCTTGTCTCTTAAAAGAGTGAAAGTGATGCATGGCTGGCGCTTTCATGCAGCAGTGCCCATAGATGGAGGCTGGAGATAAAAATAATCAAGGCTTCACAAAAAAAGGGACCTATATGAAATCAAAGCAGTTGAGTATGCGGAAAATACTGCCAAAAAAGAAAAAAACAGAGATGGGGTTTGGAGATCAGGCGTCACATCAGCAATGGGTGAATAATGCATTATATTTATAGCTGGTATAGCCTGTGCTCTTGAGTTGTAGAGACCTTGTGTTTTGGCTCCAGCTCTGACAGACGCTGGTGGCTTTGATGGGCATTTTGACAACTCTCAAATCAGAAACGTGGCCTCTGGGCCTGCTCTGAAAAGGTTTTGGCCAGAGCCTTGTGAAGCCCCACCCTCTGCTGGTTGGTTCGTTTTCTTTTTCCTTTTCTCTGTCAATATCTCTCTCTCCCTTTCTCACTCACACACACACACACACACACACACACACACACACAGCAGAGATGCAAGCTGCACATTAATAGAAGACCTAATGGTTGTTCCCTTAGAGTCTGGAGTTTGTGTGTGTATGTGAGAGAGAGACAGCGACCACTCTCAGAAGGAGTGCATTTAGGAAGTGAATTGCCTGTTGAGTCCACTCTTGTGTCAAATTTATGTCAGTGTCCAGGGGAAAGCAGCTCTCAAAACAGTGTCTTGGGCTGAATCCTGACTGCACTGGTAAACAGGCTGTCTAACCTCACTCACACTCTTTCTGCTGCATTAGCTTTTCCTCCTCATCTTTCTCTCTCTGCCTCTGTGCATTGTTCTCTTTTTCTTGGACCAGTTCAATTTTGGAGTTTTTCTTTTCCTACAGTATCTTCTGTCTCTGTACAGGCTTTTAAATTCATTTTCTCATTGTGTATTCACTTTCATGTTGCACTCCGCCTTCTGTTCTTTACTCAAAGCACAGACCAAAAAAGAAAAAAAAATTCCCATCCTTGACTATCTCCTCAGGACGAAGGAGAATGGGAAGCACAGCCCCATCCTACCATCTTCAGGAGGTAATTAAGCCTCCAAGGGGATGAGAAAATATGATTCTCTGGGTTGATCCTGATAGTTCCCTTGCACTGTGCACTTCTGATACTGCGGTTTTGTTTGTGTTGCTCTATAGAGGACTTTCACTGACGTCACAGATTTTTGTTTTTCATACAGCATCCGCCATATTGCCGGGCAAACAAAGAATATATATATATATATATATATATATATATATATATATATATATATATATATATATATATATATATATACACTGGGTGCTATTTGCTGGGGGGGATGGTGGGGATCATCCCCCCCTCTGGTTTTTATCTCTGCTGAAAAAAAATCCTCGGGGACAACCCTGTCAATAAAACAAACAAACCAAAAAAAAAGTTGACATGACAGGCATGTTGTGACACAGTTTTCTATGGTCTACATTGCACTCACTTTCAAAATGACCCGAAGTGGCAGCTTTGATGTTCACGAACGTCCCCAGCAAATACATTGTAGATAATCAGAGTGTGAACGTGGATTTAGCGCCATGAATCACATCCTTACTGATGAGCGCAACAGAATGAATGTATCCACACTGACAGCCTTCTTTTCCTCGCTGTCAATGGGCCAGACGTGCGTTCCTTCCTTGCTGAGAAATTCGCAGAAATGTGGATTAAAGAAGGGCGAAACGCGGCGGATAGCGCACCGACGGGAAAGCAGAAAAGGCCACATGAACTGCGCCATCAGAGCAAACTGTTCATTTAGTATTCATGTATTTTAGTGATTTTCGAGTCACTGTCCATTTAATCCGGAGGGAGAGAAACATCACAGCAACGCGACAAGCAATGCGAACTTTGTTGTGTGTTAGTGTTCGTGTATTTAGTCAGAGAGATAGGAAGATGAATTTACTATCTCTGGTTTAGTGTTCATTTTCATTTAGTGTTATTCATTTGATATCATCGGATGTTATTGAGCTGTTAGCCTATTGTTACCTTAATTTTGTGACATTTCATGATTAAAAAAAAAAAAAAAAATCCCCCCTTCTGGTTTTTTGACAAATCACACCCTGTATATATATATGTGAGTATTTAATCTATGTCTATTTCTTATCTAGAGTGTTTATACTGTTTATTTCAGTTATTCTATTTTTATTTATTGCATTGCCTGTTTGCACCGTGGGTCAGAGAGGACTGAAATTTCATCTGTGCTGTATGTCGAGCATGTATAGCATATTTGACAATAAAGTTGACTTGACACAGCCGCAACAGTTAATAATGAAAATCAAGAGGACTACAGTCAGTACAATCTCTCTGAAACAATTCAATTTATTTTATACCAACAAATCGCGTAACATCAAAAAGCTGAAACATGCAGTCATCACAGATCCATATAATTTACCCACAAATGTATTTATTTATGATTTATTCTGCACACTGCTCTGTGTGTGTGTGGGCGCACGCCAGAGGTATACAAAGTCCCCAACTTCATTACTTAAGTCAAAGTATAGATCCCACTGGTCACATGTTACTCCGATACAAGGCAAGGCAAGGCAAGTTTATTTATATAGCACATTTCATACACAATGGCAGTTCAATGTGCTTTACAGAAGTAAAAGCAAAAACAGTAAACAATAGAGAAATAAAATTACATAAAATAATTTTATTTTTAATCTAAAACAATTAATTAAAAGAATTAAAAGAATTAAAAGAAAATAATAAGAATTAAACAATAGTAAAAATAAAATAATAAAATGCCAAAAAGAAAAAAAGGAGAAAAAGAAAAAGAAACCAGCGGAATAAAATTAAAGTAAATTTAAAACATGCAGAGAAAGTAAAGATTATAAAAAAAATGTAAAAATATTAATTATTTAACAGAAAGCATCTGAAAACAGCTTGGTCTTTAACCTAGATTTGAAGCTGCCAACAGCAGGAGCATTTTTAATGTCCTCAGGCAGTTGGTTCCATAGCTGTACTGCATAGTAGCTAAAAGCTGCTTCACCACACTTTGTTTTAACAACAGGTTTTAATAGTAAATTTTTCTGTTTCGATCTGGTAGATCTGATTGGGTTAGGCCGCTGCAACATATCAGAGAGGTAATTTGGCCCTGTACCATTTAGAGATTTATACACCAGCAGCAATACTTTAAAGTCAATTCCGTAGCTTACTGGAAGCCAGTGAAGGGACCTTAGAATTGGGGTAATGTGCTCTGTTCTTTTTGTTCGTGTGAGAACCCTAGCCACTGCATTTTGAACCAGCTGAAGTCGTTTGATGGTCTTTTTTGGCAAGCCTGTGAAAAGGCCATTGCAGTAATCAACCCTACTAGAGATGAAGGCATGTATTAGTTTTTCCAGATCATTTTTTGACATAAGTCCTCTTAGTTTGGAAATGTTTTTTAGGTGATAAAATGCCGTTTTAGTGATTGCTTTCATGTGACTGTCAAAGTTTAGCTCGCTGTCAATGAAAACACCAAGATTTTTAACCATTTCTTTAGTTTTAATCCCTTTTGTGTCAAGAATAGTGGTAATCCTGAGTCTTTCATCTTTTTTTCCAAATAAAATTACTTCTGTTTTATCTGTGTTCAGCTGAAGAAAATTTTGTGACATCCAGCTATTGATTTGATCGATACACTGGTAGAGACATTCAAGGGGGGCATAGTCATTAGGTGATAGAGCAAAATAAATTTGGGTATCATCTGCAGAGCAGTGATACAAAATTGAATTTTTATTGATAATTTGCCCAAGTGGGAGCATATAAAGGTTGAAAAGTAATGGTCCAAGAATCGACCCCTGGGGGACACCACAGGTCAAGGACATTGACGTTGAGGAACAATTTCCCAGGGTAACAAAGAAGCTTCTATCTTTTAAGTATGATTTTAACCAATTGATAACTTTACCAGTCAATCCAACCCAGTGTTCAAGTCGATATAGCAGTATGTTGTGATCAACAGTATCAAAAGCTGCACTGAGGTCCAGTAATACCAGGACCGATGTTTTGCCTGCATCAGTATTAAGACGTATGTCATTTATAACTTTAATCAGCGCTGTTTCAGTGCTATGATTGGCACGAAATTCTGACTGAAAATTATCAAAACGGCTGTTTGATATCAAGAAGGCAGTTAATTGATTGAAGACAATTTTTTCCAGGATTTTCCCAATGAATGGTAGATTTGATATTGGCCTGTAGTTATTTAACACTGAAGGATCCAGATTATTTTTTTTAAGAAGGGGCTTTACAACAGCTTTTTTTAGGGACACAGGAACAACGCCAGTCTCCAAGGATGTATTTATAATTTGAAGCACATCTGTAATTATAAGATGAAGAACAGACTTAAAAAAGTTGGTGGGCAGAATGTCCAGTTCAGATGTTGAAGAACTGAGATTTTGTACAGTTTTTTCAAGAGTCTCATAATCAATTAAACAAAATTCTGACATTGTGTTAAAGTTATCTATCTGTGTCATTGGTGATTGCAGTTTTTCAATTTTTTGCAACTGAGATATATTATGAGAAATATTCTGCCTTATTTTATCAATTTTACCTTTGAAGAAGGATGCAAACTCATTGCATTTATTAACTGAGAGAAGTTCAGGTGCTAATTGTGGTGGGGCATTAGTTAGCTTCTCTACTGTTGAAAATAGCACACGGGCATTGTTCATATTCCTGCTGATGATGTTGGAGAAGAAAGACTGTCTTGCTTTACGAATTTCATAATTATAATTACAAAGCATCTCTTTATGGATTTGATAATGGATGTGAAGTTTAGATTTGCGCCATTTTCTTTCAGTCTTTCTACATTCTCTCTTTAGCAGTTTAACAGCCGGGTACTGCTTCCATGGTGCTTTCTGCTTATCATTGACTCTTTTTATTTTGAATGGAGCAATATCATCCATAATTTGGGTCATATTTAAATTAAAAAATTCCAGTAAATCATCTACAGAGTCTGACATTTTGGTTGAGTTCTGTGAGAGAGCTTGCTCAAAAAGAACATGTGTTGTCGTTTATGACTCTCCTACCTATAGTCGTTGAGCTATTCTGGATGTGAGGAGACATAGAAACTTCAAAGAAAACACAGAAATGATCAGATAAGGCCAGGTCAACAACAGTATAAGAAACAGTAAGACCCTTTGTGATGACGAGGTCAAGAGTATGACCACGAGAGTGGGTCGGTCCCTGTACATGTTGTACTAGGTTAAAGTTATCAATAATTGCAAATAGTTCTTTGGCATAAATGTTATCAGTGTTATTTACATGCAAGTTAAAATCCCCAGATATAATAAGACAATCAAACTCTAAGCAAATGACTGATAACAGTTCACCAAACTCTTCAAGAAAGACTTTGGCTGAATGTCTCGGAGGCCTATAAATAGTTAATAATAATATGTTAGGAGAGCATGTAACAAGTGCACATAAGTGTTCAAAGGACGTAAAATCACCAAGTGAGGATTGTTTACATTGAAAAGAGACTTTGAATATATTTGCGATCCCTCCACCTTTCCCTTGTCGGGTAACATTCAAAAAATTAAAATTTGGGGGAGCTGCTTCGATAAGGGTGGTAGCACTATTTGCTTGATCCAGCCAGGTTTCAGTTAGAAGCAAAAAATCAAGATTGTGTTTACAAACAAGATCATTAATTAAAAATGACTTGTTTAAAAGTGATCTAATATTCAGAAGAGCTAGCTTTACAGAAATTCTAGAAGCAATATTTGGTTGTGCACTCTGATGCTGTTTTAAAACAGGAAGGAGATTAGATTGGTTCACCCCCAGGGTTAAATGTGCTCTATGTTTTCTGTTTCTTATCAACACAGGAATAGTGTCAACATCATCGGGTCCCAGCTTTTTTTCAACATTACATCCATTTGCAGGGACCCAGAGTACATCAAACAAGACTTTCTAAATGTTCCATTTGGTTTGAGGGTGAAAGGACTGGAGATGACATGTATCTTTTGGATGGTGAAAAAGATTTGTAGCCAGCTGAAAGTCCTGGACGAACACAATTTTGATGTACTGGATACACTGCTTGTCGCGACAGATTTGGGCTGGAAAAGGAAAGTGTAGCCATTGGGAGCAATTTTTTCATGCTATTTGGGAAATCCATCCGAGGAGAAATGGAGTCGTCTATCCTTGAATGTTGGGAGGCCTGCAAGTCAGATGTTTGTGTGTCCTTGATGACGACTTGCAAAGATGATTGTTTAGGCTTTGTAACTAAGTCAGTCTGCGATATCTTATCAACTGTTTTCCTCGGTGCTGGCTGAGAAAAGATTGCAAGTTTGTAGTGGTCTTCTAAGACTTTAGCTCCAATCCAGCTGAGTTCAGTGCTATTTGGCTTGTAAAATTCTTTGCGATTCCAAAAAAGGTTAAAATTGTCTATGAAATTCATACCAAATGAAGAACAAGTTTTTCCAAGCCAGGTGTTAAGACTGAAGAGTCGAGAAAAAGCAAAATTTCCTCTCGCTGGGAGTGGGCCACTGATAAAAGATTGAATTCCAGTCTTATAGAGCTCAGAAAAAAGTTTTCTGCAATCATCTTGGACAAACAGCTGTTCTCTGAAAACATAATTTGCTCCCACATGCACAACGATACGTTTTATAGTTTTATGCTCGGACATGAGTTTCAAAATGCTGTCTTTGGTGTCAGAGATGGATGCATTTGGAAGACAACAAATAATCATCCCATAACCTTTTAATTGTCTTATAGTGGAATCACCAAGAACAAGGGTTGTGGGATCAGGTGGTGTTACGAGCTGCTTTTTGCCTCTTCTCACAGCTCTTCGATCTTGGTGTGATTTCTTTTTACTATGTGTTTGTCCGCTTGACAAAACCTCTTCCACATCCCTGAGGCATTCAAATTTGTTCTGAAGCCTTATAGGCTGTGGATTTTCCATAGGATTGTAGATCCTATTGTAATTTGTAGAACGAGCTGGTGTTGAAGTAATTACTCTTCTGTTTTTGTTTTTTGGCTTAGCACCCATCATTTGCCAGTTCTCAGTACTTACAGGTTGAGTTATGAATTCTTCCACTTGGTCTGCAGTGTCCTCAGTCTGTCGGAGCGCAATCTCTGCATTCTCAGCCACTGTTTCAGTACTCCTTTCCTGAGATATCGCTTTTAATTCGTCCGTCTTTGGCAGAGCATTAATCTTTGATTCCAGAATAGAAATCCTCTGTTCTAATTCCATGCATTTTCTGCAGGATTTTTTGCTTCCTGGCATTAAAAAAAAAAAATAGTGGAAATTAAATTAAAATTAAATTAAAAGCTTATAAAGATAAAAAATAAAAAAAATAAAATAGTGGAAATTCAATGAGAAAGTAAAGTATAGAAATAAAGATTAAGAAAGCAGGAGCAAAGCAAAGAAGCGAAAGTTGTACAGTCAAATTTTTACTTAAGTTAAAGTACTAAAGTGCTTGATTTTAAAAATACTTAAGTATTAAAAGTACATTTTCTGTCAGCGCATTGTTGTATTATTGCCACAACACTTACAAAACCTAATGCCTCTGAAACAACCTACTGGATTTACTGACTAGCTTGTAGAACCTGTAGAATAAAAATCTTTAAACACAGATTTCTACATTCTGTTTATTTGGCAAGATTATGCTGAAACATATTTCTGAAAGGACTTCAGATAAATTAGTGTTATTCATGTTAGTGTAACTCCATTTTTACATGCTAACAGTGTCCAAGTTAACTAGCTATGTGTTAACGTTAGCCGTGGACAAAGCTACGGCAACTTGGTGAGCAAATCCATAGAAAGTCATTTGACTAACCAGACTGTATAGCTATTGCAGCGTTATTGCTAGCTCTAAAAGCACAGACAACTTCATTGCAAGCTTTATCTTGGAATAAAATGTTTACATACCTCAATATACCTCCGCAGGTTGGAAGGCAAGTTTTTATAGGCCGTGATATGGTTTGTTTTTGGCAAACAAAGCAAACAATTAAAATGAAATGAATCTTTAATCCTTTCAGAAAACTGAAACATGGGTTCTAGGTATGGCCATGGGTGCATGCATTCACCAGAAGAACCACGTCCTTCCATTCTGCCATAGACTGATCGTGTTCAAATAATGCTGCTGAGAATCACTGAACTTGATTTTATACAGTCTATGGACGTGACGTGACCCTATAGTGATTACTGATAGGTTTTTTCACAGGTGACACCGAGAAAGCCTATCACGTTTTAGGAAAGAAAAGAAAAAACATCCACTTTCAAAGATGCTTCATAGTAATGAGCAGGGCTCTCAAGTTTTGAATGCAGGCAAGAGTGACACACACCCCCGTTGGGGGGCCGGTTGGATGGGTCGCAGGAATGGGGGTCTTTCATTAATAATATTATTATTAGTGTTGTTGTTATTAATAACTGCTCAGACTTGCAGAAGAAAGGATAACACACGGCACTGACAATTCAACCAAATACAAAGTCTTTATTCAATTTCCGTGTATTGATTGTGTGTATGTGTGTGTGAGAGAGCAGAGAGAGAGAGAGAGAGAGATTATGATTGGTGTTGTTTATTGTAAGTGTTTGTTGCCTTTTTGGAGTCCTTCATCATTTGTGTTGTTGGCTCCCACTTAAAACAGTTTGGCTCAAGTCCAGCCATTTTCAGGGTCATGATAGAGGCCAATGTCCCGTCCAGAGATGAGCTGTTTCGGGTTGAGGTTTTGTTCAGACTGACCATTGAAAATACCCTCTCGGCATCAACATTTGAATGAGGAAGCACCAAAACCAAGGTTATCTTTGATAACCTCCCAAATTGGTTCAAGCCAGTCACCTTTGAAAAAGGAACCAAGGGCCTCTATTACTTAAATGTTTTCCTTTTATCTTAATAATGAGCAAATCATGTTGTGTGCAAAAAATTTCTTACTTTGTTCTTTTTTGAGGACATTCTTCCCCAAAACTCCTCAACGTCAAAGGATGTTGGGTCCTGTAATCTGTAATAGTTGGACTTTCCTCTTCCCTATATCATCCCCTGGAGTCACACAGTTTCTATATTATGAACAATAAAAACTTAATCTTTCACAAACGGGTCTTTCATAACTGCTGACAAATTAAAAAAAAAAATCTTCACTCTTGCTGGTATTCACATGCTGCTTTAAACACACGTTAGTGTCGCTGTTATTATTACTGACCAGCGTCTGTTATTACCTGTGAACAAGTGGAGCTGCTCGCCAGGGGATCATTTAAACAGGTGCAATACAGCTCAGCTCCTGTAAAACCTTACCATGTCCATGCTAATTATCTGGGCAACATTCTCTCACAGCAGGCAAGTTGTCATTTCTTGTGTCATTTCTTGTGTCATTTCCCAATCACGTGAACAATTCCCGGGATAACAATGCTTTTTTCATTGGTTGTTGCGTTATCGACCCAGATACAATAGTGCTTCTGACTGACTATTGTGTAGCCCCACCCCTTTCCTTTTTTTGATTGGCTGGTAAGTGGCAGGCTCGACTTATGGGAGACGCGCTTGTTTCCTGCCGTTTCCATAGCGATAGCGGCGCGCCAGAGAAATTTATATATTTTTTTTTTCAGCGTGAGAAATACAATGTGTGGCGGGAGTGCGTGACAAAAGACCAAAAAGCGTGACTGTCACGTTCAATGCGTGAGACTTGAGGACCTTGATAGAAATGTAGTGGAGTGAAAAGTATGATATTTGTCTTTCAAATGTAGTGAAGCTAAAGTCATTAATTTCCAAAAATAAATAATACTCAAGTAAAGTACAGATACTCAAAAAGTGTACTCAAGTACAGTACTCAAGTAAATGTACTTCGTTACTGTCCACCTCTGATGTGCGCACGCTTGTTCACTGCTTCAGGTGGAGTAAATGCAGAGGAGGAATTTCGCTATACTTGAGTTTACATGTAACAAAAATAAAAAAATAAAGCCTTATTTATTCCACTTGAAAAGTGTACAGCAAACCAGCTCCCAGATTTGGGATACTACAACATCCTGAACTATTTAGTATTTGAGGCTTCTAAATACACTGGAGAGATGCCTACTGATATTCCAAGGCAGGTTTCGTGCATGCCAGAATGTTATAGAAAATTCCCGATCAAGAAAAATACCTTATTATGACAAAGGTAAGCTCAAATGTGGAGTTCTAATAATAATAAACAAACCAGGGCCTAGATCTAGCATATTTTGTGCTGTTTAGCCGAATCTATATTATCAGTACATAACAAACATGCTGCTAGTCGAACCAAGCATTAGGTCTAATAAAATACATCACATCCAAAGTCCACATCCAGATATACATTTTAATGTTACACAGAGTTTTCACACTAACCTGATAAGAAATGTTCTCCACACACAAGGGAACGCGCCATGAATGGTGCAAGAAAGACTTTGACTTTGACTTGACACACAAGGGAATACTTTTCTTCCTGTTTAACTGCAGCTTGCCATTTTCTCATCTTTCTGGGTTCGCCAAGAAGTGGTGAAAAGTTAAACCAGGCTTATCTCCACGTCTGTTATTACATCCAAAAGGACTACAAGTCTCTGGCATTGTTCTTTTAGATGTAACTTCTACAAGTTTATCTGTAGATGTTTGCTGAATTTGGCTTACAATCATTCGTGTACACTTATGCCGGTCGTTGTCAAACACAAAGCTTGCCAGGCAATATGGCTGCCTCAACAAATCCACAGTTGCGATGACGTCACGTCAGAGTCCTCTATAGGTGGGAATGATTGAGGACTTGATTTATCAGTGGGAGAAATGTTATTTAAAGAGTCAGCCTCACAAAACTGTCAGGAAACAGCAGAAGAAAGACACTGAAGCTCCCAAACAGAATGCTTTCTCAATTCCTAAAGCATGCCATGCAAGGAGTTCCCCAAAAACAGCGTACTTCAGGCATCGGGCCAAGTGAGCACAAGCTGGACTTCACATAGAGCCACATTCAGTCACTCATCTACAGAGGGAGTGTTCTTCAGTCCCCATTACTCCATAGTGACAGAAATAAATAGACTCTGCAGCTTGGTCCTCTCTCTGATTTAAGGTCTCCTTTTTTAACCTCCCCTTGTTTATGAGTTAGACACTGTCTCGAGCTCCTCTCTGTAGAGGACACAAAGCAATTGTGATAACTTATAAAACAGAAATCATGTTCTCCCTCACCTTTACAGGCATCTTCTACATGTACATTTCATCAAAGGAGCATCCATATATCATCCAGTAAAGACTTCGGAAAGCACTGCAGCTGTCCATCAACGGAGCAGTAATACAGTAGGTGAAAGTGTACATTTTACGACATTTTACACCAACTGAGATAAGAATGTTGCATTTGTTGCTGTGGCTACAACTGAGGAAGGCTCTACAGAATAACACTGTCTAATAATGTACATTAGTTTTGCATGACAGAGAGGCTATGCAGTGTATGCTGTTATTGGAAAATGTATAAACAGCAGAATGCAATGCCGTTACCTCTGTGAAGTTGATTATTTTCCAATACCAGGGGAAGCCATGGCCTAATGGATAGAGAAGCAGCTTTGGGATCAAAAGGTCACTGGTTTGATGCCCTGGACCAGCAGGAATGGTTGAAGTGCCCTTGAGCAAGGAACCTAACCCCCAATTGCTCCCCAGGCTGCTCTGGGTATGTTGTATGCTGCTCTAGATAAGAGCGTCTGCTAAATGCCATTAATGTAATGTAACAGCATGCCCTGAATTCTTCTTACATCACAGCAATTTACCTATACTCACTTTTTTTTTAATTAAACATTACACTGTATTTTTTTATCCATTTATAGTTATGTTTAATGTTACGGAAGATTTGAGAAACAAGTTAAGTCTTTTGTCTCCTTTTTTCTCTGGAAGGTAATAAGGCAAAAGGAAAAAAAATACAGCTTGTCATGTTACTGAAAAATGCAGTTTTAAAGACGTTCCCATGGTGAAAAAAGCTACAGCTTTACCTATGACTGTTACAAGCACTGACGCTGGAGAGTCCTTCCAAAATGTGAAACATCTCCACACAGAAAACTTCAGTATATGCCGTGTCTGCCCAATGCAAGTCATGGCAATAAAACTTTAATATATTGGATGTGCTATTGGAGAAAAGGGCGGCGCAGTGGTTCGCACTGTCGCCTCACAGCAAGCAGGTTCTGCGTTCAAACCTGAGGCCCTTCTGTGTGGAGTTTACATGTTCTCCTCATGCCTGTATGAGATTCCTGCTGGTGCTCTGGTTTCCACCCACAGTCCAAAAACATGCAGGTTAGGTCAACCGGCTACTCTAAATTGCCCATAGGTGTGAATGTGACTGGCTGGCTGTCTCTGTGTTAGCTGTGCAATAGATTGGTGACCTGTTCAAGGTGTACCCAATGTCACCTGGGATTGGCTCTAGCTTCTACTGTGACCCTCAGTAGGATAAGCAGGATAGAAAATGGATGGATGGGTGGGTGGATGTTATAGAAAATTAAGGTTCAAGAATTTAACAGTAAACACCACATGGTTTCATTTTGTACCTCTTGTAGAATATGCTCTGAAAATGGTTATGTAGTATTGATCAACAAGTTAGTTAAATTAGCATTGTTCTCTCAAAACTACATTCTAAAAATAAAGGAAAAATGCTTCCACTACATCATAGGAAATGTAGCTAAACAAATTAGAGCCAATATTGCCTGTGAGAATTGTGTTTGAGTAGAGGGTGTTGCACATGCTGGAAGCCCCCATCAGTTTCTGATCTCATTCATTCACACATCTCTACCAGCCAATCACTGAGAACATCAGCAAGTTGTTTGAACACTTTGGCTTGCCAGAGAGACTTCTCCAAACTGCTACGTTATTCCCTTTCTGAATCTTTTTCCCTCAGGAGATCTTGGCTTGTTAAAAGGTTACACTTAGAACTTTGGGGGTTGGATGAAACCAGTATAGGTCTGGCAAAAACATATCAACCCGCATCCAGAATGAAAGGTTCTGAACTAATGAAAGATTAAATCCCATAACTGCCTTGGAACCATTGTTGAACCTTTGAGCAAGGCTTTTAAAACCCTCGACTGTTCATTGCTCATTCTGTGCTAGGATTGAATCACTTGGTTTCAGTTTTAATTTTGGATAACGTGTCTGCTGAGTGCATAAACATTCTTAGATTAAACACATGCACATAATTGTCAGCGTTAATGATGTCGGCCTCTGCTAATACAGGTTTTGTAATGATTTTGTACTGTAATTGCATTGCTTTAAATAGTGATACTATCAGTGAAACGCATGCTCTTGGGTGCTATTAACAGCCAGGTTTTTGCCAATACCAAGCACAATACATGCCTTCAAGTTGAACTCGTTGCTGATTCACACACTGAGAGCTCATCTTTGTGACATACTAGCACTCTGTTAAGTGAACACTATTATACACACATTTTGCTTATATGCATCTTGATCCTTAATCTGTTTTGAATGGGATGGACTTTGCCGAAAGGCAATTAGATGCTGGCAGCTAGTGTCAGAGCTCCATGCAACGTTGCGATCAGCAATAAGAGAGCCTATTCATTCTGGTGCAGAATAAATTAATGGTGCATATCGAGTGGCCAGAAGGGGGAAACTATTTGCATTGTACAGTATTGGCATGTTGTAGAGATTAATTATACCCGTGGCATTTTTGTAATTGATAAACAGTCATTATAATCCCAGCTTAGATGTATAATGCATGAAGGCAAAAGGGAAATGTGTTGGATGTGCTGAGTCTTACCAGGGATAACAACAGAATATATGAAGACTGTCTTACCAAGAGCTTCGGTTTAAAGACTGGAACCCTTTCTTAGGAATTCACTGCTCTCTAATTATTTGTGTGGAGGGCAATAAATCATCTTTTTTCTTAATTTTTATGGATTGCATTCTATTTTCTGTCTTTTAACTATATACCCATCTCTTTTGTTTTTGCACATAGAATATCTGTTTATTCTATCCACATTCACTAGATATGAGCAATTGCACGCTCTGATTGGCTACTCTACTACTAGGATATCAGCTCATATACCCTGAGTAGAGAAAAACAAAATGGTGGAGCGCATCAAGTCAGATATATCACTTTATGTCATCTCATCTCATTATCTCTAGCCGCTTTATCCTTCTACAGGGTCGCAGGCAAGCTGGAGCCTATCCCAGCTGACTATGGGCGAAAGGCGGGGTACACCCTGGACAAGTCGCCAGGTCATCACAGGGCTGACACATAGACACAGACAACCATTCACACTCACATTCACACCTACGGTCAATTTAGAGTCACCAGTTAACCTAACCTGCATGTCTTTGGACTGTGGGGGAAACCGGAGCACCCGGAGGAAACCCACGCGGACACGGAGAGAACATGCAAACTCCGCACAGAAAGGCCCTCGCCGGCCCCGGGGCTCGAACCCAGTACCTTCTTGCTGTGAGGCGACAGCGCTAACCACTACACCACCGTGCCGCCTACCACTTTGTTATCAAGTACTTAAAAGACAGAAATAGCTAAAAGAATATATTGAGTTTTACCATCACTGTAGAAAACTAGCTTATATGAGTAGAACAAGAAGACCATTTTTATAAGGTTGCCCACCTTATAAATGTTTACTTTACCCTGGGCATCCAGGATGCTTCACCTTTGGCTTAATTTACATAAAATCTCCATTTTTGAGATTGGTATTTAAGGTTCAAAACAGTAACCTATAATTTCATAAGATGTTTTAAAAGGCAATTTTGTACACCAAGCAAGTACAAAACAAAACATGTAAATTTTAAACGCAACCCTCAAAATAGAATTTTATTCAACATGGTTTGTACATAATTCAAATATTTCTGTCCATTTCCAAGCTCCCTACTCTGAAGCTGTCCTGGGTATGACTTTAAACTGCAACTGGTGGTGAGTCTCAGGTCCAGGAGGACTTGAGTATTGGGGAAAACGGAGTTACCCCTTAATCACCATTGCTCCCAGGTCTGCTCTGACCCGGAGTGGTAGCACCTGCCTGGATTCCAGCTATGAGTTAAATAGTACATCACCAATAAGGTGCTGGCAACAGGGCGCTTTTCGGTTCAATGTGGCAGATGAACCCAACAGGGTCAATGACACACCACCTGATGGCATGCGGAAGAGCCAGTCAAATGGCCAACAGATGGCATCACTCGGCAAGTCAGTTGTCACTGCAGGGCAACTTCCATACCTGTCAGGTCTGTGGCACTTTTGTGCACCACTTGGCACCAGGTCTGGAGGTCCAGAGAGACAACACTTTGGGGGCACAACATTGTTTGTCTTACCTTACTGTGCAAGGCAGTTCGTTAGGAGAGGAGAAATGTATACAGGCGCTCATGAGGCCAGACATTCCGTGGCGGCTCGGCTGGGCCGTTCATGCCGTCGGTGCGGGAGACTCTATTGCAGGCCTTGTGGCTCATCTGTATTTCTGTGCATCCTAATGAAGCAGTCATCATTGCTAGCGATGGACAGCTGATGACTCTGAAGCTGTGATGGTGCCAGTCCAAATGGAGTTCATTAAGCAGCATTTATTATAATGCTTGTATGCTTGTCTGAGAAGAGTTACGTTTAATAACAATAGAGTGTTATTTAAGAAATAACAACATGCAACAAAGTACAAGTTAATATTTTTAAAATGATGTAATTTTTTTTAGGGGGTGAACTCCACAGTGACTTGTTGTCTAGTGGTCTTCATGGGATGTAGGAAGTCATGGCTCAATAAATTAAAGCATATTTAATTTTTGTACAGAAATATAGTAGAAATATCTTAAACAAAAAACACCGCAAGTAGGGTTGCCCGATTTGTCTTGTAACATCCTCCTATTGCAGATATTGCACATCAGAAATACGTGTGCACGACTGTTAACTTGTTTCCCTCAAAAAGACTGAGAAACAGTGGAATAAACATCTCATCTCATTATCTCTAGCCGCTTTATCCTGTTCTACAGGGTCGCAGGCAAGCTGGAGCCTATCCCAGCTGACTACGGGCGAAAGGCGGGGTACACCCTGGACAAGTCGCCAGGTCATCACAGGGCTGACACATCAAGACAACCACTCACATTCACACCTACGGTCAATTTAGAGTCACCAGTTAACCTAACCTGCATGTCTTTGGACTGTGGGGGAAACCGGAGCACCCGGAGGAAACCCACGCGGACACGGGGAGAACATGCAAACTCAGCACAGAAAGGGCTCGAACCCAAGACCTTCTTGCTGTGAGGCGACAGCGCTAACCACTACACCACCGTGCCGCCCCATGCCCAAACATTTTGGGTTAATTTCAAGTCTTTTTGTGTGGTTCTTGAATGGTAGCTGGGGTAGGATTTTTTTTTCTAAAACCTGGCAACCAGACCATGAGCTTCAAACATGTACTTTTCAAGATGTACATTTCAAGTGCCACATGAAAGTAAAGGCAGAATCCCAGTCCTTATGCACACATCTGAAGCTTTTTACTAAGCATTAAAAATAAAAACAATTGTGCATCTCCTATTTGGATCTGTTTAGATTATTATTATCTGCTCAACCTGGATAAACTATTCATATTCAGGTACATCCCTAATAGGCAGATATCACTGCAGTTTGGATACCGAATGACTAGACAAGGAATGTGTGCAAGAGTTGTTCTTACGAGAGGGCAAGTTTACTCAGACCTCTGGAGAACACAGTGGTAAACATCTTTCCTGCCATGTTTCTCCAGAAGTGTGATGAGGAGGAATGAATGGAGTTGTTGTTCTGATCAAGTGTGGCACTGATGTGTGAATAATACTCCTGTGGTGAAGGAACAGAAAAGCACCTGAAAACAGAATATTTCTCTCTCTCACACACACACACACACACACACACACACACACACACACACACACACACACACAAAACTACATCGCTAGAGTATGCCTCTACAAACCCACAGCAGGATCTGAGCATGTCTGATCTCAGCTTGTCCCACAATCAGACCACTGAATGCAAACATGGCGCATGGTGTGTTTCAAAATAACTTCAGTGGTGCTGGAAGAAAATAGGGAACTTGATGTTTTCCAGGTACCGTATGAAATATTAAGAATGCAAGAGCCAAACAAGCGGTTTTCAATATATCAGCCACAATACTGTATAAAGGCATATTTGAAGCTATATAGCACTCCACTTTGCCCCAACTCTCTCTAATAATCACATTCTATGGCTTGGGAACTTTAACAATAAGCACAGAAAGTGAAATACTTCTCCCTACTTTTTCTTGGAAAATGCGACAAAAACTGCACATAATCCTCGGCGAATCAGTCAGGATTATTAGTGACATTCAAGTGCTGGCATTGAGCCGGTTTTCCATTCGATGATAACAGGACTCCGATAAGCAGGCAGACTAGCTCCCTCCATAAAGCCAGCAGATCTTTGAAGCACTTCAAAAATAACAAGACAGGGTCTCTGTGGGTCTCAGTGTTGAGCAGTGTAAGCAGTATTTTGTGTGTAACAATTGAAATAACACCTCGAGTTACAGCATTGGCAGGTCTGTAAACCAAGAAGTGATGAAATGTCAGGCCGTGTTCCACTGGTCATGTGCACCCTTTGACAAAGGTGAAATATGAGTATTATTACAGTGATATAAATTTTTAAATCAGTATGAATCAAATTCACCCCAACTAGAAGGGCAAAAAAAACAAAATATCTGAAACTTGGGATCCAAGTTAAAGAGATTTCACTTCCAAAAGATTGTTCTGTCATGCTGACAAACATCTATAAAGGTTTATTCTAATAAATTCCAGAGACTGCATTCTATTTACTGTTTACAGATTTACTGTTACCACCCTGAAAAGGATTACACAACCAGATGAATTCTGGAAACCTTAATGTTATAAAATGCTGACACTGGAGACTCCTTCCATAAATCTTAAATAAACATCTCCTTATAGAAAGCTTCACCATATCCATCCATCTTCTATGTGGCTTATCGGTCAGGGTCACAGTTGAGCTGGAGCCAGTGCTTAACCATATTTACAATTATACATTTTTACTTTGTTAAGTAACAACCCATTTTCTTAATTTATTGATTGGCATAGGTCATGGAGGGATAGGTTACTGTGAATTGGCCTAGTGGTTAGTGTGTCCGCCTCTCGACTGGGAGATTGTGAATCCTACTTGCGGTTGGGTCATACCAAAGACCATTAAAAAAAAAAAAAATAGTGCATACTACCATCTAGTGAGGCATGCCATAATATAGATGCAAGTAGGGTGTCAAACTCTTGTGGTTACCAGAGAACTGGCCCCCTGCTGTAACCCCATCTAAAGTTAGGTCCATATATATTTGGACACTGACACAAATTTTGTTTTTTTACATGTTTACTGAAACATATTCAAGTTATAGTTATATAATGGACATAAAGTCCAGACTTTCAGTTTTCATTTGAGGGTATCCACATTAAAATTGGATGAAGGGTTTAGGGAGTTTCAGCTCCTTAACATGTGCTACCCTGTTTTTAAAGGGACCAAAAGTAATTGGACAATTGACTCAAAGGCTATTTCATGGGCAGGTGTGGGCAATTCCTTCATTATGTCATTCTCAATTAAGCAGATAAAAGGCCTGGAGTTGATTTGAGGTGTGGTGCTTGCATTTGGAAGATTTTGCTGTGAAGAAAACATGCGGTCAAAGGAGCTCTCCATGCAGGTGAAACAAGCCATCCTTAAGCTGCGAAAACAGAAAAAAACCATCCGAGAAATTGCTACAATATTAGGAGTGGCAAAATCTACAGTTTGGTACATCCTGAGAAAGAAAGAAAGCACTGGTGAATTCATCAGTGCAAAAAGACCTGGACACCCACAGAAGACAGCAGTGGTGGATGATTGCAGAATAATTTCCATGGTGAAGAGAAACCCCTTCACAACAGCCAACCAAGTGAACAACACTCTCCAGGAGGTAGGCGTATCAATATCCAAATCTACCATAAAGAGAAGACTGCATGAAAGTAAATACAGAGGGTTCACTGCATGGTGCAAGCCACTCATAAGCCTCAAGAATAAAAAGGCTAGATTGGACTTTGCTAAAAAACATCTAAAAAAGCCAGCACAGTTCTGGAAGAACATTCTTTGGACAGATGAAACCAAGATCAACCTCTACCAGAATGATGGAAAGAAAAAAGTATGGCAAAGGGGTGGTACAGCTCATGATCCAAAGCATACCACATCATCTGTAAAACACGGTGGAGGCAGTGTGATGGCTTGGGCATGCATGGCTGCCAGTGGCACTGGGTCACTAGTGTTTATTGATGATGTGACACAGGACAGAAGCAGCCGGATGAATTCTGAGGTATTCAGAGACGTACTGTGTGCTCAGATCCAGCCAAATGCAGCCAAACTGATTGGTCGGCATTTCATAATACAGATAGACAATGACCCCAAACCCAAAAAGCAACCCAGGAGTTTATTAAAGCAAAGAAGTGGAATATTCTTGAATGGCCAAGTCAGTCACCTGATCTCAACCCAATTGAGTATGCATTTCACTTGTTAAAGACTAAACTTCAGACAGAAAGGCCCACAAACAAACAGCAACTGAAAACCGCTGCAGTAAAGGCCTGGCAGGGCATTAAAAAGGAGGAAACACAGCGTCTGGTGATGTCCATGAGTTCAAGACTTCAGGCAGTCATTGGCAACAAAGGGTTTTCAACCAAGTATTGGAAATGAACATTTTATTTACAATTATTTAATTTGTCCAATTACTTTTGAGCCCCTGAAATGAAGGGATTGTGTTTAAAAAATGCTTTAGTTCCTCACATTTTTATGCAATCATTTTGTTCAACCCACTGAATTAAAGCTGAAAGTCTGAACTTCAACTGCATCTGAATTATTTTGTTCAAAATTCATTGTGGTAATGTACAGAACCAAAATTAGAAAAATGTTGTCTCTGTCCAAATATTTATGGACCTAACTGTATGTAATGGCTGACGGCTGTGGAAACGGAGATTGGTACCGCCCAATTGTGCTAAGTACCTGGTTAGTATTGGGACAGGAGACTGCCTGGCATGGGAGGGGCTTGGACTTTTTTTTTTTTTGGTAGGTCATGGAGCATCCATGATACATGATTCACATCCTTGTGAATGAGTTATTACTATAGCATAACAATAACATATTAGAATGAGTGCATTAATATGAACCTTCGTTTGAATTACAGCCAGAACTATTGTCAGAGCTTCTGTTATAAAAATTAATCAACACCATCCAAATTGAGAATTTATCACGGTATATATAATATATATAATTATACTTGTGTTTTTATGAATAACTGTGTAAAATTAATGAGTGTTATGTATTTTCTGTGGCTCATACATGAGTAGAAAGTATCAGAACACAAACCTGTGAACAAATACTCTGTATATGACTTGACCTGGGTGTCAAAAGCACCCAAGTTTTTTTTTTTTTTAATGACAGAACAGATAAAGGGTTATGGTAATTGTCATGAAAGTCTTATTCCGGTGTCATGTTGCTCTATAAACATTACACTTAGAATATCAGTCGAACGTTTGAACACACCTTCTAATTCAATGGTTTTTCTTTATTTTTACTAACTAAAAGTCACTTCATGTCTTAAAGTAATGATGGATGTCGTTTCTTTACTTAGTTGAGCGGTTCTTGACATAATATGGACTGCTACAGTTATGGAATAGGGCTCTTTACTGTATTTTTATTATTTACTGTTTGATCTCAAACATTAAGAAGGCAAGAAATTGCACTAATTAACTTTTGATGAGTCACATCTATTAATTGAAAAGCATTCCAGGTGACTACCTCATGAAGCTGGTTAAGATAATGCCAATAATGTGTAAAGCATCATCAAGGTAAATGCTGGCTACTTTGAAGAATCTAAAATATGAAACTTTTTTAAAACTGTTTTGCTTACCAGATAATTCCATGTACAGTGGGTACGGAAAATATTCAGACCCCTTTAAATTTTTCACTCTTTATTTCATTGCAGCCATTTGCTAAAATCAAAAAAGTTCATTTTATTTCTCATTAATGTACACTCAGCACCCCATCTTGACAGAAAAAAACAGAAATGTAGAAATTTTTGCAAATTTATTAAAAAAGAAAAACTGAAATATCACATGGTCAAAAGTATTCAGACCCTTTGCTGTGACAATCATATTTAACTCACATGCTGTCCATTTCTTCTGATCCTCCTTGAGATGGTTCTACTCCTTCATTGGAGTCCAGCTATGTTTAATTAAACTGATTGGACTTGATTAGGAAAGGTACACACCTGTCTGTATAAGACCTTACAGCTCACAGTGCATATCAAAGCAAACTGAGGTCGAAGGAACTGCCCAAGGAGCTCAGAGACAGAATTGTGGCAAGGCACAGATCTGGCCAAGGTTGCAAAGGAATTTCTGCAACACTCAAGGTTCCTAAGAGCACAGTGGCCTCCATAATCCTTAAATGGAAGAAGTTTGGGACGACCAGAACTCTTCCTAGACCTGGCCGTCCAGCTAAACTGAGCAATCGTGGGAGAAGAGCCTTGGTGAGAGAGGTAAAGAAGAACCCAAAGATCACTGTGGCTGAGCTCCAGAGATGCAGTAGGGAGATGGGAGAAAGTTCCACAAAGTCAACTATCACTGCAGCGCTCCACCAGTCGGGGCTTTATGGCAGAGTGGCCCGACGGAAGCCTCTCCTCAGTGCAAGACATATGAAAGCCCGCATAGAGTTTGCCAAAAAACACATGAAGGACTCCCAGACTATGAGAAATAAGATTCTCTGGTCTGATGAGACGAAGATTGAACTTTTTGGCATTAATTCTAAGTGGTATGTGTGGAGAAAACCAGGCACTGCTCATCACCTGCCCAATACAATCCCAACAGTGAAACATGGTGGTGGCAGCATCATGCTATGGGGGTGTTTTTCAGCTGCAGGGACAGGACGACTGGTTGCAATTGAAGGAAAGATGAATGCGGCCAAGTATAGAGATATCCTGGAAGAAAACCTCTTCCAGAGTGCTCAGGACCTCAGACTGGGCCAAAGGTTCACCTTCCAACAAGACAATGACCCTAAGCACACAGCTAAAATAACAAAGGAGTGGCTTCGGAACAACTCTGTGACCATTCTTGACTGGCCCAGCCAGAGCCCTGACCTAAACCCAATTGAGCATCTCTGGAGAGACCTGAAAACGGCTGTCCACCAACGTTCACCATCCAACCTGACGGAACTGGAGAGGATCTGCAAGGAAGAATGGCAGAAGATCCACAAATCCAGGTGTGAAAAACTTGTTGCATCATTCCCAAGAAGACTCATGGCTGTACTGGCTCAAAAGGGTGCTTCTACTCAATACTGAGCAAAGGGTCTGAATACTTATGACCATGTGATATTTCAGTTTTTCTTTTTTAATAAATTTGCAAAAATTTCTACATTTCTGCTTTTTTCTGTCAAGATGGGGTGCTGAGTGTACATTAATGAGAAATAAAATGAATTTTTTTGATTTTAGCAAATGGCTGCAATGAAACAAAGAGTGAAAAATTTAAAGGGGTCTGAATACTTTCCGTACCCACTGTACTGTATGTTCCATATGTTATTTCATAGGTTTGATGTCTTCAGTATTGTTCTATAATGTGGAAAATCATCATAATACAGAAAAACCTATGAATGAGTAGGGGTGTACAAACCTTTGACTGGTACTGTATGTAACGTGTTGCCATTCCAGCTAAATACAGCATGGTGATGACAGTCTACAAATGCCAATGTATCTGAATGATACAAGATACTGACAAAACAAAGCAAATGATGTCCTCACTGTTGTTGATTATCGTGACATGCCCCCAAAATTGACCAAAGTGAATGCACCATTAAGAGCTATCTTTTAAATCAAAGCTTTCCTACGTTGTAGAGTCCTTAGAATAATGCATTTGCCATGCATAATGGAAGAACAAATTACAGATCGTTTTCCCCCTCCCCGTCTACCAGCCATTGAGCCTGTGTGCACATGACAACCAATTTTAGTCTCAGAAATGCCAGCCTAGCAAAGCTCATGGTAATTATACTTTATAATGATTCCTTCAAACAAAAGAGGGGAGATCTGAGTCCTGAGCTAGAAGAGTGTCTCGGTAAAACAGTGTGTGTGAAGGAGGAGAAGGAAGCGGTAGCAGATGTACAGGGGCGTGTGAGACTAAACAGAGTCAAACCGCCTATGTTGGCAATTTGCAACACCGAGGCCAACAGTATACCCAGTAGTTGAGGGCATTCCTCCAAACAAATTTTATCTCGCAGCCCATCTCTCGGTCAACCCCTTTTATTACTGCTTTCAGATAAATGATCGTGCAGTGAGCTCTTCAATGGCAAGCCTTCGCCTTCTATCGGGTTTTATCATCAATAATGATTTCATTAGTGTGCTTTTGTGGAGAGAGCACCACAGAATTCGAATGAGTACCAAAAAAATTATCAACCCTAATACAAGCAATCCATCTTCTTGCTCTTCTAAATAGACTGTATTTAGTTTTAGCCCATGTAGGCATTTCAAGAAAGGTAATAGGTATTTTGAGATTCAGATTTATATTTTAAAACGCTATAGTTTTAATATAGCACATTTGAAATGACACTAAACCATAAGTTGCGTAAATAGATGATTATATGTCCCAATCCTTCTGCTTTCGATTCAGTTTTCACTAATGCAGTAAACATGCAATATTCTCGACAACCAGTATCCCATTCAAAAAAGAATCATCCATAAACTGGTGCCAAAGCAAAGAGTAACCCATCATTAATTTCCAACAGTTGGAGCTTTTCATAAGAATGTCCATCTGCTGGTATAAAGACATAAAAATATCTGTACAGCATATAAACGCTCCCAACAAGGGATGAAGTACCATTAAGAGCATAGTTTAAATATGCAAATATGCATGCGCTCACTGAACATAGAGTAATTTATGACCTGGAGGCTCTCATCCTCTACCTAGCGTAGCACTTACTGTTCTCATTATTTTACATGTACAGGTTTACCTCAGGGCAGGTAATGACTTGCTAATCCCACTCTCGGTCAGGTCAAGCGGACGTACAGTCTTTGACCCAAACACTTCTTGGAAGGCAAAGATCTCTGGCCTGTCCTTCCCTGAATACAGTTTGCTATCAACATTATGAAGAATAAAAGCCGAAGTGTGCAGCAGGAATGAAAGTGAAAAACCCAGTTGAAGTTCAGGAGAGGAAAAATAATGAAAGACTTGTTGGTATTCCTTGGTGTTTCTTTGCCTCAGGGCTTTGACACAAAGACATTACCAAGAAACTACTATTCACTGTCTAAGCCTTTGAGATATGGAAGCATCGTGCCAAGTAAAGCTAGGGTGAATTATTTTATATATATATATATATATATATATATATATATATATATATATATATATATATATATATATATATGCACCATGCTTTAAAAGAGGGAAATAAAAAAGCCTGATCAATAACAAAAACACTATCATAATTAACCTGATAATGGACTTGAATGGGGCTCTCCATCAGCTGATACTCAGATTGCTTACCCTCAAGCCCAAGTCATCCTTTCATCCAACTCAGGCTGCTATTTCAATCGAAATGAAGTTCTTAATGAGATATTGGGTTGGTAGAAGGAATCTGGCTACAGTTTTAGGAAGGAGAAAAAGAAAATGTACAACCCCTGAGAGTTCTACAGTTTCAACATCTGGAGGATTACGTAAAGGTTAATATGGAATGCTAAAACAGTGGGTTTACTCATCAGGGTTATACAGGTTATACACAGAACCCTCAGGGAATCCTTATTTTAAGAGTGTTTCATAATGAATTGAAGTAGGCCATAACAGTAGTTCTCAAAGTGGATTCTGTAAAGCAAAGCCAGGATTGACCAGGATGTTTTTTTTTTTCTTGTCTTTGTTTATTATAGCAATGTAAATCACAACCCACATTATCAAAATTATGTTTAGGAGTCCAAGCATAAAGTCAACTCAGCTCTAATGTGGAAAGCTCAGAAATAGAATGCTCTATTGCTCCAAAAATATTATTTGAAAAATTTAACAATGTTCATGGAACAAATCCTTACTGAGGACATCTGGTCAGTTTATTTTACCATTTAAGGGGGGCCTCACTACAAAATGTTTGAAAACCCCTGGACTGTAATGTCAGCACTTGAATTATTTTATAATGAAACAATTTACAAAGCCTCTTTACATACTGGATCATACAGCAGATTCACTAAAACCTTTCAAGCCCAAGTCAAGTCCTTGAATACAAGTCTGCCCATTCTGCTACAATTCCCTGCACTCCACATGGAATTCTTATCAGTTTCATTCTTAGGTTGTTCTTCATATAATAATAAAAGTCTTAAATAGCTCCAAGTTTCTAAGGTGCCTAATCATTCATAAGCTTACTGAGACAACTGTCTTTTAACCTCCTTCAACAATTATATATAGCAGTCACATCAAGGCTATCCATTTTCGAGTACTTCTGTAGTTTCCTGTAGACGTATTTACGTTTAGCCAGTACATGTATGTTGCGTTCATTCATTTTGAAATTGGGGGAAGGGGAGAGCCAAGCCATATATTCAAAACAGGTTTTTGCTTTTAAACCAACAAATATTACAAAAAGAAACCCTCACATTTGAGATATGCTTGGGGGTTTTTTTTATCTTAAAGTAATGATGGACGTTGTTTCTCTTTACTTAGTTAAGCGGTTATTGACGTAATATGGATTACTACTGTAAGTACAACGCCACCGTCCTGTCTAAGAACTACAACTCCCATCAACTAACTTCCGCGGTGACCTACGTCACGGCTGGGCGGGATCATCTACGTCACTTCCTCCATGATCCTATGAGTGACCCGGAAATCCGCCATACTTCCTCTTTTGGCTCCGCGTGAACTCAGCACACGGACACAAGGAGGACCGCTCGTCAGAGCACCCAAGATAAAGACGTCTTTCTCCCAAGAAAAAGAATTCAGCGCGGTTTTTGTTTACCCTTGGCCACGGTAGAACTACTTAAATCATGCTATCTCTCTCTCTCGGTTGAGCTACAGCCGGTTTGTTTGTCTATTATCAGTAATGTTACGACTGCCGCCCAAGCAGTTTAATTAAAAGTTAGAAGCAGCCGGATTTCTTCTGACTAAAAGCGCTGTGCACATTGTTTGATCAGAGACTTTTCTCCACGAACTACGAAGCGTTCGGACCAAGAAATCCTCTGCTTTCACGGAAAGCCCCACGTGCTCCTGTGGACTCCAAAAGTCTCGGAACATCTCTATGTAATCTTGCATAGGAGCAAGATACTAAGTAAGACTGGCATTTTTGGGCAAACTAGTCTTAGGAATTAGCTTTATGAAGTAGTGTGAATTTAAACTCAGGAACTGTTTGTGTACACTGTAAACACTTAGGGTGTTGAATTGATTATTGTTCTATTTGTGTTGATCTCTCAATTGTTTAATAGATAGGCTTTTGCATGCTCTCTATTCCGTCCTAACACCTTTAATTTCATTATTACATATATTTTGACCTCATCAAGACTTCAGTGGATTTAGTAATGTTATAAGCTAGTGGAGTTAGCTACCACGGCTAATCTGTTTTGTCTCATTAGCAACAGAGCTAATTCTTTTGTCTTTACCACGTGGTCACACTCACCCAGAGCTAATTCCTTTGTTTAGGCCACAGGCCTCACAAACACACCTTAGCTAGCATCCCATGCTAGTCTTTTGTTTAGGCCACAAGGCCTCACACACACACAAACACACCTTAGCTAGCATCCCACGCTAGTCTTTTGTTTAGGCCACAAGGCCTCACACACACACACACACACACCTTAGCAACCCAGAGCCAATTCTTTTGTTCCCACCACGTGGTCACACTCACCCAGAGTTAATTCTTTTGTTTAGGCCACAGGCCTCACACACACATACATCAAGTATATGACCATATCATATTTGTATATAATGTATTCAACTGCTATTATTCAATTTATCATTGTTATAATAAATTCAATTATTCTGTTAAACTGTGTCTGTTGTTGTACCGATATTTTCGAAGTCATCCAATCTCAAAGAATTCCAAGGTGTATATGAGTTGTGTAATACGGTAAGTGATCCATTATTGTTGCATTGGTAGTGACCATAATAATTTTGGAATATACCATAATTTAGCTGTTTGGTAATTTATTATTAAGCACCAAGATTAATGGTATTATTAATGAGACTGATTTAATGAGACTGATTTACTGATTTAATGAGACTGATTTAATGATTTAATGAGATTGATCACTTAATCACAAATTGCACCTACACTACAGTTGTGGAATAGGGCTATTTACTGTATTTTTATTATTTACTGTTTACTATTTGATCTCAAGCACATTAAGAAGGCAAGAAATTGCATGAATTAGCTTTTGATGAGGCACACCTGTTAATTGAAAAGCATTCCATGAAGCTGGTTAAGTTCATGCCAATAGTGTGCAAAGCATCATCAAGATAAATGGTGGCTACTTTGAAGAATTGAAAAACAACAAAATGTTTCCTGCAACACCATTTTTGTTTAACACATCATTCTATATATGTTCCAGATGTTATTTCCTAATTTCGATATCTTCAGTATTGTTCTATAAGGTAGAAAACAGTCCAAAAATAAAAAAATTAAAAAAAGCAATGAATGAGTAGGCGTGTCCAAACTTTTGACTGGTTCTGTACCAGTATTTAAAGATTAATTACTGGGTAATTAGTGGTAAGACAGAGCACACCTGATGTACTGCTAATATGGATCACTGATGCTTTTTAAAAATCGTAAGGCCGTGACACTACAAATGAGGAATGCGGTTGTAGCTTACACATTCTAAGCAGAGAGAAGATATTGCTGATGAGTAAATAACAAAAAAAAAGAAAAAAAACCAGATATACAACAGCTCAAGCTAGTAATTTTGAGCTAAAGCCAAAATCAGGTTATTAGGTGAAGATTATTTCCCCATCCAACTGTTTTTATTTCAATGTCCTCTTCATTGGACTTACTCTATTTTCATCAACCAGAATGACTTTTCACTCAAATATAAGTCAGCTGGAAGCCAGAACAACCAGAATCTCAGACTTCCCAATTAAAAGTCAATCATAAAGTCATCAAGACTGTTGTCTTTTGAGCTCCTTCAACAATATCAAAGCTATCAATATATGACAAGTATGTTTAAAAAATTAAACACGTGACTGGCGTATACTGTAGATTACGCCACAGGCAAGGACATGAAGTTAATCTACACTACACTACACACACACACCGCACCTTACATGTGTGGTTTTTACCTCAGGGCAGGCAAGGACTCGATTACCACACTCTCCGTCAGGTCAAGTGCTGGTGGACTCCCCAACCTGAGCACATCTTACATGCTGAGCTGACTTTCTAGGAAAACGCTGGCTACATCTCACCGGAAACTGATTTCTTATCAACATTGCGAAGAATAAAAGCACAAGTCATGACAGTCCAACTGGGCTTTTCATTCACTTTGAAGTTCAGGAGGGAAAAAATATGAAAAGACAGCTTGGCTTTCTTTGTGGGTTTTTTTTCCCCCTCCACTTGGTATTCCTTGGTGTTTCTTTGCCTCTGGGCTTTGACATGAGGATATTATCCAGGAAACTAGTCACTGTCTGAGCCTTTGAGAGATGGGATCACCATGCCTAGCAAAGCTGGCCTCATCTGCACTGTACTCTAAAAGAGAAATAAAAAGCTTAATATATAACAAAAACTAACATAAGTAACATGCTAATGGTCATTTACAATTTTACCTCTAAAATTGTTTTTTTTTTTTTTTGCAGAGTTAAAACATTTTAGGACACCACTCATTTTAGGCTATTTGTCTAGAGTCAAAGCGCATTTCAGTTAAATGTACACAGACTACAAATTTAATTTCCAGCTACGCTGTTAAACAACAAAATAAATGCAATAAATATTAAATCTGTGTATCCAGGTCCACTTATTAAGGATGAACCAATTTTTGTGACGTAGACGAAAGGTTTTTCTGCCACTTTTATCTCTAGCCCCAGTAGCCTCCAAAAGCGAGTCTGGATTGGTCTTTATGAGCTGACAAAAGCAACTGATTTGACACTCAATTAGCTGAGAGGGATTGGACAGTGACATGCTTGAATGATGAACTTTGAATTACAACAATATTCACTATACCAGGGTGCAAGGATTTTATTCAACTTTTATTTAACTTTAAAAAACAAAAGGAATTCATTCAAGAGCTGATGGGAGTGGGATTTAAAAAAAAGACCCTCATATACTACCCCAATTCATACCAAGTAATCTCAAAACGTTCACTGTCCAATTACAAGACAATTTCATATAAAGACTTTACCCAGGATAGTCTTGTGCTTGTACTGTGCAATCCCGAGAATATTCCAGTGACTATCAAGCATCAAGTTTATACTTTGTTCAATTTGGTTGTTCTGGTCCATCAATCAGTTAATTGCTACCTTCCCACGTCATGTATATTAATTTTATGATTACAAAATTTCTCTCCCAAAGCATATACCTTATGATTCATTTTACAATTATGAGATATGTATATGGAGTCAGCCATAAAAAAAATTAATGGAGGATAGCAGCAAGATTGTTAAATATGTCTTAAAAACACCTTTGCGGGCTTAAATGTGTCTGGCCTGCTTTTGTATAATGTGTTCTCACCCAAAGGTTTTAGTTTATCATCTCAAATTGCATGTGAAAATATCAAGATGACAGTTTGAGAGAGGCAGTATAGTGGGGTAGTGGCTAGCACTATCGCTTCACAGCAAGAAGATCCTGGGTTCAAGCCTAGTGGCTGACGGAGGCCTTTCTGTGTGGAGTTTGCATGTTCTCCCAGTGTCTGCGTGGGTTTCTTCTGACAGTCCAAAGACATGAGGATTAGGTTGATTGGCTACTCTAAATTGCCCATAGGTATGAATGCGTTCCCACCCCCAGATGAGGGTTTGGGTTGCTCTGATGTGCTATAACCACCCAAGAGAATTCAGGCCCTGTCCACACGGCAACGGATTCAGGTGAATCTGATAAAATTGTTTATCATTTCGGCCTGGCGTCCACACGGCACCGGCGTTTTGGGTGCCCCAAAACGAAATTTTTTGAGAACGGGTTCCAGAGTGGAAAAATCTGGCAACGGGGGCGTTGCGAAGTCGTCTGGATGAGTAGAACGGATTTGTTTATGATGACATCACAACCACATGACTAGAACAAGCAACACTCACTCATTCACGCCAGGTAGAAGAAGGGGTTTATGCGTATGCGTCCTACTTCTTCTATTGTTCTGGTGTCTCCGATGGGACCGTCTTACAGCGCACGTAGAGGTGTGGCATGTGTATTGCATCGTTTTCAGCAAGCGTTGCGTTGCCATATGTACCTGATATTTTACTGATCCGTTGCCCATGTCGACGTGATATTTTTTTAATAAAATCTCGTTGCCGTTGTCGTGTGGATGTAGCCTCAGGGAAACTAGTTGATGGCTTCCTGGATTGCCAACCCTCAACTAGGAGGACGGCTACAGACAGACAATTTGAGATTGTGGAACCACTACACCTTGCACAATGATGATTTAAAAAAAAACAGTCTTATTCATTCTTTGTAATTATACAACTAAACCATTTGAAAATGGCGGCGCGTGCAGACGCAGCAGCTCCGCTCTGTCCCGATAATGTGGTGTTTACATGTTTGTCTTCGTCGGTGTGCTCGAGTGATGGTATGTTTTTGTCGTGTTTGTCCGTCCCGAGGCGCACATACAGCCGTGGGACTCTTTTTGACATTGGCAACACTTTTTTCTGTAAGTTAAACCCGGCACACGCTAAGGAGCTACATGACCTCGGCCTACTCCGGCGGCCCGCTTTGACATCGACCCCCACTACTGCTGCACACCTGCAGAGGAAGCGCCGTAGGCAGTGCGAGAGGAAGCAGAAGCGGGGAAAGCGTGGGGGTATCCGGGCCAGGCTAATGGCTAATCCACACAAGCCAGCTATACCGTCCATCGTACTCACCAATGTACGCTCCTTGGATAATAAACTGGATTATATTCACCTTTTGAGAGCGACCCAGCAGGCTGTGAGAGAGTGCTGTGTTTTTGTGTTCACGGAAACATGGCTCAACGACAGCATACCGGACTCCGCCATCCAGCTCGACCGGCTAATATGCTATTGAGCAGACAGCCCTCATTGAAGGAGGTAAGACCCGCAGCGGCGGGGTCTGTGTTTACATCAGGGATGCTTGGTGTCAGGACGCTGTGGTAGTTTGCAGACACTGTTCACTCCTTGTGGAGTTTATGATCATCAAATGTCGGCCCTTCTATCTACCGAGGGAGTTTTCTGCCATCCTGCTTGTTGCAGTTTACATTCCTCCCAGCTGCAACAACGACAATAAGGACAAGGCACTGAGTGAACTGTACTGCGCCATCAGCGACCAACAGACAGACCATCCAGATGGACTTCTCATTGTAGCTGGGGATTTCAACCATGCAAATCTCAAAACAGTGTTTCCTCAGTTACATCAACACATTGACACTGCAACACGGGGAAACAACACACTGGACCAGGTTTACACTACACTGAGAAGAGCATACAAGGCCTCACCCCTCCCCCATCTCGGTGCTTCAGACCACATCACCGTTATACTAATGCCAGCATACAGGCCGAAGGTCAAAGTCACCAGACCGGTCCAGAAGCAGGTACGGGTGTGGCCAGAGGGTGCTTCCTCAGCACTTCAGGACTGCTTTAACATCACAGACTGGGATATGTTTAAGCTGGCAGCCACTTACAACCACCAGATCAATATCCAGGAGTATTCAGACACTGTTACAGCCTACATTAGTAAATGCACTGATGATGTCACAGACATTAAGACCATCATAGTACGGGCCAACCAGAAACCATGGCTGACGGGGGAAGTCTATCGGTTACTGAAAGCCCGGAACGTTGCTTTCAGAGCAGGTGATGAGGCTGGTCTGAGATCAGCAAGAGCCAACTTGTACTGTGGCATCAGACTAGCAAAGAAGCAGTACAGTAGCAAGATAGCCCATCATTTCAGACAGCAGAGGCACAAGGAGCTTGTGGCAGGGGATACAGACCATCATGGACTATAAACCTCAACCACAGACCTGTGACAAGGATATCACTCTGCTCATCTCATCTCATCTCATTATCTCTAGCCGCTTTATCCTTCTACAGGGTCGCAGGCAAGCTGGAGCCTATCCCAGCTGACTACGGGCGAAAGGCGGGGTACACCCTGGACAAGTCGCCAGGTCATCACAGGGTTGACACATAGACACAGACAACCATTCACACTCACATTCACACCTACGGTCAATTTAGAGTCACCAGTTAACCTAACCTGCATGTCTTTGGACTGTGGGGGAAACTGGAGCACCCGGAGGAAACCCACGCGGACACAGGGAGAACATGCAAACTCCACACAGAAAGGCCCTCGCCGGCCCCGGGGCTCGAACCCAGGACCTTCTTGCTGTGAGGCGACAGCGCTAACCACTACACCACCGTGCCGCCCATATCACTCTGCTGAACAGTCTAAATAACTTCTTTGGAGGGTTTGAAGCCAACAACAGCATGCCTGCACAGAAAACACCACCCCTTCCGGATGACCAGGTGCTGTCCCCGTCTCCAGCAAGTGTGAGGAGATCCCTCTCCAGGATCAACACCCGCAAAGCTGTAGGACCTGACAACATTCCAGGTTGTGTGCTAAAGGACTGTGCAAGGGAGCTCACAGAAGTGCTCACAGATATCTTCAACGCCAAGCTGTTGTCCCCACCTGCTTCAAGAGCACCACCATCATCCCTGTTCCAAAGAAGGCCTCTCCATCCTGCTTCAACGACTACCGCCCTGTGGCACTGACCCCCATCATTATGAAGTGCTTCGAGTGGTTAGTCATGCAGCACAACAAATCCATCCTCCCGCCCTCCACGGACCCGTACCAATTTGCATATCGGGCCAATCTCCACTCAGCTCTCATTCACCTGGACACTAAGGACTCTTACATGTGGATGCTGTTCTTAGGCTTTAGTTCAGCATTTAACACAATCATCCCCCAGCAGCTGATACAGAAACTGGACTGTCTAGGACTAAACACCTCCCTCTGCAACTGGTTGCTGGACTTCCTGACCGGAAGACCACAGGCAGTCCGGGTCGGCAGCAACATATCCAGCACCATCATTCTGAACACAGGGGCCCCCCAAGGATGTGTGCTCAGCCCCCTTCTCTTCATCCTGCTGACCCACGACTGCACACCAACACACAACAGCAACCTCTTCATCAAGTCTGCGGATGACATGACTGTGGTGGGACTCATTAACAACAATGATGAGTCATACTATAGGGATGAGGTGAGTCAACTGGCCGCATGCTGCAGAGACAACAATCTCTCTCTTAATGTGGAGAAGACGAAGGAGATGGTTGTCGACTTCCGGAGAGCCCAGCCTCCACTGACCATCAATGGTGCTGCTGTGGAGTGAGTGAGCAGCACCAAGTTCCTGGGTGTGTACCTCACCGAGGATCTCTCCTGGAGCAGCAACACCACATCGCTGGCCAGGAAAGCTCAGCAGCGCCTCTACTTCCTCCGCAGACTGAAAAGAGCTAGAGCACCAGTCCCTATCATGCAGACCTTCTACCGCGGAACCATTGAGAGCATCCTGACCAGCTGCATGACTGTGTGGTACGGCGGCTGTACTGCATCCTGCCGGAAGACCCTGCAGCGCATAGTGAGAGCAGCTGAGATGCTCATTGGTGTCCCCCTACCCTCCCTTCAGGATATTTACAACACACGCCTGGCCTGCAGAGAACTCAGCATTGCGGGCGACTCCACCCATCCCAACCACCACTTCTTTAGCCTCCTGCCTTCTGGGAGGAGAATGAGAAGCCTCTGGGCGAGAACCAGCAGACTGAGAGACAGCTTCATCCAACAAGCCGTCAGGATGCTGAACTCCCTCCCAGGCCAGTGCCCCTTACAATACTGTCTGCACAGTTTTTTTGTTAATTGCACTATATAGAAACTGTTTACACTTTTCACGTATCTACAGTGGCGTGCACAGATAGACACGAGGTGGTGCTCAAGCACCTGCCCCTCTGCCCTCTGTCCAAAAAAGTGCCCTTTTGAATTTTTTTTTTTACAGTTTACTGAGGCCAATGTCGACATGATCTTTTAGAAAAGCCGCGGCATTAAAAGCGTGTGTGAAAATAATGTCCCGATGTGTGCCCCCTCCGCACACACACCGGACCTCTGTCTCTCTTGCTCTGTCACGTGAACAAGCGTGCAGTGCATTCAATGTGAGGTTGCAGCAGCATAGCGTCCTGGAAGCCACGGCCTTGTCGTAGCGCAGACAACACATCGGGCAGTCAGTCAGCTCGTCCCCTGCCCCACCAGCCAGGTAACACATGAATCGAGTGAAAATTTATTGTTTGCCCTCTAAGCCCAAGCTGTAATTATTTTGTCGTGAAGTAGCCCGTCACATACAGAAACAACTGCATGTAAGTATTATATTTTTTGCTAGACCATTTTCAGATTTAGGAAAACAAAAATTTCTTTTTCTATTTTGTTCAACTAGAGATTCCTGGCAAAGTCAAAAAGCCTTGATGTAATAAATTAACATTAAGTGGTTGTTTTACACCTTTAAAAACTAAAACGGGTCAGTGGCGACCCGAACACAAGAGGAGGGTTAAATCTCAGACTTTTATAATAAGGTGTTCCACATGCGCAAAAAAGTGCCTTTTTTTCCCCCCAGAGCACTCGCCCCCCAAAATGTCTGTGCACACCACTGCATATCTACCATATTTATACTTGCACTGAAAATTATGCTCATACTGCCTTTTTTTTAAATAGTTAATTGCACTATATAAAAACTGTTTACAACACTTTTCACTTTATACATCTTTAATCTTTGATAGACTTCACTGCTACACTATACTGTCATATCTGCCATATTTATACTTGCACTGAAAATTCTGCTCATACTGCCATTTATTTATTTATATTGATAATTACTATAATGTCAGACTGCTGTTCCCGTTTACATTGTTCATTCTGTTCATATCGTCATTCGTCACATTTAAATTTATACCGTTAATTCTGTTCACACTGCCACATTTGCACTTTCTGGATTGCCACCGCCTTGTCTTTTCTTAGATAGCTTTAGCCTGTGTGTGTAACCCCCCTCCCCCTTTTTTTCCTTTTTATAGTTTATACCTTGTACCTATATTTTATATTTCATGTTTATTACTGTTTGCACTGCGGATAAGAGGGAAACGCTATTTCAATTCTCTGTATGTCCTGCATATATGGCATTATTGACAATAAAGTTGACTTGAACTTGCCCATGTCTGCAAGGTGAAGATACACTATAAAGCAAAAAGTTTGCAGACACCCAACCATCAGACGCATATGTAGGTTTTCCCCAAAATTTTGTCTTGAATGAACATGAAACCAGCCACAGAAGGGACGGAATCTGGAATGGGATGTTCAACAAGCATGTTAATGGTCAGGCGTCCATAAGCCATATCGTGCACATAAAACCCCTTAGTTTTAAAGGTCAGGATAAGCAAATAACATGACAGACTGGTGACAGCAGTTACCTTTTAATGTGCAACCATTATGATTAGTAGAGAGGGCATGAATCAGATGCCCAGGATTGATACTGGGCTCAGACCAGGAAGAAACTGTTAAAGAAGAAATTAGGTTTGATCCCTCAACAAATACTTCCTGAGGTATTAGAGAATTACTTGTAAGCCAACAACATAAAGCAGGTTAAAGGAAGGCACCAGGATTTTTTTTTTTTTAACCTGGGCCCTAGTTTCCCCATCTCCTTGGGTCCAAATATTTACTCAAGACAAAAAACGATTGCAATCGGTCCAGTATTGAATTAAAACACTATAACCGACAACTGCAAAACAGCTACACCGTGCAGTCCTCCAGGAAAATTGTGTGTCAAAGTAAATGGCTTGTTTTCACCACTGACAGTTTTATAATGTTATTATAAAAGTACCGAACAACATGGAAAAGATGCCTCCAGAGATACACCTGTGTCCGTTTACCTCAATAACTAAAGAAACTGTAGAAAGAGACCGTTTCTTCACTCACCGTTTTACCTCTCTCTTATTACGTTCTCTGACATCACCTCATTCAGTGCCTGTATTTGATTACCGCACAGAGCAGTTTTCCAGTGTTTACAAACTGGATCCTTTCCATGTCGCCAAACACACGTTCATATTGTCATACTCGGCTAAATATTCAGGCAATACTTTGGAAAAAGACTTGTCCTTTGGTAAACGTTAAAAAAAAAAAAAAAACCTGTGCGATGAACAAATACAGGCACTGAATGGGACGCTGCATCAGAGACCAGAGGAAAAGAAAAGTAAGACAATGAGTGTAGAAACAGTCATTTTCTACAGAATTTTTTTTTAAAGTTAGAGATAAACAGACACAGGTGCATCTGTCGGGATCCTGTCCATGGTGTCAGACACTTGTAGTAACATTATGAGCCTGTCAGTGGTGAAATCAAGAGGTTTACTTTGACGCGAATGATCACCCCGTAGAATTATACTGCAGAACTGTTTTGTGGTTGCCAGTTATAGAATTTTAACTCTGTGTGAGACCAATTTCAATTGTTTTTGTCCCTCGTGAATATTTAGACCAAAGAGATGGGAAAATAGAGCCAAGTTTTAAAAATAAAATAAATAACCCATAGACCTTTCCGTTAAAATGGTTACCGTTATGTACAGTGGTGCTTGAAAGTTTGTGAACCCTTTAGAATTTTCTATATTTCTGCATAAAATAGGATCCAAATCATCATCAGATTTTCACACAAGTCCTAAAAGTAGATAAAGAGAACCCAGTTAAACAAATGAGACAAAAATATTATACTTGGGTCATTTATTTATTGAGGAAAATGATCCGATATTACATATCTGTGAGTGGCAAAAGTATGTGAACCTCTACGATTAGCAGTTAATTTGAAGGTGAAATTAGTCAGGTGTTTTCAATCAATGGGATGACAATCAGGTGTGAGTGGGCACCCTGTTTTATTTAAAGAACAGGGATCTATCAAAGTCTGATCTTCACAACACATGTTTGTGGAAGTGTATCATGGCACGAACAAAGGAGATTTCTGAGGACCTCAGAAAAAGCATTGTTCATCAGGCTGGAAAAGGTTACAAAACCATCTCCAAAAAGAGTTTGGACTCCACCAATCCACAGTCAGACAGATTGTGTACAAATGGAGGAAATTCAAGACCCTTGTTACTCTCCCCAGGAGTGGTCAACCAACAATGATCACTCCAAGAGCAAGGCATGTAATAGTCGGCAAGGTCACAAAGGACCCCAGGGTAACTTCTAAGCAACTGAAGGCCTCTCTCATATTGGCTAATGTTCATGTGTCCACCATCAGGAGAACACTGAACAACAATAGTGTGCATGGCAGAGTTGCAAGGAGAAAGCCACTGCTCTCCAATCGGAACATTGCTGCTCGTCTGTAGTTTGCTAAAGATCACGTGGACAAGCCAGAAGGCTATTGGAAAAATGTTTTGTGGACAGATTAAACCAAAATAGAACTTTTTGGTTTAAATGAGAAGCGTTATGTTTGGTGAAAGGAAAACACTGCATTCCAGCATAAGAACCTTATGCTATCTGTGAAACATGGTGGTGGTAGTATCATGGTTTGGGCCCGTTTTGCTGCATCTGGACCAGGACGGCTTGCCATCATTGATGGAACAATTAATTCTGAATTATACCAGCAAATTCTAAAGGAAAACGTCAGGACATCTGTCCATGAACTAAAGGCCAATTTATGCTGACAACGCAGTCCTCGCAGATGGCGTCACAGATGGCATCTGCGTAGCCCCCCCCCACCTTCGCAGATGCTCTGCGCGCACCTCCCAAAAATTGTGACCACCGCAGAAGCCTCGCAGACAAGAGGGCTCTGACTGGTCCACTCTACATCCGCTGTACACGCACTTCCACTTCCCTACTTTCCCGGTTTGGTTTGTTTTCACGACCGCCATTTTTAAAAACACGAGCGAAGATGGAGCAGCACGAAGAGTGGTTGATCGAGGAAGTACGTACATCTATACGACTCCAGTTCTAGTCATTATAAGTAACCGGAGGATAAACACTCCACTAACCACACCCACCAACTACTCCTAGCGATTTCGTGACTTCGCGCCCCCTTGCGTTGTGGCGGTGAATAACATCGCGCACGCCTATTACTCCCCACTCAACGATAAATTACAACTGTCTGCGAAAAGCCATCTGCGAAAGCCTTGTCGCAAGAGCATGCAGAGGCCCAAACTCTCAAGAGAAGGTGGGTCATGCAGCAAGACAACGACCCTAAGCACAAGTGGTTCTACCAAAGAATGGTTAAAGAAGAATAAAGTTAATGTTTTGGAATGGCCAAGTCAAAGTCCTGACCTTAATCCAATCGAAATGTTCTGGAAGGACCTGAAGCGAGCAGTTCATGTGAGGAAACCCACCAACATCCCAGAGTTGAAGCTGTTCTGTACGGAGGAATGGGCTAAAATTCCTCCAAGCCGGTGTGCAGGACTGATCAACAGTTACTGGAAACGTTTAGTTGCAGTTATTGCTGCACAAGGGGGTCACACCAGATACTGAAAGCAAAGGTTCACATACTTTTGCCACTCACAGATATGCAATATTGGATCATTTTCCTCAATAAATAAATGACCAAGTATAATATTTTTTGTCTCATTTGTTTAACTGGGTTCTCTTTATCTACTTTTAGGACTTGTATGAAAATCTCCTGTTTTAGGTCATATTTATGCAGAAACAAATTCTAAAGGGTTCACAAACTTTCAACTACTACTGTATCCTAATGGGAACAACAAGCAGTGAGCCAAACAAGACAGATCCATGGGATTCAGCTGTCTGGATCTGTTGCACCATGGACTCTGAACAGATGAAACGGAGGTTTTTGAAGTTGAAGCAGAGAATATCTGCATACTTCATTCAAATGCCAAATCACAAATAAAACGAGTCTGTGTAACCTCTGCAACACAGAACCTGCGATGAAATCCAGTGGTTCATGAACCATAGCCAATTTTTTCAAACATTTATCAGCTCTGCTCAAATTATTCTTGTAGTACTTGGTTCAATCTACAAAAATACATTTGCTGGGTCTGCACCTTCCTCTCATTCCACCAGGTATATATGATGACCCTGATAAATTTGCTGTAAAAGCTTTAGAGACGGCTGGATGTTCTAAAAGGTTTGGCCAGGGGGGGAAAAAATAAATAAATAATAAATGGCACTAAACATCTTGACAGCTGTTTGCAAAACTCTGTTTCCAATCCCAGAAGTGCTGCCCATTCATCAGCTACATCCATCTTTTATTGGAAACAAGTAAATGAAGTGTCAAACATAAAAGCGATTCCTCAAAAATCATTACTGACCATTTACAAAGATGACAGACAACTTCAATACAGGAAGAAAAAGAAAAGGAGGTTTTGTATAAAATATGGGTAACTGTTTGTAAGGGGTTTGAGAAGGTCATTACAGTTAAAACATGACATTCAATAAACATAAAAAAAACGCAATCAGAGGAAAGGACACTACCACAAACGAAAAAGAGACCGTATTTACACATAAATACAAAGGAAAAAGTCATCAGCTTGACATATACTATATATAGAGACGTTTTATTCTAGAGAATAAATATGCACACTACACATTTCCACTTTTTTGCCTGTTCAAAACAAATGATCAGGTCCGTATTAAAAAATTAAAAAAAAAAAAAAAAAAAAAATCCCCACAGACTTCTACAATATGTGAAACTTGAGCAACAATTTACTACAATGACTTACCATCGTTTTTCTAATCGTCACCCATTTATATTTAAAAGTACATTGTAGCTTTATGAAAGCTGAAAAAAGTTAAATGGCTGAGATAGGCTTCCCTATATAACATTAAGAAATACGTTCATTGGTTAATAATGTGAAACTATATCTAAAATAATAAAAGTCAGTTATTAATATTTCTCCGTTAGGTGAAAAAGTGCAGAATATATGACATTAGTAACAAGAAAACACACAAATTACAAGAATGATCCTTCATTTGGAAGTCAGAGAGCAGTGATCTGAGCAGCACTGTACCACCATGTGGAAGTTCTTTAGTATAGTTTAATCAGAGTGAGGAAACGGGTTAACTCCTACACATCAGATCAGGTGAGTGGTTGACCGGGTAAAGGTGTGGTACTTCCTCTCGAACACAGACGACAGATTGACCATCGATGGCGAGTGCATAGCCTGGAATAAACAAGAAAGATACATATGGAGTGAAAATTAAAAAAAAAAAAAAAAAAAAAAAAAAAAAAACCACAGCATGTTTAGCATCAGCAAGTTTCTGGATGTATGACTTCTTCAGGAAGTCTGACATCTGCTGCAGCTTGTTATGAAGAACCATATTGTGAAGCTGCGAGGAACGTGTCTCAAGAGATATTCAAGGAGTGTTCTTCACTCGTCAAATTAACTCCAAATACCGTTTCACAGTGTGGGTGGAGGGAAAGCAGTCAACTCCCTGAAGTGACCATTTTCATTTCAGAGATTCAAGAGGAGAGTTTCAGCCATTTTATCGTCAGCAGTTAGCATACTAGGAAATAGTGACGCTTCGCAAACTTCACAATATGTAATTATATTTCTTGACAAATATGTTTAAATATATGTTTTTAGCTCTAACGAGTAGAGTGAAATATTACAAATACATAGCTCAGGATAACGGAGTCAATATCAAGCTTTAAGGAATTACAGCAATAAACACTGTTAGTGAATGACATGGTGTTATAATCGAATGTATGGTGGCCTGAGAAAACCCACATGGTGAAAGTGACCCACTCAGACATTTTCTATAAAAGTTTTAATAAACAGTACGAGTCAAAAGTTTGGATACCCCTACTCATAGGTTTCTGTATTTTGACTTCTACGTTGGAGAACCATACTGACGACAAAGCTATGAAATATCTTGAACATGTGGAAAAAAAAAAAAAAAAAAAGTGTTTCATATTTTCGAGATTCTTCAGAGTAGCCAGCGTTTACCTTGATGCTTTGTACACTATTGGCATTATCTTTACCAGCTTCATGAGGTAGTCACCTGCTAGGCTTTTCAATTAACAGGTGCCTTGTCAAAAGTTAATTCGTGCCATTTCTTGCCTTCTTAATGCATTTGAGATTAAATAGTAAATAACAGTAAACAGCCCTATTCCACAACTGTAGCAATCCATATTATTACGTCAAGAACCGCTCAACTAAGTAAAGAGAAACAACATCCATCATTACTTTAAGACATGAATTGTCTTCATACAAATAAAGAAAATATCCTCAAGGCTGTAGCTCATACAGGCCAAGAAGCCCATAAAATTGTAAATGTGACAGGTGGTGCCACCCTCTTGACAATTTTTATGCACACCCACCTGGGGAACATTGTATGCGAGTTTGATCAAAACCCGATCGATCCTGTAGGAGTAGCGATTTTTGTAAATTGTGGACGGACAACATGTGTAGAGATGAAAGTGGAGCAAAGGGGAAAAAAAAAAACCCTGAACTTTTGAAAGTCAAACTAAGATGGGGGGCAACGTCCCCTGAAAATATTTTAATAACACACAAAACTCTGCATTCTAGTACTTATTTTCACTAAAACAAGTTATAACTTAAGCCTTTTTCTTTCATGTATATTAAATGATTAACATGTCAAAAATCTCATCTCATTATCTGTAGCCGCTTTATCCTGTTCTACAGGGTCGCAGGCAAGCTGGAGCCTATCCCAGCTGACGACGGGCGAAAGGCGGGGTACACCCTGGACAAGTCGCCAGGTCATCACAGGGCTGACACATAGACACAGACAACCATTCACACTCACATTCACACCTACGGTCAATTTAGAGTCACCAGTTAACCTAACCTGCATGTCTTTGGACTGTGGGGGAAACCGGAGCACCCGGAGGAAACCCACGCGGACACGGGGAGAACATGCAAACTCCACACAGAAAGGCCCTCGCCGGCCACGGGGCTCGAACCTGGACCTTCTTGCTGTGAGGCGACAGTGCTAACCGCTACACCACCGTGCCGCCCATGTCAAAAATATCAAATTTAATTCCCCTAGTTAATGAGTAATTTTCAGGAGTGCATTTAGAAAACGCAGTGATTTTCCTGCTACACAGCTCATTACTTTGAAAATATCAGACAGACAGTTGAAGGTAAACTCAGCAAAATCCCAAAACAGCACTGTTAAAAAGTAAAGGTCTGTTAGAGTTTCTAAAGCTTACAGGTTTCAATGTTGGGGACATTGAGCCTCGTTTATCAATCTTTTAGTAGAGTTGTGCGTTTGCATAAGCTAAAGTGAACTAAACATTTCCAATTCATATTTATGCGAGTTGAAGCCGATTGTTTACATTAGTTCGTATTGTCTGTAAATTTAAACAGACCAATGAATACCAAATTTCTCATGTAAATCAGGGGCGTAGCGAGGATTTTTCGGGGGGTGGGGGGTGGGGTTTGTGTCACACACTGACTGGCAGCCTGAGTACATTATGTAACAAAAAATAATTACCATTGCTAGTTTTAGGTCGCTTAGAATCCAGCTCTTCCATTATTGCTGTTTCTTCCACGTTTTCTTGACGTGTTCTAGAAACGGCACTAAAACTTAGCTTCGAAACCACAAAATGCAACTTTGATGGGAAATAATATAATTTTTATATACATATATATATATATATATATATATATATATATATATATATACATACATATATATATATATATATATATATATATATATATATATATATATATATATATATATATATATAGAGTGATTCCACGCTTATGGGTACTGAAATGGGGACATGAACTTATTTTTAAAAATTCACCTAAAACCATTTTTTTTACCATCAGGTCACAAAACATGTAATCTTTAATGAACATGTTAAAAGATAACTTTAATATTCTGAGATGTAATAACATATTTATATGCCAAAGTCAAGCCTATGAGTTCCAAAATGATGTCTGTTACATTACTTCTGTTACGATTGTCCATCTCGCGTCTGTTACAAATTAATTGCAATCTAGCTATATACCATGTTAATCTTATTGAAAGAATGTGTATGTTTATTCTACTACACATGTTTATTAATTATATTTGCTAAAACATCACCTTCCTATGTTTCAAAAAGTAATTCTACATTGTTAAAATTGAGAATATATATGTCCACAACACTTCTGTTACGTTCTGACTTTGGCATATAAATATGTTTTTATTACATCTCAGAAAATTAAAGTTATCTTTTAACAGATCATTCATTAAAGATTACATGTTTTGTGACCTGATGGTAAAAAAAAAAAAAAAAGAAATGGTTTTAGGTGAATTTTTAAAAATAAGTTCATGTCCCCATTTCAGTACCCATAAGCGTGGAATCACTCATTATATATATATATATATATATATATATATATATATATATATATATATATATATATATATATATAAAAAATAAATTGCTTCCCTCTCTTCATGTCAAAAGAAGGAAAGTTTTGCTTGTTTTGACATGGCGAATTATTAACACGAGGAAATACTTGTAATTCACAACTAAAAAGACTGCAGCTACACTAGCAGCTTGAACATGCTTTCTAGTGCAATCGTGTTGTGCTTGCGCAGAACGGCATCAGTCCTGCGCGCCTTAGCTCGTGCACCTGAAGGCGCAGGCACCTAGGGCGCGCACACGCGGCGTTAAAGAACACCTGTCTTTAATCAATGAACTATGTTTGGGCTACTTAAGGACCGCACCCATGCAAAATATTACGCTGCGTCTAGGAACGTGAAAAAATCCGAAAAATAAATTTCTCCATTCGGAAAACCGGAGATTTAAGAGTTGTCAAATATCCGGATTTCCGGGTAAATCCGGAAGACTTTCATCCCTGCATGTGATCGCATAAAAAAACAGAAAAAAAAAAACCCACACCACACCCCCTTGAATTAAAAGGCATGTCAACACACTTAACTGGTACTGCATGTTTCTCTTTTAGTTCTCAAATCACAAGTATTTATTGTTGATTATTTATTGTACTAGGGGCAGCACGGTGGTGTAGTGGTTAGCGCTGTCGCCTCACAGCAAGAAAGTCCGGGTTCGAGCCCCGTGGCCGGCGAGGCCCTTTCTGTGCGGAGTTTGCATTTCTCCCCGTGGGTTTCCTCCGGGTGCTCTGGTTTCCCCCACAGTCCAAAGACATGCAGGTTAGGTTAACTGGCGACTCTGAATTGACAGTAGGTGTGAATGTGAGTGTGAATGGTTGCTTGGCTCTATGTGTCAGCCCTGTGCTGACCTGGCGACTTGTCCAGGGTGTACCCTGCCTTTCGCCCATAGTCAGCTGGGATAGGCTCCAGCTTGCTTGCGACCCTGTAGAAGGATAAAGCAGCTAGAGATAATGAGATGAGATGAGATTTATTGTACTAAATTTTGCAATTTAGTGGGACCCCAGGGATTGGAGCTTATTGCTCTGTTGAGGATTCCCTGCTGTTTTTAACAGCAAAGTTTATATATTTTCAAGTCTGATTATGTCCAAACGTGACAAAGGAGAAAACGGCATTTAAAAGATTAAAATTCCACTTAACAGGTAATAAATATGAACATGAAAACTGTCCATTTTATACCCGCCTTTAATTACAGCCTACAGCCATAGCCGTATTTGTTAAACTGGCTACCTACTTAAATGTGGCGTTTTTTCTGCAGAAAGTCTAGGCAAGGAAAATACAGCATGATTTAAAAAAAAAAAAAAAAAATCTAGTGGCAATATTTTTTCATTACAGTACTACAGATGTTTTATGCTGAAGCAACTAAGATATAACCTAAATCTATTATAGTTTGTGTTTCTACTAAGGTTACAATTATATACAAAAAGTCACCCTATGGGGGCGTCGTGGCTCAGGCGCCATACCATAAATCTGGGGACCCGGGTTCGATTCCAACCCGAGGTCATTTCCTGATCCCTCCCCGTCTCTCTCTCCCGATCATTTCCTGTCCTGTCTCTACACTGTCCTATCCAATAAAGGTGAAAAAGCCCCCAAAAAAATCTTTAAAAAAAAAAAAAAAAAGTCACCCTATACATTTAGGTTTATATTTATTACATCAGGATGGTGTGTCAAAGTAAATAATAAGAAAACTATCAAAATTAGGCCAAAAGTTTTCATAATTCTTGGCTATTTGCCAGAACTCAGCCTCCGTGACTTCCGACAGGTTTTCCCAGACCACCACACAAACTAAGTGATGAACATTTTCAGAAGGTTCAATTTCTTAAGAGGATCTCAAATAAATAAATAAATGAAAGCAAACCACCGTTTTTGTATTTACAAATGACCAATAAGTGTAAAATTATGTATTAGTTTCTGTTGATGACAAACTGCTTGAATGGTCTGCTCACAGAGACTAATGCTGCATTCTCTCCCGCAATCCCACATGGAAATGAGAGTGTGAAAGAGTGGTTGAGCAGGAACATGAACCCAATTTATTCCCCTTACTCTTATGCTGCCTGTTACTATAACCACCAGTCAGAACCCATCACCTACCGTATGTGTGCGTGCACGCACTTTCCAGTCAAGCTTATGACACCCAAGAGAACTAATGAAATCCAAGTTGACACTTCATTTCCATGCCAGTCCTGAGACGATCAATGGCAAATCAAAATCAAGGGACTTGAAAAGCTGAATTTTGTTAAAATGCTGCATCGTGACTGGCATGCTGCATTCTGGCTTTGGGTGCAATACATGGTGGAGTAGCTTCATGGCACTGAATTGTAGAATTTCTTTCTGATACCACCACATGAGAGCATATCCAGACTATTTATTACACATCACAGAACAACAAAAGCAACATGGACAGGTCATAATATTTGCAGTCACTGCCTTCAACACAAAATTCCCAATAATGAACAAAACTCAACCGAGTATAGGGTTTCACCAGCTCTCAAGTTCCTGGTCAAATCTACAGGCTTAGCAGCGAACAGTGGTTGCATACGATGCCCATTTTATTACTCAAAACCTCACCAATTTTTCTGGGACACTCAAATTTACATTCAGCATGCGAGGTCTGTTACATGCGACACTTAATGATTTTGCTGGAATTTACATTTCAAGTTTGTTTAAAAAAATAAAATAAAACCACAAGCTGCCTCAAAACATCAGTGGCTTGACTTCTGACAATCTCTCAAACACCCAACATTATCCGATACATCAACTGCCATTGTTTGCATAAATAACTATGTGGAGTTTGGGCTATTTTGTGATGCATAAATATCTAGTAATTAACCAAGCCACTCAAGCTACAATTAGATTTAATCCCAACTTAGGCTCAGCTGGTGTTCCTGGCTCATAGTACCCAAATCTGAACAACCAAAACACACCTACGGCAAGATGCACAGCTGCAATCCTAGACAGCAGAAACCCAGCGATTTTCCTGCTTACGCCCCAAATAAATCTGTTAATTATTCAGGTGTCTGAACAAGGAAATCACCAAATACAACTCTCCAGGACTGGAACTGTGCACCTCTGGCACAGTGAGTTAGTAAGTGCAACCACTTTCCCAAAGGTTAAACATTAGTAAATGAGGCAGCCAGAAGTGTGCTGTGCTCACATCATATGGACACCTAAAGTAGAGTCTCTCTGCGGGGGGAGCCAGGGGCTCGGCGCTGCTCCAAGGAAACCACAAGCTCCCGGCATGGCCTCGTATCCTGCATAGCAGCCGGGCATGTCTGCTGTGTGGGCACTTTGAGATGGGACTCTGCAGGAGCGGGCTGGTTAGTGTTCTCTGGGCAGCGTGTACACACAGCCACCCTGGGCCGAGGTGCATTGTCCAGAGAATTGGAGCGCTGTACTACAGCATTTTTACTGCAACCACTCAGACTGAACGTGGAGGCTGAACGAGCCATCTGCACTCGCACACCAGCATGTGTCCACAAACACACATACACACAGACACACAGATTAGCCTTGTACATTACAGCAGAGTGACAACTCGTTCTTTAAACAGAAAGTGTGCTCAAATGTTTGCAGAAAGAAATAAAGTCTGGCAATTTTTTTGGTCTGAAAGATAAAAGTCCAACTAAAAGGCCCTCAAAATATTTACCCTCAAAGGCAACAGTGTCCTTTAAATTACTCTGGAAAATGAAAACGATGGAAAATCAGAAGGACCCTACAGGATAAATGGCTACACTGACTATGCAAATGAAAACACTGAAGCAGCGAGATGGAACAAGGATACATCGGCTTCATTAGTTTCAGACCAGATGTAAATGTCCTTAGCATTCTTTCCGAAGTGATACTTTACCATGTGAGGATAAGCATTTAAAATTTAATTTATTCTCCTGACAACTTGGCAAGGATAGTTCTGTGACACCTAGATCACAAAATAGCATTTAAAACAGATACCACCACTGTGACATACTACATAGGCACAATTTCCTAACTTTTGATAATTTCAGATTTTTTTCAAACGTGTGTATGGTCTACAAAATCCTAAATGGCTTGGCTCCCACCTGTTTGCAAAAGTTTTGGCTGTTACCGTGGCTGGCTCTGTAAAGTCCACTAGAATAGCTTCTGTACATAACTGCACTGTACCCTTTCGCTACTCAGCATTTGGACAGGCAGCCTTTTCTGTTAAAGCTATCACACAATGGAACACCATTTCAGACAACTTAAACTGTGACATGCTTGGCGACTTCAAAGCAAACATAAAAAACACCACCTAAAACTCTCGCAACAATGTTCCCACTGTGTGCACGCGTGTATGTGTACCTGTGAGGGGTACTTCCTTATTGTATTGTTTTCACTTGCTGAGTGACTTTTTTTTTTTTGGTATTCTATGTCAATACTTGCTGAGTGATATTTGATGTTTTATCCGTATTGTTTTTATTTGTATTCTTCATGTCAACACTTGAGTGATTTTTTCTGTGCCATTAAGTAGGGACTGCAGATGTAAATTAGCCTAAGGCTAACTCTGGTGCAATGCATCAAATGGCAACATTTATGTTTTTAATTGCACATGGTCCCTTTCAAATCAAATGGGGGGGAAAAAAGAAAAAAAAAAAAAAAAAAAAGAGTAAAATGTCTCTACCCGCCTGTTTGGTAACATTGTTTAACAATTGTCGCCAGGGCTCTACAGTGCGCACATTTCACTTGCATTTGCGAGCGAATTTTTCGGCATGCGAACGACAAAAAAAACCAAACAAAAAAAAAAACGCGCATTCGTGCGAGGGCTTCTTGCAGCCGACAATTTAGGAAAGCACTGAGCACAGACGTGACGAGTTAAAGACTACGTTCAGACTGCACCCTGAAACGACCCATATCCGATTTTTTTGCCCATATGCGACCTGTATCCGATTTGTTATTGACAATCTGAACGACACAGATCCGATTTTTTTCACATGCGACCCAGGCCGCTTGGATATGTGGTCCTAATTCCGATGCATATCCATCATTTTCACATGTGACTGCAGTCTGACCGGACACGTCGCATTCATGCGACCTACACGTCATCAACAAGAGACAAACGTCACTATTCTGCGTTGGCTAATCCCACCTCTTTGGTGGAAAACAACAACATTTGTACAGTTTTCAGAATTTAAATAGACTTTTATAGAATTGATCAAGCTAATGGTGGATTTGGTAGGGACCTGGATGTTGATCTGTTAGCCTGATTAAATAAAACAGTTTCTATAACTGATTTATAACTTAAACCATCCTGTATTACAAGATAAGATTGTTCTGGAAATTTCCAGTAATTTGACATCTTCGGTCTAGTCTGCTGCCCACATTAATCAGATTGTGTGAGTTCCGCCGCCGCCACAAAAACCACATCGCCAGGTCTCGCCTCATCTCTATGCTTTACTTGCAAACTTGAGTGCGCTTTTTTTGGTTTACGTATTACGTAGATGTGCTTATTATGTGTCAATTTGCGCATGCGGGACACTTTTGGGTCGTTTTCCGTTCATATTGGAGATCGCATACAAGTCTCATATAATTGGTAATGTGAACGGCCTAACAAAAAAAACGGATTTCACAACAAATTGGACATGGGTTGTTTCAGGTTGCAGTCTGAACGGAGTGTAACATTCTAAAATGTAAGAAAGTGTGTGTGTTTAGTGTTGTGTGTGTGTTCTGCCTGTGCCTTGCTCCCTGTCTGTAGTTGCATGCATTGCCCCTGTCTTGGTTTCCATGGCAGCTGGGGGGGGGGGGGGGAGTGAAAAATTTACTTTTTTTTTTTGCCGTTCTGCCCCATCTTACTGTGATTGCCCCCCTTTCCCACGGTTGTATGTTGTGGGTGTGGCATTAGGTGGGAATCAGATCATTCAACTGAGAGATAACTGAGAGCTGGTTCGGACCGAGCTGAGAAATCTATTCGCTATGCAGAGAATAACGGCGTTTTTTTAAAAGCAATGATGGTGGAAACAAGAATAAAAGAACGGACGAGGAAGAAAGTGTAGTGAAGAAAGCTAGAACGACGGGAGAAGGTGCGGGAAAATTATATAATGAGATGGAAAGCACACACCCCAGTGCAAACATTTAGATGGGAACATACAACACAGCAGAAAAACAAATATACAGTATATACAAATGGTGCATGTCACAACACAGCAGAAAAACAAAGAATATATATACACAACTGGGCGTGTTGAGGTGCAGATGTTAATTGCACATTAGTTATAGAAACTCAGTTCAGCTACAGAACTCAGGATATTGCACTGTATTTGGTATTGTATTGGGTATGGATGTAAAAGTGTAGAAATATAAAATATACAAAAGCTATAAAAAGTAAAAAGTTGCTCTGTGAGGTTGCACTGTAATAAGTATTGCACTGTATCAGGTAAGTGTGAGAATATTGTCCTTTTAGGTCCTTGTTGGTGCATTGTTGCACCTGCCAGAAGTGGCATCAGTCAGTGCATGTAATTAGCCTTTTTCACATTAAGTCACTTGCAGAAGAACCTCACATCCGTTTTCAGCCTTTTGAATGGAAGAGGCGGCGGCATGCTAATCTGCTGGCTAACAAGTAGCAACCATAGAAAGTCAGTAAACTTCCTTTCCAAAACAAGGCAGAGAGGTGACTGGAATGGTCGCTAACAATACGTAATGATAAACAACAATGCGCAATATTATTATCAATCTTATCTGTGAATGACACAGTTTTGTTAACATATGTTGCCGCCGTATACCTCTTCTTCCATTCAAAAGGCTGAAAACGGATACGAGTTCCCCTGCAAGTGACGTAATGTGAAAAAGGCTAATTGTTCAACGTGGTTATGGCCTGTGGGTAAAAAACTGTTTTTGAGTCTGTTGGTCCTTGCTTTGATGCACCTGTAACGCCTGCCTGAGGGCAGCAAGTCAAAGAACTCAGAGCCAGGGTGGGAGCTGTCCTTGATGTTAGCTCCGCTGAGCTCTGCTCTTTGTTTAGCTACTGTTTGTTCATTCATTCAGTTGTTCGTTATTTGTTTGTTCATTCATTCATTCGTTCATTCATTCATTCATTCAATTGAATTTTGCGTTTTATGTGTTGGTGTGTCTAAGGTTTGCGCTGCAATAAACCTTTAAAATGAAAATCTACTCGTGCTTGTGCCCCCATTTTTTCCCCCTGTGCTCCTAAAATTTTTAACTTAGGAGCACATGTGCTCCTGAAAAAAAAAAAAAGTTAGTGTAGAGCCCTGATTGTCGCAGTACCTGCATGTGTACAATATAGCTATAGCAGAAGGTGGCAATATACGAATGAGCAGTAACATTTTCATTGCGATCTGTGAACATTATACATTCTGGCATCGGCAGATTCAAATTCAAGCATGACTTTCCTCCGGTATTTAAACGGGATGCATTAAAGGTTTACGAGTTTGTTTACATGTTTTGCAAGGCATAAACGATGTCTAATGGTATAATTACAGGTGTGCCATTTCTGTTCATATTGTACAACCTTCTCTCAGATTCGTATATAATCTCATCTCATTATCTCTAGCCGCTTTATCCTTCTACAGGGTCGCAGGCAAGCTGGAGCCTATCCCAGCCGACTACGGGCGAAAGGCGGGGTACACCCTGGACAAGTCGCCAGGTCATCACAGGGCTGACACAGACACAGACAACCATTCACACTCACATTCACACCTACGATCAATTTAGAGTCACCAGTTAACCTAACCTGCATGTCTTTGGACTGTGGGGGAAACCGGAGCACCCGGAGGAAACCCACGCGGACACGGGGAGAACATGCAAACTCCGCACAGAAAGGCCCTCGCCGGCCCCGGGGCTCGAACCCAGGACCTTCTTGCTGTGAGGCGACAGCGCTAACCACTACACCACCGTGCCGCCCCGATTCGTATATAATGATTGAGCCATTTTGAGAACTTGGTTGAAATTACTACATTAATTTACTAGCATAACATCTCTTCATTCTAGCTGTAGCTAATTGGAAAGCAAGTGTCTACCAAAGGTGCTTGGTTTTAGACAAAAACCCTGTTTGCACTCCAGATGACATTTTCCTGATAACACAGAGCAAGACATCTCCATAATACAACAGATGAAACATCTTGGTAATAGGGAGGGAAACTGAAACACAGCGATCCTAGTGGTAGCATTCCTAAGCCGAGAGCCATACTATTGAAAATCCCATAGACCTGATTTAAAAAAAAAAAAAAAATCCCACGTAGTTGACGTGGAACTTGTACACCCCCAAAAAATTTGTTGTACATGTTGGGATTATCTACTAACTGTGAAAGTATCAGGTGAAATTTCGCTGTCTTTTAAAAGATCGAAATTGTGCCCAACCTGTCAGAAACAGACTACAACCAAATAGTCTAGTCATTACTCATATTACGTCAGCAGTAGGCTTAGCTGTCCCACAACCGGGAAGATCTGTGTATTTTCATCATGCTATGTTTTGCGCCAGACTGCAACCACCGGCAGTTGACTACATGCCCTGATCTGTAATGGTTATCCCCACAAGGGATGCACTTCTTATTGGTACAGAAATACTCCGCCAACCACGCTATACAAATTGGCATGTTGATGTAGGCTACTCGCCGGCCGCTACCTGCTACAGATTTGGAAAGGCGCTAGACTTGCGGTGACATCACATACACGACGTCAGGTCCGTGTAGTCTTTGATCAGCTTATTAAAAAACAAACATTCAAAACAATTCAAATCGGTGGAAAAAATAAAGTATGATCACCAGGATCGATAGAGCTGCCCGACATGCACAACATATGGAAGCCACTGTCTTAACTTTGAAGCGTAACCCGAAATGTAATTTTTTGAAAAGATATTCCCATAGAGATTGGAACGCATCCAGTAGGGGGCGATGAGATGACTTTCCCTCCCTATAAACAGCCAAGATATCCTATCTACATCCAGACCTTTAGTTGGACAGGTTCATATAAATTTCCACAACATTTAAGTACTAGTGCCTGATCTGGATATGTCCCAAAGAATAATACAGACACATGCTCCAACATGCACTATATGGCCAAGGTTGGCGTAGAAGAACTCAAGAGGCCTACACAGAGTCCTGAACTCAAGCCCAGTGAACAACATCTAGTGGAAAGCCTTTACAGAAGAGAAGAGTGGTTATAATAGCATAGAGGGGAATAAATCTGGAATGGGATGTTCAACAAGCATATGGGTGCAATTTGTCAAGTGTCAACAAACTTTTGGCCAGCCATGTAGTATAACCCCCCCCCCCCCCCCAGTGTAAAAAAGGTACTGCATATACTAAACCTGCCTGATGAACCCCAACTACTACTAACCCACAATAATACAAAAAGTCACACTTCATTTGGGGGGGAAATGCATTCTTGTGTGAAAGCTGGGAACTGGTTTAACCTGGATCTGGGATGTTCTGCATCGTTTCATGGCTTGTGTGAAGCTAATTAACTCTGCTTAAAGAGTGGACGCGAACGTCATCTAATAACACATGCCGAGCTAGTTAAGTACATTAATACAGACAAATGAGTATATTAAGATTATCCGCTTAACATTTCTAATGTTGTACACAATTTAAACCTTGAGAAAGTCACTGGCCATTGTTGAGACTATAAGATGGGAGTTTTGTCCCTGCATTACACAAAAAAGATATTTGAGTCTATTTTCTCTTGATCCATTTAACTACAAAGTGACTTGTCACAGCACAATTAATTATATAACCGTTTTGCAGTGGACTTTATTTTGCTCAATTTCATCAGTCTTTCTACATGCCTGTGTGCTCCTGAACCTAAAAAGATCCGTCATCTGAGCACACTCATTACGCTGCTTAGTAAAAACAGTCAACAAACCTTTCAGCCTTCAAACCATTTGTTCCTTTCATTATGCAATAACGAACAAATTTGCTTTAACAGATTGGCTGTGAACTTGTTTAACTGCTAGTAATGCGGCATTACGGGAACAGCTAAAGGTTTAAGCACTGACATTAATTCTCTAGAGACGCCTTCCATTTTTTGATCTGTTTATTAGGTGAACATCCTTACTTTTCACCCAAGCCTCATTTAAATTATTAATTAGTTAATTTTAACTGAAGGTAAACCTCCGACAGATGGGATTTGTACATAATTGATATCGGATAGCAGGCCTCTGGCCAAAACGAACGTCAAATAAATCAAGTCACAATGGCCAACACCACCATGCAAGCTGTGCAACACCACCGAAATCTTTGCAACACGGAGCATACATTTTGATGAACGCTTCACGCTTATCACCTTCTCCAGGCTTGTTTGCAACACTAGTATAAGACAGTGATCAAAAACCCATGTATGTACCTGGAGATCTACTTTCTTACAGAATTCTGTCTCAGCCCTAATCCAACACACCTGCTCTACATAATCAGTTTACACGATTAGCTGGATCAGCTCCGTTGGATCTGGGATGGAACTGGATTATGTAAGAAGGCAGATCTCCTTTAACATGGTTAGTGATAACTGGTACAACCAAGCGGAGTAGGTTTCTTAAAAAAAAAAAACTAACTGAATAACTGTAGTAATAAAAAATGTGTCAAAGAAAGCCAGCATTCGATTAGATCTGGATCTGTTTCACAATGTTTCAAGCTATTAAATGGTGCATTCATGTTGCAAATTGATCATATGTTTAATTACGTGTTTGAATGAAACACTCACCTACTATAATAAATATGACCAAGAAAAAGCAAGAGAGAGAGAGACTCACAGCCAGTGTGGAGCTGCTAGACATTCGAGTCATATGATCAAGGCCTGTGCCAGGGCTCTTATCATCTGGGGTACTGCTGGCCATGAAAGCTCTCTGGATCACACGCTTGGGGGTTTTGGTAAAAGAGAACGCCCTGGTTACCTGCAAATTAACACAATCATTACTGCATCCAACCTGTACATTTCATATTACAGCCTGGAAACTTAAAACAAGAAAAAATAAAATAAAATACCCAGCCATTATCTAACATAAGTAGGAGTATGCAATGAAACTTTGGTCTAGTTACATAATTTTTTTTTTTTTTTACAAAAATACACAGATAAGCACCAACATCACAGAACAGTGACATCAGTTAGCTTTTAATGCTTAGTTCATGTCTTTAAAGGGGTACCAAATATAATATATACAGTTGCTGATGTGACAAAGTAACGTATTCTTAAGTATTCTATCAAATTTATATACTAGAAAACAACGAAATATCTTGGTAATTGTAAATATAATAGTCGGTACGCTAAATGGCACAAGAGTCGCCATTTTTAAAAGACCGTGACGTCAGCCCTACCCACTGCACTAGGAGAGAAGCGTGTAATCATGGCGTCGGGTGCATCAAGTGAAAGCGACAGCTCTGTCAAATCATACGAAGAGATCCCGCAAAAGACACGTCTGGAGGATCGTTATGCTTTCCATCGGTCCTGTTATTACACCCGAAAGCAACACACTGTGGCATTGTGTAGCCGATCACTTACAATTCATCCTACTTTCCGATTCACACGTGCTATTCCCAACCTCAATGAGCCAACACAACTGGGCACATACATACGTCATGAGTGTTACGCAGAGAAAATGAACGTGCATTCTGATTGGATAAAATTAATATCATGGCGGGCTGTTCAAACTGCGGAAATAGTTTGCTCGAGCTACTTTCAAAACACTAACTTTCCAACCTTAGAACAAAAAACTTTTGTAAGTCTTGAATAAGGTTCATTAATGTGTGTTTTATTGTTATATTTACTCTATATATTGCCCTCTGTTCCCCTTTAACAGGGATGAGAGTAGGTGGTCATCAAAAAAGCAGAAAACAAGATGGCGCCCGAAGCCAACGGGGGGGGGGGGGGGGGGGGGGGGGGGGCGCTTCAAGATGCCCCCCTGGAAAATTTTGAAAAATAAGGCCTTACAAACCACTTGTCCTGAAATCTGAGCTGTAGTAGATAAAAATAAATAAAAAATTTATATATATATATATATATATATATATATATATATATATAGTCTTTTTTATATATTTACATGAAAATATGTTTCAAATCAATAGGAGTATTGTTTGAATTCAAGATAATCACATTCTACATTCAAGGGTATGGTTATAATTCATGATCAACAAAAACGACAAACTAAATTCACATTAAACGTAAGTTTTATTAATTATCAAAATGTTCATATATTAAATAAAATTTTAGGGTGACTGACCTTTCTCCCTATGTCCTCATTAGTTGCATATGATTTCTTCAAAAAGTCTTTTGAAATATTTAAGTTTTCAAAACTGTCAGCATTAATTCAGATTTACTGACTATCGTATACATGTTCAATGTGCTAAATCAAACGAATGCTAAGTTTATGGGATAATGTCTATGTACACTTTATACAATTATTTATAGTTCACAGTCACTTCTCATTTTCATTTGATCATTTCGACTTCTTCAGCTTTTTGGCCAAAGACAAGAGCTTGTCAGTCTTCTCTGTTTTTTTTTTTTTATTTATACCAGCATTGATTTCACGTACCTTCGCTTCGTCTTGCTTGTCAATTGTATTCGGCATTTTGAGTAAAAAAGCCGGTACTAAAGAGAAACGTATTTTTGAAGATGAACATGTGCAAGTTTCGATAAAATAGAACAGATGCGGGTACTTTTGTAAGAACTGTTATGATTGGCTTTTGTTCTCTCCCACACTCTTGTAAGACCTGTTATGATTGGCTATCATGCTCTCGCCAGCGATGTTTTGGCCAATTACATTGTAGATAACATGTATTCTACCGCGAGACTTAGCGAGACTAAAGATGGCGAAAATGTAAACATGTAACATCATCGTAGGAATGAATTACGCTTGAGTATCACGAAGGAACATACCCCAACCCCCCTCAATAAATGGAAAAAAAAAAAAGATTTGGCATAATATAAAAAGGTTGATTTTTACTCAGAAAAAGCGGAAATCCGCCGAAAAGCGGAAAACTCTCATCCCTGCTTCAAATAAGATGTGGTTTTATTTCGTAGAGACTCTCCATGTTACCACTCTGAAGCAGGGAGAATAAATGCATGCTTCTCCGTCTGTCTTTAAACATTCTATTTTTGTCACCTACTGTTTTTCCCCTTTATTTTTTTTTTCCAGGAATCGAGCCATGTTACAAGTTCATTAATTGGACCAGAGGTAGTAAATTAAATGATAAATGAACAAGTGTAATGCCTTTAGCCCGATAGCCAGTCTCTGAGCTGCCTTCAGTTAAATAATTTACATAAATGCATATGATTGGGTAAACCACAACAGAGAATCTCCGATAGAAAATCCCCGGTTTTTACTCTGCCATTAAGTGGATACCATGTGTGTGAGTGAGCGCATTACATACAACACCCACAGTGCTGTTCCCACCCCTACCTTCTTTGATGTCTTTTTGATTGCCCTGGAGGCTCGACTCAGCGTGCTGTCCATGTCCTTCGTGCTCACTTGAAGGGTGTCAGGATCTGTACACTGAATTAGGTCTTCCTGTTTTAAAATAGAATAAAATATAAAAAAAAAGTCATTCTGCAGGCAAAATGCAATGAGTGAGACATCTTGGGCTGGCTAGAGAGAACAAGCGAGCGTGAGAGAGAGTGTTGCCGAGAACACAGAAAGGAGGTGTGCATCGCCACCCTGTGGTGGACTCCATACCTATAGGCTGGCAAGACAGACGTCTACCTGCAGGGCTTAGTGGTACTTGTTCTTTAATTATAAAGGCAAATATATACATCTGTCTGGCTGGAGCCAATTACATGTGCTGTTTGGCAGATCTGGGCCTGCACTCATGCGTCAGAGCAAGAGACCTGTGGTGCTGTAGAATGGAGATAAAGCCATCTGCCTCCAAGGTGTAAAGTTCAAGCACAATTCCACTTCTAATTACATTAATCTGTCTTCCAGCCTAACCACACTGGACAATCTAATAGGATTAACTGCCACAAAAAAGGCTTGCACATGCCACCTAATTTGTTGCTGTAATATAAAAGTGAGGCCTAATAAAATAATTACGCTAGAGGCCTTGTCAGCTTTCAGAGCCAAGGAAGATACCACGAGAGTAGAACACTACTCACCGCGTCGGCTCTGCAGATGGTGTTTGCCACTTGACGGCAGAGAGTCTTGAGCCAGGTCGACTTGAGTGTGTCCTCAGCAGCAAGCTGGAAACTAAACAGGAGGTTCTCCTGCTCGGTAGGAGGCCGCACAACCAGGGCAAAGGCGTTCTGACAGTCTATACACCCAGAAATCATCACACACAGATACCGAGTTTAGAAAACACAAGCAGGGACTGATTTGGTGGACAGTCAACAGTACAACCAAATTCCCTCTGAAGGCACACCCTAAAAACATGCACGATCTACCTAGTTGAAGATTGCTGAATTGATCTGGATTGTGTGAATTGATTGGTGTGATGGTGGTGGGCCATGACATTTACTTGTTCTCTGGTTTACAGAGCCTGGGGTAGCTATAGAAACCAGAGTTTTTCCACCAATTAAATGCATCATTGGCAGGACTTCGCCCAAGATTATTAAGTATTCGGATATAAAAATTTCTGCCCTCAAATATAAGCATGAATTAAGGCTACATCTAGCATATTCCAGAAATAATTTATTTATAAATATCAGATGTTACTGGTTTCACAATCTCGGACGTAAACTACAGTGGACATTTTACTCACTTATTGATATTACTCGATAATATGAACAGCTGGGTTTATGATTAACATTTTTCTGAACATCCTTCATGACCTTACAGCTTCTTTGAAAGGTGTCGCTCAAGGTTTTAGAGACCAAGATGTTCAAATGCTCCTCGTTAAGTATTACAAAAGCACAGGAATTCTGTCTCTGCCTTTGAAAGCGCGAGGACACTTTTTACATCTTTTCAAAAATTGCTTTTTTTCCCCCCAGACATACAAATAAAGGGGCATGCTCCTATCCTTAGGCAGTTTTCATTTAGAAGTCCCACAATGATGGTAACTAACAAGTTACCAAATCGCTGAAAAAAGGAATTTCAGAATCAATCCCAAATTCACTCTGAATCGTCAAGTACTGTATTGAAACGTTTCTTACAATCAAAGTGCATGGGTGTTTTGTAGCTGTAAAGTGGACTGTGAGCTTACCTTCTGTGTCGCGTAGGTCCAGCACCCTGCGGATCTGAGACAGGGGCATGAGGGTGATGTGCTTGAGTTGAGCAGGTGGCCGTGTTTGCCCCAGAGGACTCTTAAAGGTGCTGATCACCTTATGCCTCTTCCTGGCAATCTGGAGATGCACACATACAAGCAATAAATAACCTGCATGTGCTTAAATCCAGACTCTATACAGTGGGTGTATGTGCATGCACATGGAGGCTGTCGCGTGTGATTCATTGATCAGCGCTGTTCAGAAGCTAAACGCCCAGGCTCATTAGGTACCCTTTAATCCTACAGCATGGGGCCCCGAGTAAGGGATGCAGTGTGATGTAGAGCAACAGATATGAATACAGAGGAATTCATCAATGAATAATTGAGCAGATGGAGCCCCAAAGCTCCCTTCTCTCATTAACAGGCTAGACCTAAACCTGCGCAAACAGGACAGCCACAGTAGACACAAGCCTCCCCCACCCAACCCCACGCTAATCAAGAAACGGGGAGTAGCCGTGTCAGCAAGCACGGACTGCATATGCATTAATTAGGCACCTTTTTTCCCCCCAAAGCTCATTCTCACCATGACCTCAGTGACTGCTTGTGAAGTGTGTGTGTGTGTGTGTGTGTGTGTAATATATACTAAGTAACTTTAAAAACGCACAATGGAATTCAACACGATATCACTTTAGATCCATGCATATATTTAAAATTTATATGATATTGTATGTAATGCACACATCTTGAAACATCGATAAAGGACATTTATTGTCAAACTCAAGAATTAATTCACAATAAAAAAATTCAAAGTGACAGTTGGTCCATGTTCGGACCGTCATGCTGGAGATTCTGGGTCTGTATCGTCCAGGGGTCTCAGCAGCAGTGACTGAGGGTCTCAGGAATCTGTCACGGAGGTGAGCTAGCCTGATGTGCTGATCCTGAACTGGCGTCGTGACTCGAGGCTGACCAGGGCGTGGACGATCCCTGGTGCTCCCTGTCTGTCTGTAACGCTGACTCAAACGGGAAATGGTCGAATGATGAACACCGAAGTGCCGGGCGACCTCTGTCTGTGTACTTCCGGCACGCAACATCCCGATGGCCTGTTCACGTTGATTTTGGCTTAGGCGTGGCATCTTCAATAATGACAATTTTCCCATCATTTCCCCCGGGTATTTATAGGCAAGATTGTGTGTGTACAGTGTATGCAAAATTTGCTTGAAAATTAAAGCCTGTCCATGTCATTGACTACCCGAGTCATATTGCACGTTATTGAGTACAACTCCCTTAAATTCTGATTTGAGCACAGATTTGGAACTTATTCGGGCGGAACGAAGTTATTTTTCCATTGTGATACATTTCTTTTCTTCTTGAGATAAACTCAGCACGAATTCAGCAAGTTTTATCAATGTGCGTTTTTAAAGTTAGTTACTTAGTGTATATAAAAAAAATTGGGATAGGAGAAAAGCAGAGTGGGTGGAATGGGTGTTTGAGGGGAAAGGAGAAGACGAGCTGACTCAATAGAGCAGTGCTAAAGAGGTCAATAAACTTAAAGGATATTCCGTGGATGTAACGGATGTTGGGAGGTCAGGAGTTAAAATGCAACGCGCTGGTTAGCAAGTCACTGAAAAGAATATCCATCAGAAAGCTGCCGAGAGAAGCCCAGGCCATGATGCGCATATAAAAATGAAACAGATGGTTAACGTGTACATTATAGCCTGTAAAGGAGAGCCAAGATTTCCCTTGTCTAGTAATTCTAAAAATATTTCCACACAAGGGAAAAAGTGATTTCATCACGTAAAATTATAACTTCACAGAGGCAAAATAAATATATAGTTCTTAACGAGTGCAAGTGTGAACATACCTCCAGGCAGTCGTTGAAGAGAAACAGAGTGACGTTTTCGCCTCGGTCACACGGCTTGTCTCCTAAAGCAATGGTCTCCACTCTGTGCACCAGACTCCGATGAGAAGACAAAAGATTGGCCTGCAAAACACACACACACACACACACCCACAATTCTAGCAGCAACATCAAGCTCCTGCGAAGGCATTTCTTTATGAATATCGAAACGAACGCAAGCAGGGACTTGCTTCCTCACAACCTCTTTTTAAAACGATTCACATTCTCTGATAGACCCCAAACAAATCTACATTAATATATTTCACACAGACCTCAAAAGAAGAAAGGAGCAAGATTATCACACTGCCTGCACAAGATGCAAAGCTTTTACAAATCCTGACTGAAAAAAGAACAACATAAAAAAAGGGAGCGTGCTGCTTAATTAACTGAAATAAATAGTGATGCAAGCTTGACTGAGCAGAGGATAGGCGCAACGTACTGGCACTGTTATTTAGAGATTAGAGGATCGTCACTATGAATAGAAGTCGGGTGAGTAAACACCTAAAAAAAAAAAAACCCACACACTTACAGGGCAGCCATCCACTTCGTAAACCACGTCAAAGATTTGCTTCTGGCCTTCGGTCTTTCTCTTATCTTCATTTATATGGCTGGGTGGAACAGCAGAAAAGATTTAGAACAGTCTTTCTCCACTAAAGAATAAGAAAGAATGCAAGTATTCGGTGAAATGGAGCTGTTAAGTAATTTAACTCACGTCATAACTTCTTTGAGGGATTCTATGGCCTTTTCCAGGGTGACTTTATCAGGATTATCATCAGAGGTATGCTTTTTAATATCTGAAATAGTACAAGGTGTTAAATTAAAAAAAAAAAAAAGTATTGGGACAGACTTCCATAATTACATGGAGAGATCAAGGCAGAACATGGCCATGGCTTTGAATACTTATTTAAACTATTCAGAATCCCTTTCTCTAATCAAAGCCTTTAAATACACAATGAACAGACCAATCTAAAGACGACTAAGCAACCAGCTACTGACGGAGAAGCACATATGATCACTTAAGCGCGGTGCGTGCGTACGTATGACTCACCATTGAGTAAGAGAGCCACGCTAGGCAGTCTCTGAACAGGACGTATCATCAGTTCCACCAGCGTCTGCCGCCCACACTCAGGTTTAGCCTGATTGATCTAGAAAAAGGTTTGGAGGGAAACGTGGAAAATCAAGACATTCAGGGATGCAGGTGGCCTTATTGTTCTCTTTATTTGCAGACACAGACTAGAGTTGGAGTTGTAAGCCTGTTTTACACAGCCTTTTAAGGCAAGAATCTTACACCTTTTATCCCACCTCTCATTCTTTATAAAATACCTGAACGCCAAGCAGCAGCTCTGTGTTGTTCCGCCTCTGAGCCGGAATGAATGGTACTAACAGAGCCGGAATCGACGTCTGTGTAAAAGTGACAGGCAGCACGGTGGGACAAGGGTGTGAGGTTTATGACCTTGACGGTCTCCTCACCCCCAAGACCAGCACAAATTCAAACATCTCCATCTACAGTGTCTATGGTGCACATGCCTTTCTGCCTCAAATCACTTCCTACTTCACGTGCTCCTCCAAAATAATTCTAATCTCACAAACATGTTGCTTCCACTCCTCTCTTCCTCATTATCCATCCTTCCCTCTCTCTTTCTGTGTAGTTTTCGGTGACAGACATTTTTCCCCCTGAAAAGCCGGCTTGGCTAAAGGACACAAACGTGTTATAAACGTTGAGGCTGTTATGTTCCTGAAATAGGAATTCTTTAACGGAATTGATTAGACGTTGCATACGATGCTCAGCGACTTTGCTTGTGCCTGAAGAGTGGTAATAAATGTGCACAGCTAACAAAAGCACCTCGACACTCCATTCACTCGCTGTTGTTTTGAAAGCAATGTCAGTATGCTTGGGGTATTTGTATTTCCGACACGCAGATACATCGCTCTAGACGCTGATGCTGTGTCATCACACCTCTGTGAGCCGATGTTCCACAACCAATGTAAAACACACACACACCTTCATGTCAGTTTTATTTGGTTCAGTGAAAATCACTAAAGCTGGAATACTGAGGTGTTTTCTTTACGCCAATATTACGGAAGACATGTGTAAAAAGGGTCTTTAGCCTAATGTTATCAGTAGACTGAATTTAAAATCTCTTTAAATGGTACTACAATACTTGTACTACAATACTTGTTACAAACATTAGGGTTATAGAAAAGGTAAATATCAAAAGATTATATGGGAATGCAAATAAAACCAAGCACCAAAAGTTTTAAATTCAAAAGTGAATATCATTTCAATTTAAGTATCCGAGTGGGATGGGCTCTGGAGCGCTGTATTCAATTAGCCAAATCAGTAATTCAATAAATCAAGTGAGAAGAAAAGAAGTGGGTGCATTTAAAACACTTACGGGCAGATCTGTTGAATTACCTACTTAATAAATGGACTTAATGTGTGTATTTTAAGCCAACATGGGGGGGGGGGGGGGGGGGGCACATTTTTTGGTCTTTAAGGCATGCTAGTTCTAGCTAAGAATATACAACCCCAATTCCAAAAAAGTTGGGGCAAAAGTACAAATTGCAAATAAAAACGGAATGCAATAATTTACAAATTTCAAAAACTGATATTGTATTCACAATAGAACATAGACAACATATCACATGTTGAAAGTGAAACATTTTGAAATTTTATGCCAAATATTGGCTCATTTGAAATTTCATGACAGCAACACATGTCAAAAAAGTTGGGACGGGGCAATAAGAGGCTGGAAAAGTTAAAGGTACAAAAAAGGAACAGCTGGAGGACCAAATTGCAACTCATTAGGTCAACTGGCAATAGGTCATTAACATGACTGGGTATAAAAAGAGCATCTTGGAGTGGCAGCGGCTCTCAGAAGTAAAGATGGGAAGAGGATCACCAATCCCCCTAATTCTGCACCGACAAATAGTGGAGCAATATCAGAAAGGAGTTCGACAGTGTAAAATTGCAAAGAGTTTGAACATATCATCTACAGTGCATAATATCATCAAAAGATTCAGAGAATCTGGAAGAATCTCTGTGCGTAAGGGTCAAGGCCGGAAAACCATACTGGGTGCCCGTGATCTTCGGGCCCTTAGACGGCACTGCATCACATACAGGCATGCTTCTGTATTGGAAATCACAAAATGGGTTCAGGAATATTTCCAGAGAACATTATCTGTGAACACAATTCACTGTGCCATCTGTCGTTGCCAGCTAAAACTCTCTAGTTCAAAGAAGAAGCCGTATCTAAACATGATCCAGAAGCGCAGACGTCTTCTCTGGGCCAAGGCTCATTTAAAATGGACTGTGGCAAAGTGGAAAACGGTTCTGTGGTCAGACGAATCAAAATTTGAAGTTCTTTATGGAAATCAGGGACGCCGTGTCATTCGGACTAAAGAGGAGAAGGACGACCTAAGTTGTTATCAGCGCTCAGTCCAGAAGCCTGCATCTCTGATGGTATGGGGTTGCATTAGTGCGTGTGGCATGGGCAGCTTACACATCTGGAAAGACACCATCAATGCTGAAAGGTATATCCAGGTTCTAGAGCAACATATGCTCCCATCCAGACGACGTCTCTTTCAGGGAAGACCTTGCATTTTCCAACATGACAATGCCAAACCACATACTGCATCATGGCTGCGTAGAAGAAGGGTCCGGGTACTGAACTGGCCAGCCTGCAGTCCAGATCTTTCACCCATAGAAAACATTTGGTGCATCATAAAATGGAAGATATGACAAAAAAGACCTAAGACAGTTGAGCAACTAGAATCCTACATTAGACAAGAATGGGTTAACATTCCTATCCCTAAACTTGAGCAACTTGTCTCCTCAGTCCCCAGACGTTTACAGACTGTTGTAAAGAGAAAAGGGGATGTCTCACAGTGGTAAACATGGCCTTGTCCCAACTTTGAGATGTGGTGTCATGAAATTTAAAAATCACCTAATTTTTCTCTTTAAATGATACATTTTCTCAGTTTAAACATTTGATATGACATCTATGTTCTATTCTGAATAAAATATGGAATTTTGAAACTTCCACATCATTGCATTCCATTTTTATTTACAATTTGTACTTTGTCCCAACTTTTGTGGAATTGGGGTTGTATTAGCCGAACAAGACATTTTATCACCCAAACTCACTGGAGTTGAAAACTTTGCACAAGTTACTAAAATAGTATGGAGTATAACAGCATTTTTCTTCAACTACTACTATGCAGATCAGACAGAACACAGATCCGCAGTCTATCCAGCACAATAATCACCACAACAGTGTGTCTCACCTTGCTTTTGCTGCGTGTGCCAGAGCATGTAGAGTGAAACACTTCTGAATTAATTAGCAGAAAACTGAGTTGGGTGGGGGTAAGGGGGTTCACTTTTGTCTCCCGGTTCTGACATTTCCATCTCATTTTATTTGATGAGGAAAATCTCTTCACATTTGAGAGGTGAATTATTTAGTTATCATTTCGTCTATCACGGAAAAAGGTCAAGGACACAGGTTTTTCCGGTCCTAGTTCTCAACGTCATTAACACTGCAGATACCCTGCACATTTACAAACATAATACCTTTAGGAATGCGTGAAACCTGGGCTTCTGCTTCTCACACCTCACAATCGTCTCCTTGCTCATCTCAAAGAAGTTGACGAAAGGCGGGTAAGCTTTCACCAGCTCTCCGGACTGACAAGAAAAAGGGCGAGGCGTTACAAAGGGGCCAGACAGTCGGCGTCATAGAAATGACAACATGTAGATCAAAACGCCATCACACTCACATATTTCAGAATGATGTCACCAACACTCTTGTCTTCTGACCAGTTCATCACCAGCTCTTCCAGGTCCGCCTGTCCAAAAGACATTAATCAACATTAATAGCTGCTCTGGATGAATCACCCCACTTACACTCTCAATCACCGGTTCAAACAACTGAATGGCCACCTTTATCCTGGTGTGCACTTCATAAATGTCTGGGATGCTGCCAAAGATGGTCTTAATCTCTTCTTGAGCCAGGATGGGGCCTCCGACCTGCCCTTCTTTCTCCAGTGGATACTTGAAAAGCTGAATAGCAAAACACAGAAGACTCGTACCTCAATACATACTCAAAACCACGAGTCGTAATCAAAGTATCTGAGTATGTCTCATTTATATTGTTACTTTTTTTGTGGGTATGAGAGAGAGATTTTAAAATCGATGGTCACAGACAGACAGGGGGTGGATTTGTCATGTTCTGATGTTGTCATGGCAGCTGATCCTTACTGATCCCACACTCCGTGCTTGTTAATGTGTGCGTGCGCGCCTATCTGCATGCGTCTTGGGCAGGGGGAGGAGGGGGCCTCCAAGGGGCACAGGTGTTTGGATGTAGACTAGGCTCTGCTGCCCACTGTAACACGAATCTAATTCATTTTCTCCCCCATTGGTTTAGAGCACTGGTACAGCCTGATAAGACCACAGACAGGTACTGTGGAATGCCACTGTGTGTGTGTGTGTGTGTGTGTGTGTGTGTGTGTGAGAGAGAGAGAGAGAGAGAGAGAGAGAGACCTGCAGGACTGTAGCCAGGATATCCACATAGTTGCTCTCAGTCTGGTAGAGTTCCTTGGACACCTGCCATCTTGCCGACTGCTTGGGCAAAACAGGTGTGGAGCTTTTGGAGGGTTTGGAGTTCTCTGAAACGCATGGGTAGACACACAGGTGAGCACCAAGATAATCTCTCCTGACAATTTTCCCTCACTTTCCTTTCTCCTCAAATATATTATAGGTCGAGTTGGTACAATTATATTTCACTTAACAACAACAACAACGTCAAAGCTACAGAAGCCAAAATGAATGAATGGAATTGCTGTGTGTATTTCACCATTTCATTTTTAAAGGTCATAGGCAAAGGTTTTCAATTTATGCACATTTGAAACTTTATATGTTAAAAAAACCCTCTGTAATTTTATTCTGGTCCCAAGAAGTATTGTTAATAAGTAAAGCAAGTTAGCGCGGATCGCGGCGAATTTCTGCTCGGCGATTTTCGTGACCACTCGGCGCGTGACGTCATTCAAGGCAAACAAATCACTTGAGCTGAGTCCACTTCAGTTTATTTGCATTCACCGATTGCTTTGCAACGGCCATAGGTTCATCTTTTATGGTTTCACCTCTAGATATTCAATTTGGAGACTTCCTACTTCAAAATCGCAATCAGACATTTTACACAACCTCTCACGACCAAAGTCCGTACAAGTGTGCTCGGTTTGCAAGTAAACACAGAGCTGCTCCCAGTCTGTTTGCCTTGAATGACGTCACGACGACTGTCCCCTGGCGGTAAAAGTGCGCGTAAGTGAGGTGTAAACAAACCTTCGGAACTTGCGCAAACCAGTATATTTTAACTGTTTTATTCAATTTTAGGATGCAAATTAGACACCAGAAAGATTGAATTCGCTTTTTGGGTCGTTCTTCTAGAAAAAGTTGATATTCGACGTTCCACTTCCGACCCTTGCCTATGACCTTTAAAAAGCATTAACGATTTCAAAATGTACTGCTTTTCAGTTACGCAATGCTGGGTGTCTGCAGGTACCCTCAAGTCAAACTGAATACTTTTCAGGACTTTCTCAGCACCACTTCAAATACAGCTTAAAAGAACAGTCCACCGTACTTCCATAATGAAATATGCTCTTATCTGAATTGAGACGAGCTGCTCCGTACCTGTCCGAGCTTTGCGCGACCTCCCAGTCAGTCAGACGCAGTCAGACGCGCGGTCACTCCTGTTAGCAATGTAGCTAGGCTCAGCATGGCCAACGGTATTTTTTGGGGCTGTAGTTAGATGCGACCAAACTCTTCCGCGTTTTTCCTGTTTACATAGGTACGGAGCTCAGATATCAGTACGCTACCGAAGCGCGCAGAAGGTGTTAGTACGCCTGTCATAGTGCGGACTTTCCATAGCATAGAAAATCGCTACATTTCAATTTGTGTAACTGAACTTGTTTCATATCACTGGTCATATAAACCTATGTAAACAGGAAAAACGCGGAAGAGTTTGGTCGCATCTAACTACAGCCCCAAAAAATACCATTGGCCATGCTGAGCCTAGCTACATTGCTAACAGGAGTGACAGCGCGTCTGACTGACTGGGAGGTCGCGCAAAGCTCGGACAGGTACGGAGCAGCTCGTCTCAATTCAGATAAGAGCATATTTCATTATGGAAGTACGGTGGACTGTTCCTTTAAGATCAAGGTCTTGGTATACCAAACATGTATGTGGCCCAAGATCCTTGATCACCTAAATTTGAATTTAATTTGTAAAAAAAAAAAAAAAAAGTATTTTCTTTGGCTCGCTAGTTTTCCTACAAAGGTCAAGTTGACTTCACCTGATGACCCTGAATGCTTTCTACACACGCACCTCTGGACTCTGGAGAGGAGTTGCATGAAAGCTCCAAGTGCTCAGGGTGTGTGCCCTGCTCTGGGACTTGCTGTGGGGTGCTGGTACAGTGAAAGGGCCATTCTCTGCCTGTCCTACTCCTCCTCTGCTTCTCCCTCTCTCGCCTTCTCTTCACAGGCTTCTTATGTCTATGCCTGTCTTCCACGCTACGCTCTGTAACAATAGACCAGTCTTACACACTCACCTTGAACCTACACTGCTTCCCTTTCACACACCATGAGGGCTGTCAGAACGAATGCGTGCGTGTGAGAACACTATTCCAATTTCTATATTTATGTTGGGGGAGGGCGGAAATCCACATTCAACTGATTAAAAATCACACATTCTTCTTTATGTCACCCAAGTGAAACATGCATGTACACACCATGTCAATAAAAGCAACAAATAAAAGTCTAACTAAAGAATCGAGACATGAAACATTACTGACAAACACTATAGTAATTTACTCGCAGTAAATGAATCTAAAAAAGTAAATACACAACTTTTAAAATAACAGCAGCTTTATCTTCCCCTTGCTCACACACCTGCACTCCGCCTAGAGCCCCTACTGATCCATCCTAAACCTCCAGCAGAGACACAAGTCCAGGAATCACGAGGTAGTCTTTGCCCAAACTATAATCAACTCACACTCCTGCATGACGCCATCTTAAACCCTTTGCGGGGGTGCTGGACCTAATGAGCTTGCGGGGTTGCAGGTTTTCAATACGGAGGAACCATTTTAACTAAGCATCTCTCTCTCTTCCTCTCTGTCTCACCTGCCAAGGACTTGCATGTGTCTGGAGTGTTGGAGATGTCCAGCAGTGAGCCCATGGAGAGCGAGTGCTCTGCTGAGGGCCTCTTGCGAGGGGGGAAGGGCGAGATCTCAGTCTCTTTAGCGAGTTGGGCCAGAGTGTCACGCAGACGCCGCCGCTTCCGATTACTCGTGGGCGTCGTGAGAGAAAGAAGGGACACGGCCTTCTTCATCGCCGGGCTCTCCGACTGGGTGGCAAAACAAGATGATGGACACATTTTACAAAGAGTTAGAATACTGTATAGAGTTAGAAGATTGCCCTGCCACTGTCGCAAAGAACGCTTGAATAATAATTTAATATAATGTTTACACTTCAGCACAGAGTGGTGTATAGTATATACACCATAGTAAAAGAAAGAAAAAAAAAAAAGTTACAGTCTTTGCCGGAATTATTGGAACCCAGTGTAAGAATGATTGCACTGTTTAATCCAATGCTAAACAAATACTGTATTGAAACGGCATTCTCCATGTGCATTTGCTACTCACTTTATATAATTTTCATAATATAATTCTCGAGCTGACTATTCAATAGTAGGATGGGAGCCTGCAATATTTTGAAAGAACACAATAACCGTGTGACATTTATATAAATAGAGCAATGAAATGAAAAAATTAATGGTATACCGTCTTCTAAAATATGACATTTTAATAGGACAAGTTATTATCCCATTAAATAAATAAATTAAATCTCTTTAAAAAAATAAAATTAAAATCAAGGTAAATGACAATGTCTTGAAACTGAGAACACATCTTAAGACAAAATAACCAGATCTTATAAGAACGACACGGCAATTTTCAGAACCTCCCCTCCCAACATCCCTTGTGGTTCATAGCTTCCACAAAAATTAACACGATTTATATATTTATTTTAAAATAAATATATAAATCATGTTAATTTTTGTGGAAGCTATGAACCACAAGGGATGTTGGGAGGGGAGGTTCTGAAAATTGCCGTGTCGTTCTTATAAGATCTGGTTATTTTGTCTTAAGATGTGTTCTCAGTTTCAAGACATTGTCATTTACCTTGATTTTATTTATTTATTTATTTATTTTTTAAATGTCATCTTCATTTTTCATTCTACTTTTATATTTTGCATTCCATATGCACTTTATACTTTACATTTCATATTTTATATATATATATATATATATATATATATATATATATCTTTTTATTTTGGTAAGCATAGTTTGGTCGGGCAGTTGCAAAATAAGAATTTCATTACCCAATAATAAACCGCTGTGTCTGCTATTGTGTATATGACAAATAAACATCTTGAATCTCTTGAATACAGCAAAAGGTAGAGCAAGTAATATTGAGAGTTAGAGGAAATGGCTAAAATGTACAATTTTTTTTTTAATTATATAAAATGCTTAAAATATTATTAGTATATACTAGTGCTGTCAAGCGATTAAAATATTCAATCGCGATTAATGTCGCGACTGTCATAGTTAACTCGCGATTAATCGCAATTTAATCGCACATTTTTGTCACATGAAAAACCATTGTAATCCTCTTATCAGCATAAAAAAGTGAATGGGCTTGCTCACCGTTCGAACTACGGGGGTACTCGGGGGATCCGAGATCCCTTGAAAGCATGATTTGGGAAATGTTGGGGGGGTCTCTAAAATATTGGCAAAATGTTGTTTATTGACATAGCAATCGTGTGTAACGGGAAGCATTTGCATATCCGAAGTGAGCGCGCGATGGAGATCCGCGCTCTGAGACAAGCGCAAGCACCCCCGCCCCAAGGGAAAAAAAGGGACCCCCCGAAAATATCGGCATAGTTCGAACACTGGTTGTACCAATGTTTTTTTTTTTATTGCAGAGCATAACACATCTTGTCACAGCCACTGCAAAGTCGGGCTGGAGCCACCGATGGGAAAACGAAACCTAAGCCGAGCACCGTGGCTCTTCGGGGGAGGGCAGACGACTCTGGCTGTGCGGGGCGCAGCATTACAGTCTAGCTGCTATCGTTTTTCTAAGCAAAGTCTCTGCTCCAAGTTCCTGGCAGTTTCAAAAGCTTATGAAAAACCTACATCATGTCACAGAGCGTTAATCTCGTGATAAAAAAAAAAAAAATTATCGCCGTTAAAATTGAGTCAAGTTAATGCGTTAATAACGCGACATTTTTGACAGCACTAGTATATACACATTCATTGTTACCTTCTCATATGAATACATCGATTCCCCAGCTCGAGCATCCATCTGGATACTGCCCCAGAACCACTTAAAGGAGAGAAAAGGTAAAAAATAAATACATAGACCATACAAACAACCAGACTGGACAGTCCAAGGCCACATGGTTCAACCCACTTACACACACCATTCATCAGCATAAATGAATAGAAGAGGCTGAATTCATACTGTTCCTGAAGATGTGCTGTCAGAACAGAGTGCAGGTCCTCACCTCCTGTTTAACAACATACAGTCTCTTCGATGGCACAAAGGGCAGCTCTTTAATGGAGTTCTCCTCCACCACCAGGTGAGTGCACTTCTCATCTCCGACCTCCAGAAAGTGGCCACCTGGAACATACAACATGCTTGCATTCAACCTTAAAAATTATAACCCCAGTGAAAATCCTCTTCTTCGGACAGAAGACCCCAGTGGCTCTGTAATGACCGCCCTACAGAATCCATTACCAGGCCTACATCACCACTACAGATCATCAGTCCGCTAATTTAGCCAAGTAAACTCTAGATCATGCAGGGAACTGAACTTGTAGCAAGGTAACTCTCCAAATACAAGGTTGGTTAGTGCTTCAGAGAATTCCTCAAAGAGATGCCAAGCAGATCATGATAAAAACAACAAATAGGCTCCACATTATTATGTGAAGTGCTTTAAAAAAAAAAAAAGTTCTCAAAACAGAGCCTTACAATAGCATTTGGCTACAGAAAGGACACGAGGAGTTCAAATAAACGAGGAAAAAAAAAAAAACTTTTCATAATGGAACTACAAGAGAACAATTTTGTAGGTTTGTCAGCAGCAGCTGTTGAAGGAGATTTAAAAGTGATTCTTCCGTACCGTGCTTCAGCGTCCTTTCCTCCATATTGCTTTTTTCCTCCTCAGAGAATCCCAAAAAGCTCAGAACGCAGTCCTGAAACGGTGGCACTTTGAAGGCCATACGGAACTCCTCTTCGCCTGCGTGGAAATTGCTGCAAGCAGAAGGTTGGCATCAGCAGAAATAACAACCTGGCATAAACACATGCTCTCAAAAGTTACAGGATTCATACTTCGTAAACCGATTTTAATGAATCTCTGGAGAACTGAAAGCATAAGGTATTCTTTTTTGAGTCTGAAAAACACGCACGTATCCTCTACCTGAACATTAAAAATGGCAAATAAATAAAATGACACTGTATTCCGAACAGAAGAGCACGGAGACAGATATTTATATTCAATCCTTTTAGCATTCTTCATACTTACACACACACGTGCACTTACACGTTATCCTTGTGCTCCCAGGCCTTATGGATCCAGTCTGGAGTGAGAATGGGTGTACCCATGCACACAGCCAACTACACAGGAAGGAAAAAAGTTAGCGAGAATAACAGTGCACGAATTAAACTCAGCCCCAATGCATTATGCATATGTACCTAATGCATGATTCAGCCTAATTAAGCAGTTTTTTTTTTTTTTACCAAGAGTGATAAATACGTGCACCCATAATCAGACACTCTCCAAAACAAAATTTAAAAAAAAAAAAGTTCAGCTACAGAGGATAGATTTGCTTCACATCTGGAGCTACAAGAAAAACAGAGACAATTGCCATTATTCCAATGAAGCTTAATTACCAGTACTGCACAAATATTCTTTGGGTAGTTCCTCTGCAAACAATGCTTATGCTGTAGAAAACGGAGATGTTTAAGATACGTTTTGTTTACAACTCAGTAATATGAACGATAAAATATTTCAGCAACTTTAATTGCTAAGGTAACGTACAGCAACATAAAACAGATTCTTAGCTTTTACGATTTTATATATGTAGGGGATTGGGGTGGACGGAGGGACACAATGCATACGAAATTAAATAATTCAGTTGTGCAATAGCCCGCCTGCATGTTCGCTGTCAATCACAAAAACCTTGACGTGCCTTATTCCAACACCCTTTGCGCAGCCAAGCACAGAGCTGACTCCTGGCCAGGTTTTCAGCAGTGGGAGATTGAAAAAGTGAAGTGAACCCAAGTGAATCAATAAAACCAAGGGCTCTATATTTCGCCCAAGTCTCTCAGGGAGGAAAGAGCAATGCTTTATGTAGACTTCAGAACAGAGCTTATGGGCTACGTGCTAGCACTCCAAAGGTATTTGATCAGTCCAGATCTCCATGCTCAGGAATTTTTTTTAGGCGCTGCAACACTCTTTACACGACTAAACATTCAATACATTCGTTAGGCTCAATAATCAGACATAAGCAAAATGTGAATTTAAAAAAAATGGTTGCCATGGGAACAGGGAAACCTCATTTCCAGTCCTAGACAACCAAAACACCAGGGAAAAAAAAAAAGTTCAGATGTGCAACATGAATATTCTAAAATTTTATATAAAAACACACATAACTCCTATGTTTAATTGCTGACGTTTATCGTTCATCATCCAGCTTTTTGAAGGTCTTTTAGACAAAACATTCAAGTTGTCCGTCCAGTAAACAGAGGATCCTGGTTTTATTTTGCCAAATAATGTAAAATTAGAATGCCTTTCTAGTTTAAAGGGATAGTTCGGGATTTTTGACATGAATCTGTATGGCATCCCCATCAATAGTGTCGTGCAAACACACTGACTTACCCCTGACAGCATCCTGTGAGTCCAGTTCTTGTCCAGTTTTGGTCCAGACGAAAGTAGTCCGGCAAGTTTGTTGGGGTCACGAAAGTAAAACGTTTTTCGTCTCAAAACAGTACGTGTTCAAAAGAGTGATATATTTGCATCACAAAACCGTTGCCAAATAAAAAGTCAGACCTCGAAATCGCTTGGTGCTATTTTCTCTCCCTTCTTATCACTGCGCGCTGCCACCAGGTGACAGCGAAACGCAGACCCACTAAGCTGGTGGGAGACCAAGGCTGCACTCTATCCACGGCTTACACACGTGATGGCACGGAGGATGTGTATAGTGGCAGCATCTGTCCCCCCAGAGAGGATCTTTTCAAAAGCAGGACAGATTATAACTGAGAGGAGAAATAGAATCAGAATTAACTAGTTAATTGCAGCAATTAAAGGAATGGGTAGGAAAAGGAAGGCGCAAAGACACCGCGCAGCGCCTGAAAACGGGTTTTCAGGCGCTGCGCACCCGTTTTCAGGCGCTGCGCGGTGTCTTTGCGCCTGCAGCGGTGCTTTGCCTGTGCTGTGGCTGAAAATAGTTCCAGATATAAATTGGTCTAGTAAATCCCTTCGTGTTAATTTGCATTGATATGTGTACTCGATGTGACTGTACAAGTCATGAGAAATAATTATAAAAAATCTTGAGTTATTTAATTCACTTTTGCAACGACAAATGCTAGCTGGACACGCCGGATTACAGCGACTACGCTAAGCTAAGCTAACCTGGGCGTTTATAGATCAGGACAATGGCTGGGTCGGCTACAAAACGCTTTGGCTCACTCATCCAACTCTAGGGACGGCGTATTCCTTTAAATCAAAAATAAAATCTCAGGAGCCGTTTGGGAGCCGAAAGAGCCGGCTCCTTATAGTGAGAAGAGCCAAAAGAGCCGGCTCCCGAAAAAGAGCCGAAATTCCCATCACTAGTAAACAATGAATGAAACAGCCGTGGCTGTCACCTGGCGGCAGCGCGCAGTGATAAGAAGGGAGAGAAAATAGTGCCAAGCGATTTCGAGGTCTGACTTTTTATTTGGCAACGGTTTTGTGATGCAAATATATCAATCACTCTTTTGAACACATACTGTTTTGAGACGAAAAACGTTTTACTTTCGTGACCCCAACAAACTTGCCGGACTACTTTCGTCTGGACCAAAACTGGACTCACAGGATGCTGTCAAGGGTAAGTCAGTGTGTTTGCATGACACTATTGATGGGGATGCCATACAGATTCATGTCAAAAATCCCAAACTATCCCTTTAAACTTAAGGGCTGTCAGGGTTGATGTGACCGTATTTGATCGTTTAAATAGAGAAGATTTAATCCAAAACGTCAACTAGTGTAACTGGTGCAAAGTTTAGAAATTAAAAGCAAGCCTTAATATTTAAGTAGCTGGATATTTATAAAATAAATCTGTGCTGTAATCATAAGGCCTTCTTTCTTTCTGCAGTGGAAAAGCTCCTTGGCTGCAAAACATTTGAAAAAGTTCTGCGTGAAAATCACTCTAGTCTGGTGCAGACATTCTATTCGGTGTTTATCTGCAGATCATCATAAGGAACAACACCTTGGCCAAAAGCTGCGAGGATTCAAACATAGTCCAACACAAAACTGCGCAAGCTGCAATTAAATATACATCTTGAAGGGCACTCTGTAGAGTGCATACCTCCGCCAAGCCACATACTCAGATTTGCATCAAAATGTAATCGATTGTTCCTTGGCCCATGACTCACCTTTCCTCAAAATTTCATCAAAATACATTCAGTACTTTAAGTTACACTGGGAAGACAAACAAAGGGGAAATCATAACTCCCTCCAAAGTTGGCAGAGGTTTGAAGAAGAAAAAAAAAAAAATATATATATATATATATATATATATATATATATATATATATATATATATATATATATATATATTTTTTTTTTTCCCCCCTACTAGGTGCATTATTTATGTAAGCATATGTAATCATTTGACAGCCATGTGTGTAGCCCTTTTTATCATCCTCATAGCATGTTTAGTTTAAGTACTATACATTTCACTAATTATTAACCAAGTAAACAAAAGCACATTTCCACATATTCACAACTGTGACTAAACTGCTTATCAGAGATTTCACATTTAAGCACTGTATCTGCATCATGGAAGTCTTATTTGTCACAGTGTGTGTTTCCCTAAGCTGATCTGTACCTCCGGAGTCAGTAAACTCTTTTGCCGTGACTGAGATTAGCTCCACTCTCACTCAGCAAGTCAGTCTGTGACTCAGTTAATCTTTTACCTATTGCTTTAGAAAAGGCGTTTTCACTGTTTATCCGGGATGTATTTTTGGATAGTTGCAGAGACAGTTAGGTTAGCTTAAGTTGCGTCATTTCATGCAAGCGAGATATCGTGTCAAACATTACTGAAGCTAACTTGTTAAATGAAGGGGTGTGGGACTGTACCGTGGTATGAATGTGTTTGTTAACAAATCCAGCTGCTATGTAGCTGTGTTTTATAGGTTTATACCTTGTACCTATATTAGGATGCATCAGTTGCCCTCACTTTCATAAAATCTGATGCATTTTTGTTTGGGTGTTCCTTTTCACCAATAAAGACATCCTGTAAAATTTTTTGACCATATTCAAAAGTGTAATGGTGGCACCATGAGGTTCATTTTTTATTTTGGACTTTTTTCACCTTTATTATTGGATAGGACAGTGTAGAGACAGGAAATGAGCAGGAGAGAGAGACGGGGAGGGATCGGGAAATGACCTCGGGCCGGAATCGAACCTGGGTCCCCGGATTTATGGTATGGCGCCTTATCCACCTGAGCCACGACGCCCCCACCATGAGGTTCATTTTTTGCCAAAAAACGCTTATTTTATGTTTTCGCATAAGGTTTGAATCACAATATTGGACTCCATTTATTGATTTCTTGTGATCATGTTAAGAACCTTTGCAAGGGATTGAGAAGCGTTAATGTGATTCATAATACATTTGCATTGTTCAAAAGTAGTTGAACAATGATTCAATGAACAGCTAAAACTCAAACTATGCTTGATAATATATTTAGAATATGCACTAAAAATGTGTATCTAAGATATTTGGTATACTCTATAAGGTGCCATAATGTTTCATGAAAAGTGATCGAAATTTTGTCATAAAATAGCAGCTTTTTCCATAACTTTGAGCTCCTGGTGCCACCATTAAACTTTTGAATTTTGTCAAAATATTTCACCCAGTGTGTTTTCTTACCAAAAGGAACAAACAAAAATGCATCATGATCGGAGGAACCTTTCATTTTTAGGGGGCAACTGATGCACCCTAACCTATATTTTATATTTCATGTTTATTACTGTTTGCACTGTGGATAAGAGGGAAACGCAATTTCAGTTCTCTGTATGTCCTGCACATATGGCATTACTGACAATAAAGTTGACTTGAACTTGAATATGTTCTGCGCTTAGCTAGCTAACTATCCAACAGTGCCACAGCACCTCTTTTGAAACACAAAGCATTGCGCAAAACTTTAAATTACATCTCAAGAACTTCTAATGAAAAGGATAATCTTTTAGACCCTACATAAATGACAGTGTTAGCATTGCTTAAATACCACTGATGCTTAACTATGTTATGCAACTGATGGCGGTCCGGCAAAACTAGGCCTAGTTTTAATTAAATTGTTCATCTGCTGGTCTTCTTTATACCTTCATGCATTAAAAGTATCTTAATGAAGCATTTAAATTAAGGAGAGCGTTATTTCCAGCCCCCTATAATGGAGTGCACATGATCGACCAGATCTGAAATCTCTGTGGCCCAGTGAACAAGTTGGAAATTAAGTATTTAAAATCTAAATAGAATAAGCTGCAGCTTTAACTACAGAGGATATGATGTACTGCTGAAATACAAACCCTATATTTCTCCCCGTGAGTGGAATGGGCAATGAGGTGGGTGACTTTAGCGCTGAAGTCCTTACGGATGATCCCGCCCATATGATGCACCAAGTTAACTAGGTTTACCTGAGAGAGCAAAATGAATATGAGGTCACGTTGAAGGGGCAATCCCAGGCATCATATCTGATCGTAGACCACATAAACTCACCACTTCCTCTTTTTTGCGGAAGCCAGTGAAACAGAGCGACAAGTTGAGCATGGTGGTGGAGTAGAGAGGACGGGATGAGAATGGCAGCGGCTACATAGAGAGAGAAAGATTATTTATGAGTAATTAGCACAGCCCTGTGAAAAACAAACAATGAAGACCTGTAGATATGTAAAAGACAAGTCTAAACTTTGACCCTTACAAAGACAGCAGAATCTATGATTATACATGAGTATGCAAATTACAACCCCGATTCCAAAAAAGTTGGGACAGAGTACAAATTGTAAATAAAAACGGAATGCAATGATGTGGAAGTTTCAAAATTCCATATTTTATTCAGAATAGAACATAGATGACATATCAACTGTTTAAACTGAGAAAATGTATCATTTAAAGAGAAAAATTAGGTGATTTTAAATTTCATGACAACACCACATCTCAAAAAAGTTGGGACAAGGCCATGTTTACCACTGTGAGATATCCCCTTTTCTCTTTACAACAGTCTGTAAACGTCTGGGGACTGAGGAGACAAGTTGCTCAAGTTTAGGGATAGGAATGTTAACCCATTCTTGTCTAATGTAGGATTCTAGTTGCTCAACTGTCTTAGGTCTTTTTTGTCGTATCTTCCGTTTTATGATGCGCCAAATGTGTTCTATGGGTGAAAGATCTGGACTGCAGGCTGGCCAGTTCAGTACTCGGACCCTTCTTCTACGCAGCCATGATGCTGTAATTGATGCAGTATGTGGTTTGGCATTGTCATATTGGAAAATGCAAGGTCTTCCCTGAAAGAGACGTCGTCTGGATGGGAGCATATGTTGCTCTAGAACCTGGATATACCTTTCAGCATTGATGGTGTCTTTCCAGATGTGTAAGCTGCCCATGCCACACGCACTAATGCAACCCCATACCGTCAGAGATGCAGGCTTCTGAACTGAGCGCTGATAACAACTTAGGTCGTCCTTCTCCTCTTTAGTCCGAATGACACGGCGTCCCTGATTTCCATAAAGAACTTCACATTTTGATTCGTCTGACCACAGAACAGTTTTCCACTTTGCCACAGTCCATTTTAAATGAGCCTTGGCCCAGAGAAGACGTCTGCGCTTCTGGATCATGTTTAGATACGGCTTCTTCTTTGAACTAGAGAGTTTTAGCTGGCAACGACAGATGGCACAGTGAATTGTGTTCACAGATAATGTTCTCTGGAAATATTCCTGAGCCCATTTTGTCATTTCCAATACAGAAGCATGCCTGTATGTGATGCAGTGCCGTCTAAGGGCCCGAAGATCACGGGCACCCAGTATGGTTTTCTGGCCTTGACCCTTACGCACAGAGATTCTTCCAGATTCTCTGAATCTTTTGATATTATGCACTGTAGATGATGATATGTTCAAACTCTTTGCAATTTTACACTGTCGAACTCCTTTCTGATATTGCTCCACTATTTGTCGGCGCAGAATTAGGGGGATTGGTGATCCTCTTCCCATCTTTACTTCTGAGAGCCGCTGCCACTCCAAGATGCTCTTTTTATACCCAGTCATGTTAATGACCTATTGCCAATTGACCTAATGAGTTGCAATTTGCTCCTCCAGCTGTTCCTTTTTTATACCTTTAACTTTTCCAGCCTCTTATTGCCCCTGTCCCAACTTTTTTGAGATGTGTTGCTGTCATGAAATTTCAAATGAGCCAATATTTGGCATAAAATTTCAAAATGTCTCACTTTCGACATTTGATATGTTGTCTATGTTCTATTGTTTAATACAATATCAGTTTTTGAGATTTGTAAATTATTGCATTCCGTTTTTATTTACAATTTGTACTTTGTCCCAACTTTTTTGGAATCGGGGTTGTATAAAGCGCCCCCCCCATGTCTTGTTGATCCCAATCCAACCTCTAATTATAATATGCGCTTACCTATGGTGTACTACAATAACCGATAAAAGCACAAAGCCATATATGGGGAAGAAGTAAACTTTTGAGGTGTGAAGCTCAGACTGAGCCATGTCACTTTGCTACAGAAGTACTAGGAAAGTCTGTCTGAAGCGAAGAAATGTGAATTCAGACCGTAAAAGCGTAAACGTCACCATATCATACGCATCACGTTTTTAATCAGCATATTTGCAAGGAGAAAAAGAACAATGGAAGCAGAAGTCTGTTTTGCTTTCTTGCTCTATCAGAATGAACCTGGCAGTCATGTGTGCACAGTACAGGTGCTGTGGCATACACAGATAACAAAGATGCATTTTGCTGTTTTTTACGCCAACGCTCAAAAGTCGCTTAGGAATCAATTTTTCTTTGAAAGAAAAATTCAGATCTGTCAGGTTTGCGTTTACTGTCTATGGGTACAAGTTAGATCGAGCCTTTGAAAAGCTGGAACTGCAACAATTTTACTGCTTGAAGTGAAAAAGAAAAAAAAAATCCTCAAGGCATAGATACATGTCACATCCATGTGTGAGCCACTGATCGGGGTGTGTGCGCGTGTGCATACACTCATCCTTACCTCTCGCTTCCTGGCACAATGCAGTACCACAGGGGGGCCCAAAATGCGGTTGTCATTTTTGTATAAATAGCTGTAGTCAGGAGACTGGAAGTCCTTCAGTACAAAGACTGTCTCGTACTCAGCGTTTTCTCCATCCCCAAACTCTCTGACATTGTCTGTCTTTATACAGGGGACGTTTATATCCTAATGGGACATGCAGAAAGATTCAAAGTCAAAGAGATTTATTTAAAATAAAAAAAAAAAAAAAACCACCCCACAAGATGCAAAACACGAAAACATCCTGCTTATAGTAATACACAATATTCTGATGAGAGCTGCTTGGCTGGAACATTTTGTGATGAAACAAACAGTCTTGGGTGGCGGCGGCAGGCGATGTACCTCTTTTGCTCAAAAGGTATTCAAATGTATGGGGGAAAAAAAAAAACAGGGAATGCAATTAAAAATTGTCCACATTTCATGATAGTTGTGCCTCATTTGAAACAGGAATCCAAAATAGTATGTCTGAGCTAATATTTAAAAAGCTTAAAAGCAGAATGTAATATAGAATGACGTTCCACTGACGCAGCAGGAACAATTTCAAAGAGGTAACGACACACAAGGACAGCGTTTCTTCGCTTTACTCAAGGATGACTCACTGCATGATAAAATGCAGAAAAGAACTGTTCTCAAGAAGCTCTCAGCCTGGCAAACACCTGAAAACAAGAGGCTTTTACCACGTTGTTTCTCTCATACCGAAAATATTATCATGAATTCCAAGTTTTCTGTGACTCAACCTACAGTGTGTGAGAGGAAAAGAAACAAAAATCTCAGTAGATTAAAAAAGGATCACCAGTGTGGAATTAATCATTACCCAGATTAGCAAAACACTGATTACAGGGACATGAAACACTACGTTAGAGATTATTGTGACGAGAGACTGATTTAGGTCACCAGATTGTGTTAGTGAGAATTTAAACAGTGAGTGTCGCACCAGTTTCTGTAACATTACTCATGCAGCCAAACCCTCTGGGGTGAACTCAAGCATGCAGTGTGTCCCCAGGCTCCGAGACATACCATGTTGACTATAGATTTTATTAATTTCTCGCCCGACTCTGACCCCGGGTGACCTTCTTTAATCTTGACCACCGGGACTTCCATTATTCGGATGGCCTGTAAAAAAAAAATGAAGCTTTTGACATCAAGCTGGCAACCTGTGGCTGACAAATTCAGCCCGATAGCCATATGAACCAGAAGGAGAGAACTTCTAACAAATGTCAACCCAAGTCTGGGAAGAAAAGTTCTGTGAATTCAAAGTGGCGAGTGGTCGATTCGCTCAGCTGCTGCTTTTTGCCTCTGATTAAGCTGTGTGGATGTGCCCCTACTGCAGAGTGGAAGCAGGAAAAGAGCATTTCAAAGAGCCTCGCTATCTGACAGCCCTCTCATGCTTTCTCTCAAGGGCAAAAAGAGGAGGATTTCTGGACTGGAGCTGGGACTTGACATCAATTTAAAAACACATACCTCTACCAGCTTTTTTTTCTCCACCTGACTACACAGACACTTGGATGTATCCAAGGAGAAACATCTTAACCTCACCCCAGGGCGCTCTCTACGAGCCAAAAAGTCAAATGATGAAAACAAACAGCTGATGAGAAATTCAAAACTTGCCCTCCGAATTTTTTGATGGTTCCACTCCCCAAATCTAAAACATACTGTTGGACTCCAAAACTGAGATCAAGAGCAATCGTCTGCTTTGAAACCACCAGATGTGTCAGAACACAAAGCTGCTGCCTGTATTGAGCCACAAAAACGGTCATGTTAAATTACTTTATGAAGACAATAACGAGCAGTGTAGTCTGATTTATTTTTTTTAAACCAATTTTAGACCAAAATGCACATACCCAGTGATACTCAGAATAACAAGGGGTGTGCAATAATTTTTTTTTTTTTTTAAATCATAACACTTAAGGACAGCACTCCGACACGATGTACACTGCAATACCACAAGACCTTTGGATTATGCTTAATACATAGTTTGCACATGACGTCACAGAGTCAGGGATTCCCTAGTGGCAGCCATCTTGCGGGTCAAGCTTACCGTACGGGTCACTGAGCACACATTGTAACGCGCGAGTACAAAGTCTTCAAAAGAACCCAAGCAGGCTATTTAAAGCTAGCAATGGTGCACACCTGTTGTATTCACGGCTGTCGTAATAGGTCAGATGATGACGTCAAGCGGAGCTTTTATGGAATTCCCACTGTACGGGAGCACGAAGGTGAGCAAACACAGAAACTCAGCATACAAAGGAGAAATCTATGGCTTGCGAGAATCAACCGCAAGGATCATCAGCCTTCCAAACACAGCAAAGTCTGCTCCGATCATTTTATAAGTGGCAAGTTGTTTAAATAAACAATCAATTGTGTTCAAGTTTGTTTTTGGAAACCAAAACATCATGTAAATCTCTGGAGAATGCCTAACTGGAACCGCTGAGTGTACGTTTACATTGTAATGTACACTTAATATCGCTCGTTTGTCACGTTTCTATTTGACACTTGTCACTTCACTCACGCAAGGGTCGTTTTTGAAAAACATTTTAGGTCCATTCTGTATGATTTGATTTGTGTTTAATCAACTTATTACGGTTGCATAACATTCAACAGTCTATTTAATGCTAGAATATATAAAGTTGTATATATCAGACAGCCTTTAAAGTTTGATGAAGTCAGTTTCAGGCTTTGGCAGTTTCAGGCTTTGGCAGCCCTGCATAGTCACTTGAAAATGCATCTTTGTCCACTTCGTAGGGGTCAATTCCCCCAATCAAGGCCAGTTTGGCTGCATACCGTTGTCGTGAGATGTCGTCTAATTATCTATATACTTCTGTTTGCTTGATTTTGCAGACATTGATCTTTATTTTAGAAAACTGACTACATAACTTCATAAATTTGTCCGAGATAACGTAGCCGGTAATGGCGATGGTCCGTTTTGTTTGACCCACAAGATGGCGGCTGGAGGGCGTTCCCCGGAATGCCGTGACGTCAGTGAAAACTATGTATAGCTTTTTTTTTTATTTAAAAAAAAAAAGGGGGGGGGGGGACTTTAACTTAAATTATTTTGTAAATAAAAGCTTAACACTAAAAAGTAGGGAAGAAAATGTTGATAAAGTTACCATTTTACAGATTTAAGTCAGTACAAAACTTGCATCTAAAATCAGCCACTGAGTTTGCAACTGTCATTTAAATTTTTTTTTTTAATCAGTCAAAAGATTACAATAACCATGACACATTAGAAAAGCGTATTGTGACATATCATCCTGCCCAGCATTTAATTTCAATTAAATTAGGATACAACCTGCCTATACTAAAATGTTATTACTCCAGCGATTCCATGATTAATGCCATCCAGAGACACATTCCTTATATTCACAGCCAACACTAGGCAAACATCAAAAACATGTGCTTAATTTATTTCTTAAAATGAAGATAAACACAAGACAGTGTTCAAACAATCGGCAATCAAGCACATGCAAAACTGCAAAGGCTCAAAGACAAGACAGCCGTTGTCAGACGTTAATTGTTTAAAGGATGTGTAGGAGTAAAATATCAACCTTTAAAAGTGTGTAACATTTCGATCCTGACAGCACCCTCATTTAGAAGGGAAATTGGGCTGGCACTTAAATGCAAACATGTTTGAACAGATTTACTCACTTAACATTAAGACTCTCAGCTACTCTATCAAGGTACGCCAATTCAACATGCCTCTTCCTAATATTATTTTAAAAACGCACCCCAATGCAAACTCTAGTCTTACCAGTTACAGGCTACTACAAGAAAATGATTCGTTCAGCCGGTTTGCTGGGAGCTGACTGCTCTTGCCTACATCCGTTCATTAACATCAAATTCAGCTAAGTAATTCAAAACAATATTCACTGGACGCAGGAAGAAAAACAAGTCATCATTAAATTCCTGACTCGGGGTAAGCAGGAAAATAGCCATTAATTGCAACTACGCTTCACTGACACTATGACAAACAACATGGACAGAAAATCTGAACCGAGACATGATTCTTGCAAGAAAAACAGGAAAAGCTGTCTGCACTGATCTGTCCACAGATATAACAGCCAACTCACCGGCAGGCAAAAATACCCTAATGGCAGGAGCGGCACAGATTTTTTTTTTGTTGTTGTTTTTTTGGTTAATTGCTTTTCTAGGAGTCCTGTAGACACTAATGCATCATACCCACTGGCTATATACAAAAAGGCATCAAACAAAGAACCATTTTCCAGATGTTCTGTCTTTCAGTGGATTACTGTTATAAACTGCTACGTTTTCATACAGCGCCAGTCAAAAGTCTGGACACACCTACGTAATTCAAGGGTTTCCCCCTCTTTATTTTTATTAATTAAAAGAGCTTCCTGTTTTAAAAGTAATGATGGATGCTGTTTCTCTTTGCCCAGTTGAGTGGTTCTTGACATAATATGGATTACTACAGTTTTGGAATCAGGCTGTTTACTGTATTTATTTACTATAAACTGTGATCTCAAATGCATTAATAAGGCAAGAAATTGCACTAATTAACTTTTGACAAGGCACAGCTGTTAAGCCTCGGTCACGACCAGCCGTACGTGCTCCCACGGCTGGTCTACGTGCAAAAAACGCAAGGAACGCACGGAAGGCGCGCATGTGACGTGCTGATTTTCGAGCCGTAGACCGGCTGCAGAGGTTCTTTGTCGTGTCAAACAAACTATGGGCGCTTATGTTTTTTTTCAGGTTGCAAGACAAACTTACGGCCAACGCGCGTCTTTCTCCATGAACAAAAAAAAAACCACAGCAATTTGGGAAACGCCAAAAATCGTACGTCCGGTTGTGACCTAGGCTTTAATTGAAAAGCATTCCAGGTGACTACCTCATGAAGCTGGGTAAGATAATGCCAATAGTGCGCAAAGCTTTAACACGGGATACTTTGAAGAATCTAAGGGCGTATTTACACCTACGTTGTTTGGTCCGGACCAAACGAACCAAATTTCTCTTGGTCCGGACCTTTTGGGTTGGTCTGAATACAAACCACCGAACTCTGGTCCGGACCAAACAAGCGGACCGAGCCCGAGCTGTAAGGTCGGACTCGGTCCGGACCAAAGGAACCCTGGTGCGGATCTTTTGGAGGTGTGAAAGCAGACCAGACCTAATGCGACAGTTTTGCTTTTTTGTACCTCGGGAGCTTCTGTCGTTTGTCGAGCATTATGGGAAACAGAGTCTTGACACTCCACTGCAAAATGCAAACACTGTTTCGGTTGTCAAGGGAACCTTACAACAGTCATTCTTACCTTACATTCAGTCATTCAGACCAGTGGTAGGCTAGACTACGGAGTACAAAAAATGAGTAGGGGCAAACGTGGGCCGAGGAAGAAACGCGTACCCTTGTGGATATATGGGCAGATATCCACATATCTGAGCTTTTGGAGAGAACACACAAAAATGCCGACGTGTTTGCTGTATTCAGTGAGAAAATGAAGGAGAAGGGGTTCACGCGCTCCCCAGAACAATGTCGGCTAAAAGTGAAGAAACTCCGTCAGACCTACATTAAAATCAGGGACATTCTTTCAAAAAGTGGCAGTACTAGCGACTTGCGTGAAGAGCCAGAACTGTCACAACATGATGTGCGCTCATCAGCGCTATCCTCCGTGACTACTTTTGAACTTAACGCTTTGTGCGCGTGTCGTCTCTGACCAATAGCTGAACGACCTCAGGGCGCGTGGCTTTGTTGACAGATTTTGGTCCGCTTACTAAAACGTACAGTGTGAAAGCGAACCGCACCAAAATGAAAAAAAAAAAAAAAAAAAAACATTTGGTTCGGACCAAAGCAAGTGAACTATCGAACTATCCTGGTCTGAATACACCCTAAAACATGAAACATTTCAGTTTTTTTAAACACTTTTTTGTTTACCACATCATTCTAGATGTTTTGTAGTTTGAGGTCTTCAGTATTGTTCTACAATGTAGAAAATAGTCAAAAAAAAAACCTACGAATGAGTCGGGGTGTCCAAACTTTTCACTGGAACTGTACATCCTTTATATAATGAATAAAGAGTTATATTCCGCAAAAATTGTGATGATACAGCTATAAACGGAAAATGTGATGTGCCTTGTAACACATTAGCCATAATGTGTCTTGGACTAAAATTAGCCTGCATTAATTAGACCAGTACTAATTTGTCTCACACACTTGTTTTTATGCCAATGGCACAATCTATCAAAACTTCTCTCAGATCAGTCATAAATGCTTGCAGAGCACGTGGCTTTTTTTTTTTTAAGTGGGTTCATTTGCATATGACTGCCTTCTGTCTTGCTTTATCAAATTTACTGTACATTACAACACTGCTTTTCCATTAAGACAAGGATAAAATTTGATTTTACCTCAAGCGCCTTTATGAGTGCAGTGTCGCAGCCCGCTTCCCCCACCAGTACAACCCTGGTCTCCACTCGCTGCAGCATTTCTGAAAGACATTTTAAAAGCCCAGCAGCACAGTGAGCCTCCCAGGAAATACAAAAGCTGTCATAAAGAACATACAACAAATGACATCCAGTCCCCTTTGCAATATCTGAAAGAAATGACAAGTCAAAAGAAATAATGCTTCATATTGACAACAGAGAGCAAAGGGCCTTGTTGTTTACCCTCTGCATCGTCTGAGGTCAGGCCGAGGAAAGTGTGCTCCTTGGAGGTCTCGGCCATTCTTGAATCAAAGACAGACGAGTCCACCAGCAAGCTACGGCCCATCCCCAAAGTGCTGTCGGCCATGGCGTCACGACCCGATTCTGTCCAGAAAGGGAGGGGGGGGAAATGAGAACAGACCTTGAGAACAACTTGTGTATCTGGTATTACTGTTGGTACTTTTTAACACTGATTATAGGAAGTAGCACTGCTGCCTCACAGCTCCAGCGGGCCCAATTTGATCCTTAGCTTGGGTTACTGTCTATATGGAGTTTCCTCAGGTTTCACCAGCATCTTAAAAAATACAACAGGAGGTGGATAGACTATAGTAAAAATAGCGCTGAGCTGTGAATAAGTGCGTGGTACCCTGCAATGGGTTGGCGTTCCTTTATTAAGGTTACATTCCCACCTTGAGCCAGTGCTCCCAGGACAGGCTCTGGATCCACTTACCAGGATAAAGCGCTTACTAAAGATGAATTAATGAGTGATTACAAGGTTGCTGAACATTTTAAAAATACTTAAAGCCTTTTGTTAATGGTGTTTATGAGGTAAAGGTGTAGATCTGGAGGGTCCTCAAACATAGTGTTTTGGTAAACTGGAATGTATGGATGCTGTCAGTCCCCCACTCGCTTGCTCACTCGAGTTTGTTGACGGTGTAGTGGCTACTGCTTTATGTCCCGGGGCTCCCTCATGCCTGTGTTACCTTCTGGCTCTCCTCTTTTAGTTACGCTGTCATAGTTAGTTTTGCCGGAGTCCCTGCTTGTACTCAATGCAATATGTATACTGTTCCTACTTATTCAGGTGACGTTGGGCATACCTAACTAACAACCTGTGTTTTCTCTCCCCCCAATCTGTCCCTCTGAGTTAAATGTCAGTCCTGAGATTGAGATGCTGACCTCTTCTGCTCTTCAGACCTGCCTGATCCATCCTGATGCCCTACGTCTGGCTGGAGTCTCATCACATCGCTCCTGTAGAGGACAGCCCCATGTGGACAGTTGAAAGTCACACTTGGAGGACGCTCTGGACTCTTAAGGCCTCTGCATGCTCTTGCGACAAGGCTTTCGCAGACAGTTGTAATTTATCGTTGAGTGGGGAGTAATAGGCGTGCGCGAAGTTATTCACCGTCACAACGCAAGGGGGCGCGAAGTCGTGAAATCGCTAGGAGTAGTTGGTGGGTGTGGTTAGTGGAGTGTTTATCCTCCGGTTACTTATAATGACTAGAACTGGAGTCGTATAGATGTACGTACTTCCTCACTTCCTCGATCAACTGCTCTTCGTGCTGCTCCATCTTCGCTCGTGTTTTTAAAAATGGCGGTCGTGAAAACAAAACAAACCGGGAAAGCAGGGAAGCGGAAGTGCATGTACAGCGGATGTAGAGTGGACCAATCAGAGCCCTCGTCTGCGATGCTGTCTGCGGTGGTCACAATTTTTGGGAGGTGCGCGCAGAGCATCTGCGAGGGGGGGGCTTCGCAGACGCCATCTGCAACGCCATCTGCGAGGACTGGGTTGTCAGCATAAATTGGTCTTTACAGTAATGCTTTTATGGCTGAGGACTACAGTTGACTTGCTAACTTTAGGACTGCAGTTGTCATGAACAGTTTTGCACTCAAGTTTCCATCAATGAAGAGTTTATAACATCAACGAAACTGTCTTCATGTTAAAACTGTTAATGTTATAGTCATGTTGTCTGTTGTTGCCCAAATGAGGATGGGTTCCCTTTTGAGTCCGGTTCCTCTCGAGGTTTCTTCCTCGTGTTGTCTGAGGGAGTTTTTCCTTGCCACCGTCGCCGCAGGCTTGCTCATTGGGGATAGATTAGGGATAAAATTAGCTTATTTAAAGTCGTTCAGGGCGGCACGGTGGTGTAGTGGTTAGCGCTGTCGCCTCACAGCAAGAAGGTCCTGGGTTCGAGCCCCGTGGCCGGCGAGGGCCTTTCTGTGTGGAGTTTGCATGTTCTCCCCGTGTCCGTGTGGGTTTCCTCCGGGTGCTCCGGTTTCCCCCACAGTCCAAAGACATGCAGGTTAGGTTAACTGGTGACTCTAAATTGACCGTAGGTGTGAATGTTAGTGTGAATGGTTGTCTGTGTCTATGTGTCAGCCCTGTGATGACCTGGCGACTTGTCCAGGGTGTACCCCGCCTTTCGCCCGTAGTCAGCTGGGATAGGCTCCAGCTTGCCTGCAACCCTGTAGAAGGATAAAGCGGCTAGAGATAATGAGATGAGATGAGAAAGTCATTCAAATTCTGTAAAGCTGCTTTGCGACAATGTTTATTGTTAAAAGCGCTATAGAAATAAACTTGACTTAAAAAGTTTCCATGCAGCTGTTCGTCTCACTGTGCAAAATAACATACAGAGAATAATACACCTGCCAAAAGGTGACAAAGCAGATGGAAATGATTCCTATTCGTAAAAAAGGTGAAAGAAACATGTAGAACATTGTTTCAACGTTTCCACAATAATGCGAGACCACACAACCTTCTGTTATTTTTACTGCTTGTATTGCACTATCTAATAAGGGTTGTTTTATAATCAGGGTACAAAGTTTGCGTCACAGGGGTCCAAAATTCAAATTGATTCAAACTGGTTCTTGTAACAGTTTTTAAGTGAAGGACAAGTTAAAGAACAGATAGGCATGTGGAATAGTTTGTATTATAACAAGATGAAGTGTAGCTTTAAGCAGGGCTGGGAGAAACAAATGAAGTGATTCTCGGAGAGGACTTTTTTTTTTTTTGGACAATTCAGAATCCACTACTTCCACAGTGCTTTTAAATATAAGGCTGTAAGCTTTGTGTTAGTTGTCTCTAATATTTATGTCCCAATATCTTGACCACATTTTAGGATGAAAATAATCATTTTAGATATGTTATTTTATATTGAAAAATTAGCTGTCTCGGAGAGGACTTTTTTTTGACACAATTGCATACTAATTTGATCAAAATAGTCTGAAAACTTACTGGCATTCAACATTAAAACTTAACTATGTTTAAAATGATATGGAACCAAATATGTGTTTTATGGTATAAAGAATGATTTAAGTGCATCCCTTTTGGAGCTACCTGTGGTCAAAAAAAGCACTTTTTCTAAATGACACAAGTAATTTTGTTAAATATGACATATATTGCCATACATTCACCAAAAATAACGTTATCACCATGCATGGTAAATAGAGCTATCACAGAGCTACAATAAACAACCAAGTTTATTTAGTCAAGCCTTTTGATATTGAAGATAATAAGTGTTAAATGTAATGTTTAGCTTGCATACCCTGATTGTAAAACAACTCATACATGTTTTCCAGTAAATGAAATAGAGGTAATACTGAACTTAGAGATAAAATCTTTATATTTTTGGTGCATTACTGTAAATATACAAACAGTGACAGCTCTTTGGGAGGTGAAGGATGGGAGTGGTCGAGACAGTGGCAAAATACTTACTAGGCTAAAAAAAAAAAAAACAGACTGAAACAGGAAAGAAGTTTAATTTTGTAAGTTCCACACAACCTAGAAAATCTTACCGAGAGCTCAACTCCAGGCGGATGTTGTAAAGGGGTTGATGTTCAGCTGGCTGGCTGACCAGCTAAAAGCTAAGCTAAGCTAACCAGTTTAGCTACCAATCACAAGCACACTTTCTAGTTTAGACTCTGCTACTAACTTCCCAAGCGAGACAAAGCAAAGTTATCACTCAGCAGTAAACGCGGGTCTTCTTCCGTTCGGCTCCGAAAGGAAAACTTTTCCGAGAAGTTAAAACAATATTATGAAACGAGTCTAAACATTAAGTCCATCTTAATTAAAGCATTGTCCGTCGCACCGAATTCAAAACGCAGAGCCAACCGAGCAGCCACGCGCTCATTGGCTGAGAGCTATGACGTAAGCGGAAAAGGTGAGACGCGCCTTATGATTGGCTGTTAAATTCAAACACCAAATGCACACTTTGTGTGCTTTGCAGCTGGCCCTGTGTTTGCAGAATGACCTTAACATGAGGCATCTCATCTCATCTCTAGCCGCTTTATCCTGTTCTACAGGGTCGCAGGCAAGCTGGAGCCTATCCCAGCTGACTACGGGCGAAAGGCGGGGTACACCCTGGACAAGTCGCCAGGTCATCACAGGGCTGACACATAGACACAGACAACCATTCACACTGACATTCACACTTACGGTCAATTTAGAGTCACCAGTTAACCTAACCGGCAGCATGGTGGTGTAGTGGTTAGCGCTGTCGCCTCACAGCAAGAAGGTCCTGAGTTCGAGCCCCGGGGCCGGCGAGGGCCTTTCTGTGTGGAGTTTGCATGTTCTCCCCGTGTCCGCGTGGGTTTCCTCCGGGTGCTCCGGTTTCCCCCACAGTCCAAAGACATGCAGGTTAGGTTAACTGGTGACTCTAAATTGAGCGTAGGTGTGAATGTGAGTGTGAATGGTTGTCTGTGTCTATGTGTCAGCCCTGTGATGACCTGGCGACTTGTCCAGGGTGTACCCCGCCTTTCGCCCGTAGTCAGCTGGGATAGGCTCCAGCTTGCCTGCGACCCTGTAGAAGGATAAAGCGGCTAGAGATAATGAGAAGAGTTAACCTAACCTGCATGTCTTTGGACTGTGGGGGAAACCGGAGCACCCGGAGGAAACCCACGCGGCCAACATGCAAACTCCGCACAGAAAGGCCCTCGCCGGCCACGGGGCTCGAACCCGGACCTTCTTGCTGTGAGGCGACAGCGCTAACCACTACACCACCGTGCCGCCCCATCCATTATCTGTAGCTGCTTATCCTGTCCTACAGGGTCACAGGCAAGCTGGAGTCTATCCCAGCTAGCTATGGGTGAGAGGCGGGGTACACCATGGACAAGTCACCAGGTCATCACAGGGCTGACACACACACACACACACACATTCACACCTACGGTCAATTTAGAGCAGAGTTTCTCAACCTTTTTTCAGTCACGGCACCCTTCAGAAGTACACAAATTCTCAAGGCACCCCCATATAAAATATACGCAGTCACGCTGACCATACGCTGACCCTGGCAGTGACGTTGTGACATGGGAAAGGGGGCCGTGAGACGAATTTTGATGATGCATGAGGCAGCGATGATCTGCATTAGTGTAACCATCGTTTTTTGGAATTTTAATTCGTTTTATTTCTTTCAATGTTAGAATATATAATTTTTAGACGGCACCTCTAACGAAGCCAGACAGCACCCCAGGGTGCCGCGGCACCCCGGTTGAGAAAGGCTGATTTAGAGTGACCAATTAGCCTAACCTGCATGTCTTTGGACTGCGGAGGAAACCGGAGCACCCAGAGGAAACCCACGCGGACACGGGGAGAACATGCAAACTCCACACAGAAAGGCCCTCGTCGGCCACTGGGCTCGAACCCAGGACTTTCTTGCTGTGAGACGACAGTGCTAACCACTACACCACCGTGCCGCCCCACTGCATAATTCAGTTTATTTTTATTATTTTTATATTAAATGTTTTAATATTTTATTATTTTATGGGAAATTGTTGTTGTTGTATGGGTGGTACAGTGGTGCACTGTTGCCTCACAGCAAGAAGGTTGTGGGTTCGAACCTCGTAGCCATCTTTGTGGGGTTTGCATGTTCTCCCTGTGCCTGCATGGGTTTCCTCCGAGTGTTCCAGTTTCTTCCCACAGTCCAAAGACATGCAGGGTCAACTAGTTATTCTAAATTACCCATAGTTGTGAATGGTTGTTCATTTACATTAGCCCTGAGATAGACTGGTGACCTGTCGAGGGTGTACTCCATCTCTTGCCTGAATTCAGCTGAGATTCGCTCCAGATTCTCCTGCGACCCTGATGGATAAGCAGGATAGATGACAGACAGATGGATATTATTATTATTATTATTTCATCTCATTATCTCTAGCCGCTTTATCCTGTTCAGTATAAGCACTATGATGAGTTTATTTAGTGAAATAATACACAAAATACAAGTATAGTGTATACACAAGAAAGTGTAAGCACTTATTTCCTATATTCTGCTCATAGTGGATCCAGAGTCTATCCAGAAACAGGTGAGAGAATTTACCCCAGATGGGAGGCCAGCCCATTGCAAAGCACCATGTACACAAATTGCCTTGAGGCAATTCAGCATATCCACCTACCTTCATATTTTTGGACAGTGGGAAGAAACTGGACAACCTGAAGGACACAGGGAGAACATGTGACACACCAGACAGACAGTAACCTGAGCTCAGGAACCTGGGACCCTGGAGTTGTTGTTGTTATTATCTCATCTCATCTCATTATCTCTAGCCGCTTTATCCTTCTACAGGGTCGCAGGCGAGCTGGAGCCTATCCCAGCTGACTACGGGCGAAAGGCGGGGTACACCCTGGACAAGTCGCCAGGTCATCACAGGGCTGACACATAGACACAGACAACCATTCACACTCACATTCACACCTACGGTCAATTTAGAGTCACCAGTTAACCTAACCTGCATGTCTTTGGACTGTGGGGGAAACCGGAGCACCCGGAGGAAACCCACGCGGACACGGGGAGAACATGCAAACTCCGCACAGAAAGGCCCTCGCCGGCCCCGGGGCTCGAACCCAGGACCTTCTTGCTGTGAGGCGACAGCGCTAACCACTACACCACCATGCCGCCCCGTTGTTATTATTATTATTGATCAAGGCATTCTGTGATGAAGTGTTAATAAGGCACTCCATTTAATGAAAGATGGAAGAAAAGGCACTTTGTGTATAAATGTAATAATATGCTGTTTTTTTTTTTAAACCAGAGTCAAACAGACAGTTTTCAAATACTCCAGCACGTCTCATGATATACAGGAAGAGATATTCTGCAAATAAAGTGAGTCGTGTGCATGAATAGGAAGATATGCTTCTTACTTATCGGAAGGCAAAGCCTCTCATGATGAGTGCAGAGATTAGTAAGAGTCAACAGGAGACAGACAACAGCAATTTATGTCACCATAAGAAGTCCCTGATATGAAGGTCAGTCAGCCAATTTGCCTTCAACTCTCAAATGTATTGATGTGTTATTCCTGTAAAGAAAACATCTTTTAATTTATGGCATGTTTGGAGCTTTTTTTTTTTTTACGGCACACCATCTATTCAGAGGTCCAAATATGTGTACGAGGACATGCATTCCATTAGGGCTCCATTCAAGGTGAACATGTACAGTGCCCTCTACAATTATTCGATGGAAATAAATTTATTCAGAGAAAAACAAATCCCTCATCAATAAATAATTATTTTCAACTAAAACACATGTGCCACTAGTATTGGCACCACTGGAAATTATAGTAAACACAATGCAACTGAAGCACGTTTCCCATTTAAATTGTACATGTTTGAGTTGATTGGAGTGTGTAGGGACTTTCAGGCTGTAATCCATGACTTCCTGATTAACTGGAGTACAAATATGAGATGACACAGAGGCCAAATTCCCTTAGTCATCCATCAACATGGGAAAGATAAGATAACACACAAACCAAATGAAGGAGAAGTGTATTGAACTTCATAAGTCAGGGAATGGTTATAAAAAAAAGGTACTCACCTGAAAATGTCCATTTCGGCTGTTAGGGCAATAATAAAAAAAAGTGGACACCAACTGGAACTGTTACAAACTTGCCTGGAAGAGGATCCAAGTTTATTTTGCCCCCATGTACAGTGAGGAGGAGGTTAAGAGAGGCAAAAAATCTCCAAGGATCACTGTTGGTGAATTACAAGAAAAAGTAAAATATTGGGGCTTTCAAGTCTCTAAAACCACCATCAGATGCCACCTCCATGCCAAAAGATTATTTGGAAGGTATGCCAAAAAAAAAGCCTTTTCTGTCAGCTAACCACAAACATAAGCACCTGAAGTTTGTGAAACGCTACGACAACTTTGACTGGAACAGTGTTCCATGGTCTGATGGAACAAAGATGGCGCTTCTTAGCAATAAACACTGAAGGTGGGTTTGGTGTAAAAAGAAGGATGGCTATTGTGAAAAGAACCCAATCCCAACTGTAAAATATGGTGGAAGTTCTGTGATGTTTTGCATCTGTTTTTCGAGGTACATAACATCATGGACTCCATGAAATACCAGGACATTTTAAATCAAAATCTGGCTGCCTTTGTCAGGAACCTAAAACTGGGTCATCACTGGATGTTCCAGCAGGACAATGATCTGAAGCACATGTCCAAATCAACACAAAAATAGTTAACTGACCACAGAATCAAGCTTCTGCCATGGCCATCTCAGTCCCCTGACCTGAACCCCATTGAAAACCTGTGGAGTGAGCTGAAGAGGAGAGAGCACAGGAGAGGGGTGAGGACCCTGGATGATCTGGAGAGATTGTGTAAAGAGGAACGGTCTCAGATGCCCTGCTCTGTATCTCCAACCTTATAAAGTGTTATAGGAGAGACTCAGTGCTGTTTTACTGGCAAAAGGAGGATGTATAAAGTATTAAAGGCAGGGGTGTCAATAATAGTGGCATGTATGGTTTTGTTGAAAATGATTATTTCTTGATGAGGGATTTGTTTTTCTCTGAATAAATTTATTTCGATTAAAGGTTGGATTTTTCTCATTTTTACAGTGTCAAATGAAACAATGTCACCAAAAGGTGGATTTTTTTTCTCACCCTTTCTTACTAATCTTTACAAGGGATGCCAATAATTGTGGACGGCACTGTATTTCAAAAACTACACTGCAAAAAATGATCTCTTGTTGAGAGAAAATATCTTTAATATGGGTGAATTTATCTATTATTTCTTATTAGGGGCGGCACGGTGGTGTAGTGGTTAGCGCTGTCGCCTCACAGCAAGAAGGTCCTGGGTTCGAGCCCCGGGGCCGGCGAGGGCCTTTCTGTGTGGAGTTTGCATGTTCTCCCCGTGTCCGCGTGGGTTTCCTCCGGGTGCTCCGGTTTCCCCCACAGTCCAAAGACATGCAGGTTAGGTTAACTGGTGACTCTAAATTGACCGTAGGTGTGAATGTGAGTGTGAATGGTTGTCTGTGTCTATGTGTCAGCCCTGTGATGACCTGGCGACTTGTCCAGGGTGTACCCCGCCTTTCGCCCGTAGTCAGCTGGGATAGGCTCCAGCTTGCCTGCGACCCTGTAGAAGGATAAAGCGGCTAGAGATAATGAGATGAGATGAGATTTCTTATTAGAAGTTTACTAGAACTCAAATATAAGATTATTTAGCTTACTTTGAGATGCTTTTACTAATTTCAAGCCTTAAATTTTCTTATTCTATTGGCAGATAATTTTGCTTCTTTCTAGAATTGAATGCTTAAAATGAGCAAAATTATCTGCCAATAGAATAAGAACATTTAAGGCTTGAAATTAGTAAAAACGTCTTAAAGTAAGCTAAATAATCTTATATTTGAGTTCTAGTAAACTTCTAATAAGAAATAATAGATAAATTCACCCATATTAAAGATATTTTCTCTCAACAAGAGATCATTTTTTGCAGTGTATGGAAGTGCAATTGTAGGGGTGTCCAAATTTTGAAGAACCTGCGTATTTATTAAGTCTTGTGACATTTCATCTGTGCACTTTAAAACTTAGGCGAAGACAGATTCACCACATGGCAGGTGTCTGAGAAATTAAGACATCACTGAGGTCCCCTAAGGCGGCATAAAACAAAACAGCAGCCTTTTTTTTGGCAAACGAGAGCTCCTTTTGAAGATTGGAATCTTTGTTTTTGCCAGCATCCTTGCTCCAGATGCATGGTCTCATGATGAAATTCCTCCCATGCTGGCTTCAAAAAGGTCGAGAGGATTCTGTACCCAGCCTGAAGGACACATTGGTGAGTGTTATTGAGAATACTTTTGTTTTTCTTTTTTTAAATTCTCTCTCTTATTTTCAGTTTATGTCTCATCCTTCGTGCTACAGTAGATGTGCACTCTCGCTGTTGCTTCCTGGGTCCCTCTGGAGCTTGAAAGCCCCCTCCTCTGTAGAATAAAGCCCACTGAAGCTTGCCTCACCCTCTCCTTCTTTCCATCAGTCCTCTCCACACTGACTGACTGACTCAGACTACATGTTCTTGTGAAACAAACGCCTTTCCCACAGAGCCCGAGTCTGTCAGCGACTTCAAGAGAATCCAAAATTTCATTCTCCAAATGAATTGATCATTTTGTCACAAAAGTAGACACGGTGTTACTGAGGTATTAACACTGCAGGTACACTGCAAAAAATAAAAATCTTAGGAAGTTTATTTGTCTATTTTCAAGTCAAACATCTAGCCACCCTTATTATAAGACATAATTGCCCAACAAGCAAAACCTCATTTAGCTAGAAAGGCTAGTTTTTAGACAGTCCATCTTGAAAATCTTGTATAGACAAAATGTCTTGAAAAAGTCTTATTTGGTAGCCTGGCAAGCCAGACTAAATGTGAATATTTAGTCTGGCCTCGATCCGTAGACATTTCCGATGCGGGTGGGAGGAACAAACCGCTGTCTTTCAAACTGTCTCTGTGCGTATAGGCCAACGCTCTGACCAATCAGCGCAACAGTGACTGTGACGTAGTCAGAGCGACAGAAAGCAGTGGGGGAGGCCTTGAAATAAATAATTTTTCAAAATGCGTAATAATTAATAAACAGGTTCTAGATATTAAGAAGTTTGGAGATAATGACCACAAGTTTGGAGTCTGTACCACATACACATTTTTTTTCCAAGTGTTTTTCAAGGGTTTGCTTAAACTGTTTTTGAGAGTTTTTATTTAGTGGTGTTTGGTGAAATAATTTCCCTTAAATTTAAAATAACGGGAAAATAAGAAACAATCAAAAAGTAATGTTTCAAAGCTGTTTATTAATTCTTCGTACTGCACAAACTAGCCCCATCCTTTTGGCTACGAGCGGAGCCAGCTGGTAGATCAGACTTTTGCCATAGCCGGTCGGCAAAACAGCGAAAACGCCCTTCTTGAAAAGGAATGAGCGGAGAGCCTCTTCCTGCTCATGTTTCAACGAAAACTCCAAGTCTAATTCTTCTAAAACTGATTCCAAAGCGGAGTCAAACGCGCGCTGTTCACTAGCCCGTAGCCATCTTTCCTGTTGTGCTTTCTCCAGCGTTGCGCAGCTTTGTCGTCACTCCTGCAAAAGCCCGCCCAAAGAATCCAAACAAAAACCTTGCGTTGTGATTGGCGGGCACGATTTGATGCCCGGGGTGTTTTTGTTTATATGGTGCGAGGCTAGACCCACTTGTAGGCAAAAATATTTTTGGCCGCTAGGCGGGTGGGTCTAGTTTACTAGGCTACTTATTTGGAGCACCTTTGAAAATAAAACAAGTTTTTTTTTTAAAACAAGTAAGTACATTTTGGACATTTGTCAAATGCGGTTCATCTTGTTTCAAGAAAAAAAACCAAAGTATGCTTGTTCATCTCATCTCATCTCATTATCTCTAGCCGCTTTATCCTTCTACAGGGTCGCAGGCAAGCTGGAGCCTATCCCAGCTGACTACGGGCGAAAGGCGGGGTACACCCTGGACAAGTCGCCAGGTCATCACAGGGCTGACACATAGACACAGACAACCATTCACACTCACATTCACACCTACGGTCAATTTAGAGTCACCAGTTAACCTAACCTGCATGTCTTTGGACTGTAGGGGAAACCGGAGCACCCGGAGGAAACCCACGCGGACACGGGGAGAACATGCAAACTCCACACAGAAAGGCCCTCGCCGGCCCCGGAGCTCGAACCCAGGACCTTCTTGCTGTGAGGCGACAGCGCTAACCACTACACCACCGTGCCGCCCAGTATGCTTGTTTTGGGAATAAATGAACTTTACTGAAATCTTTAAATCTTTCATTACAATTCAACTCCACCTTACAGATCCTAAGTTTACTGCGACTGTTTTCTCAGTCATTCAGAGTGAGGGCCTTCTAGATGCTGTACATACTCTAGACCAGACAAGTGCCTTCAAAAAGGCTATGAGTGAGTGGAGGGCGTTTTAGTGAGGTCTTTTTGGAATGCTGTGAGTTAAGTTCAGTGGGGGGCAGCACGGTGGTGTAGTGGTTAGCGCTGTCGCCTCACAGCAAGAAGGTCCTGGGTTCGAGCCCCGGGGCCGGCGAGGGCCCTTCTGTGCGGAGTTTGCATGTTCTCCCCGTGTCCGCATGGGTTTCCTCCGGGTGCTCCGGTTTCCCCCACAGTCCAAAGACATGCAGGTTAGGTTAACTGGTGACTCTAAATTGACCGTAGGTGTGAATGTGAGTGTGAATGGTTGTCTGTGTCTATGTGTCAGCCCTGTGATGACCTGGCGACTTGTCCAGGGTGTACCCCGCCTTTCGCCCGTAGTCAGCTGGGATAGGCTCCAGCTTGCCTGCGACCCTGTAGAAGGATAAAGCGGCTAGAGACAATGAATGAATGAATGAATGAAGTTCAGTGGGGTTTTTTTTTTGTGCCTGATCTTGTAAACCCCTCGTACACATGAATAGTCAGTGCCCCCCAAAATGCACTGTTGCTTTGGCGTTGTGTAAGCACTGTAAGTCAAAATGCGTAGACTTTTTTTTTTTTTGGTGCCTGATCTTGTAAACCGGCACGGTGGTGTAGTGGTTAGCGCTGTCGCCTCACAGCAAGAAGGTCCGGGTTCGAGCCCCGTGGCCGGCAAGGGCCTTTCTGTGCGGAGTTTGCATGTTCTCCCCGTGTCCGCGTGGGTTTCCTCCGGGTGCTCCGGTTTCCCCCACAGTCCAAAGACATGCAGGTTAGGTTAACTGGTGACTCTAAATTGACCATAGGTGTGAATGTGAGTGTGAATGGTTGTCTGTGTCTATGTGTCAGCCCTGTGATGACCTGGCGACTTGTCCAGGGTGTACCCCGCCTTTCGCCAGTAGTCAGCTGGGATAGGCTCCAGCTTGCCTGCGACCCTGTAGAACAGGATAAAGCGGCTAGAGATAATGAGATGAGATCTTGTAAACCCCTCGTACACTGCACTGTTGCTTTGGTGCTGTGTAAGCACTGTATCAGCCACCTACAATGCAGCCATCAGCATTCTGATTCGGATTCTATGACGATCCATGAGAGGATAAATACTGGATACTCCCTATTAGACAGACAGAACTGAGGATGCCTTTAGGATGAGAGGCGAAACGTTTTCAAGAATCTTCAAGCAAGTCCAGTTGCTCTCTTCAACCAACCACAGATTACTATGTACCTGGATGACTGAGATTCGTCACAGATATGTTTCTACGCACTTTGGGATGAGATCCCTTCGACTGGTGCGGGAGTATGAGAGGACTTCCAGAAAACTGGCAGACATCTTAGCCAGAGAGGATCGTTCATTTTTGTCAACCTGGAACGACCATCATTGAACAGAGGTGGGTGTCTATGACATCTTTTATCAGCCACCTACAATGCAGTCATCAGTATTGTCTGTGAAGATTCTCAATCATCCAGGTCATAGTAAACTGTGGGTGGTAGAAATGGGCAACTGGACTTGCTTGAAAATTCTTGAAAACGTTTCACCTCTCGTCCAAAAGGCTTCCTCAGTTCCTGAACTGAGGAAGCCTTTTGGACGAGAGATGAAACGTTTTCAAGAATTTTCAAGCAAGTCCAGTTGCCCATTTCTACCACTCACAGTTTAGCCATCAGCATTCTGATTCAGATTCTATGACAATCCATGAGAGGATAAATACTGGATACTCCCTATTAGACAGACAGAACTGAGGATGCCTTTAGGATGAGAGGCGAAATGTTTTCAAGAATCTTCAAGCAAGTCCAGTTGCTCTCTTCAACCAACCACAGATCACTGTAAATCAAAATGTGTAGACTTTTTATTATTATTATTATTATTATTATTTTATTTTATTTTATTTTTTTTGGTGCCTGAGGTCCTGGGGAAGTGGAATCTTAAGAGATGTTTTAATGTTTGAATGTTGAAATGGGAAAAAAAAATAAACTTGTTGCAATGCTACACGTGTCGTCAACTTGATTCAAGATAGTCTCTGGTCTCATATCTAGAGTATTTTACTAATTACAGGTCACAAAAGGAGAATCTTTTAAGCTAGCAATGCTTAGTTCTAGAATTTAACAATCCTAATATTAGTATATTTATCTTAAATTCAGTTTTTACTGCTAAGACTTTGTCATGAATTTAAGTGAAATACCCTTAAAATGAAATAAATAAAAATGACTTGAATGGCTAAATGTAAGAAGTACGATCTTGTTATAAGAACTATTTTGATTATTTTGAGTTAATCAGATCTCGCATAACAAGTTCCCCAATCTTATTTTGGAATTATTTCATCTAAAAACAGGTTAGATTTTTCATCTTACTTTAAGAAATCTTACCAAGTCAAATTTGACTAGTTCCATTGGCAGATTTTTTTCACCTGATTCAAGCAAATATGCTTTGTTTTAATCTTTTATTTCTTATTTTTGAAAGGCCATTTTTTGCAGTGTATGGTAGTTGATACACCACTACTTTTTATCATGTCTTTGCTTTCCACTGAACATGTGACCAGAAAAGGAGAAGAAATTAAGGTGACGCTTTTCAGTGTGAAGAACAATTTGCCTGTTATTAAGTTAACAGCTTTAATACCTTGTGACGTGGGTGAAACTTTGAAAAGTAGCTTTATTTTGCTTTCCAGAACATTTCTTTAACAAATTTCTACTCAACATAAACACATCAGAGACAAATTAAAGGAAAAACCAACACAGTGGTTGGTAAAGTGTTGGGCACCCACGAGGCACCAGAACAGCTTCAGTGCACCTTGGCATAGATTCGACAAACGTACTTCCAAGAATAATTAATCTTCCAAAGGATACAATTTTGACCTTTTTATGCATCTTGGCCAAGAGTGGCAATAATTTTTGATCTGACTGTATGTGTTATAGCTTTAAGGTATAACTAACGATAAGATATATAGATAATGTAGGAAATGGGACAGCCACATAACATCCAAATCTGAAGTTTTTCGTGTAGACTTGTAAGCACCAGTCATTTTAGGACTAATTCACTTTTTCTGAGGTCAAAATCATCTTGGTCATATAGGTAGTCTTTTCCTTTCTTTCAGTTTTTCACATGGCCTTTCTTGTCCACAAGCCTAAGTGCTTTACTATTGTGCTTGCATTTTTTTTTTTTAACAAAAAAGTTATGTCATTTTAGACCGAGCAGAACATAATGGTTAAGCAGGTCAGGTCTTTTTTTGACACTTCAAAGCAAAAAAGTGCAATGGTGAGAAACTGACTGCTTTGAAAGTGAACCACAAGAGTCCCTTCACTTTTAGGGCTTCAAGAGAAAAATGACAAAGATGTCGTCCGTGCTCAATAAAAGAAATGTCATAACTGCAGGTGTTACTTTGTATGTATTTAATCACATTTGAAAATGTAGATGGTAATACACTGACCATATGAACCAGTTAAAAACATCAGTTTCTCTTAATAAATAACAGTGTATTATAATCATCAGCAATAAACTCTGCATTCCACAATTCATTTTTGTGCTTAAAATCATCAACAAACGATTCAATCAAATCAGGATATACACTCACTGGCCACTTTATTACGAACACCCATCCACCTGCTATTTTATGCAGTTCTCTAATCAGCCGATCCCTTGACAGCAGCACAATGCATAAAATCATGCAGATACAAAACAAGAGCAAACATCAGAATGGGAAAAATTGTGATCTCAAAAAGTGTGACTTTCACTGTGGTATGGGTGTTGGATTGAGCCAGATGGACTGGTTTGAATATTTCAGAAACTCCTGATCTCCTGGGGTTTTCACACACACAGCAGTCTCTAGAGTTGACACAGAATGGTGCGAAAAAAAAAAAAATCCACTGAGTGAGCGACAATTCTATGGGTAGAAACGTCTTGTTGATAAGAGAGGTCAGAGGAAAATGGCCAGATTGGCTTGAGCTGCCAGGAAGGATATAGCAACTCATATAAATCACTCCTTACAACTGTGGTGAGCAGAAAAGCATCTCAGCATGCAACAGCAGAAGACCATATTGGGTTCCACTCCTGCAGCCAAGAACAGGAATCTTAGAATCAAGAACAAGTTCCTATTAAAGTGGCCGGTGAGTGTATACAGATGTGTTCAGTCTCAGAAAACGTCCACTTTAAAAATCAATAAGATATGGTTCATTTGATATTTTTTTTACATTCAACAGGGATGTCATGATGGGACAAGCTTTCTTATAATGTGAAATATTTCTTACTGTGAGACCAATACACTTTCAGTAACATGCTGTCATTGCATTCTTCAAAATGTTCTGCTGTTTTAAGCAAAATACGAAGGCCACATTTGATACACTGCAGAGAGTGATTTGTCTTTGATTTGATTTCTTGTCAAGAAACTGAATTTGTCTGAATAAAAAAAGGTATAAAGTTCATATATAGCAATACTATTTGTTCTTACAGTACAGTTGGAACATTTGTGCTACAATAAAATATCAGATGGCTGATAAAATTGCTTAGAGGCCAAACATCCTCAAGAGAGGCATTTGTGGAAGCGGAAATTAATGTTCAAAGAGCAAACAGAACAGGACAAATAAAACATGGCAAATACAAAAGAGTACAGAAATCTTGTAGAATACACATACCAGATTGTTATTTTTACCCTAAATTGCTGCAGTTTTGACCAACAGAATCGGGAAAAAGGTCATTTTGCTGAGATGACTTCCGTTCCACTTGGCTGTCTTTGATAAACAAGCATGATTCAGGCTATAAGAAAAATCGGAGTGGTAATTTCAGCAGGACAGGACAATTTAGAGTCTTTTTCTTGCTAACTTGCTTTCACTCAGCGTCATGACATGATCAGGCCTGTTTCTAAAAACAAGCGACATGTGACCCAACGCTGAAACACTGCTTTGAAACAAACTGGATTCCAGTTTTCCTCTTAGAAAATGTCAAAGCATTGATTAGCTGCTAAGGCACAGCTAAATCATAGCTGGCCGTAACAGCTGGCTGGTCTCATCCGTTGCGTTGCATCAGCAAAGTTCAGAGACTAAAGGCCAAAATAATCCAAGCTCCAGAGCTTTGTGCACTCTCTTGTCAACATGGCACAAGTGGGAATAGCAGCAACAGATTGTCTTCACTTTACAGTAATGTAAAGGTTTAGCAGGGAGGTATCCTGCGTGGTTCATCGATGCATGGCACTATAACGAGGCAGAATGGGACAAAAAACAAAACAAAACAATGATGAACATGTTCAACATGCAAATCTGTTCTCCTGGACTGGTAGCAGCCTTGCGCTCTCCTCTGTTTCCTCTGTGTCTGTGAGGGCCGCCGTACACAGGTCACTGAAGATGTCTGAAAGCAGAGGATGGAAATAAGCGGTTTAATAGTGTGTGAGATTGTCAATGCAAATGAATAGGAAGTATGAAAGAGGGTTACAAGGGGACAAGACAAGGCCTGGGAGGTGCTCTAAAGCAAATAAAAATATTAGCCAAACAACATCATATGATATTACTGAATGCTATGAGAAACTTATATAATTAGGGAGGGATTGCTGGGATGTGAAAGAAAGGGATAAAAAGCCCAATATCCAAAAAAAAAAATCCATTCCAAACTGAAAGACCAGCGAGAACCTTTTATGACATAATCCAGTATCCGTTAAGCAGCTTGTTATGACAAGGGCGGGGCTTCAAGCAAACGAGGAGAGCAAGAATGTGAACACAGCAAGGCCAGGCATCATGGAAAGGAGCGCATGCCTCAAGGGTTGGCATCATGCTCTACTTGGTTTCCTTCCCTTCTCCCCAAAAAATATGCAAATCCGGCAATGCAAAGCAGCTCCAGTGCCATACTCTACATTCAACAACCCATTTCAACATCCCCAGCCACTTTGATCTGATGCCTTGCGGGTGCTCACTTTGTTCACTGTGTCTGAGCAAAAGAGGGATGGAAGTAACATCCAAGGACAAAAAAACACTGGCCCTGAATTCTAAAATTATAGCTATACATTATGCTGTTGTGAGGATGCTTCATAGTGAGCACTGGTGTGAAATAAGCTTCAACAGAAACAGTAATCCAAATGTAACTTCCACCCCTCTCTTCCTTTTCCCCTGGTGGGTCAGATTAAATACCAGTGTTACTGTAAATGTCCACTCCTCCTGCTGTAGATTGCAGGATACTGGGTGGAACCAGCCCTGTCTCCAGAGTAATTAGGTTCTTGACTAGCCTAGAACATGAGAGAGAACGGTCAATTCAAGTGCAGGACTGGGGTTCATTTCAAAAGGAAACCAATAAAGTTAGAGTAAGAGGTGGGGCTTAACTTTCTAAGGCAAAGGTGAGCCCTGCAGATATACCAATCCACCTAACCATCTGCCCATTCATAAACCCACACACCTATCCAACTACCCATCCATACACTCAACCACCCAACCATCCATCCACACTCACCCATCTATCTATCTATCTATCTATCTATCTATCTATCTATCTATCTATCTATCTGTCTGTCTGTCCATCCAACCACACCCCCACCCCTCCATCCATCTATCTACTCACTCACCTATCCACACTCCTACTCATCCATCTATCCACCCATCATATTTGTGTACCCATCCATCCATATATACATACGTACATCTGCTCACCCATCCATGCATCCATCATTTCATCTATACACCTACCCATCCATCTATCTATCCACCCATCCAACCAATTATTCACACATCCATCCATCCATCCATCCATCCATCCATCCATCCATCCATCCATCCATCCATCCATCCAAATAAATATCCACCCAATCATCCTTCCATACACCATCCAACCACCAATTAATCCATACACCCATCCTCCCATCCACCCTTCCTTCACTAACCTTTCCATCCACCCATCCATCCATCCACCCACCCTTCCTTCATTCATCCATCCATCCATCCCTATATTTTTTCAACACATCTTCCAATCTAATTGGACATTTAGAGGATCTGCCCATTATCTAGTAAGGGGCCATCATCAATGTTCACGTCATTAAATACATGTTTTAGCACATTTTTGATGACAGGCACTCCAATGAACTGAGGGTTTTCATGCAGTTTGCCACAGATGTTTATGACTCATTTTGGTTTTCAATTTGCATATAATATAGATTTAAAGCCCCAAATTATATCTTGGTCGTCATCAAACTACAGTCAGATAGATTTGGTTACTCTGTAGTTCATTGCCATTTTGTACATTACTGTAGCCATTTTCATGTTTAAATATGGAATTAGCAACTCATTAATCAAAGGTGGTTTAGCATTTTGTGGAAAGCTTACATTCATGATGTTGATGATGGTCCATTAAAAAGCTGAACCACATAATACCCAATTAAATGTGGTGAAATGTGTAAGAAAAACTCAGAATAAAAGACTATGGACAGGAGCGTGGGACCTTCTCAGTCTTTAAATTACAATGGCATCAGAAGTGAATATTACAGCAAGTCAAAGTTTCAAGAAACTCATTATTTTATGATACAAAGTTGTAATTTTGAGAATATTAACTTATTATTTCTGAGGATACTGTCATAATTTCAGGACAATTTCTTATTTTGAAATCCTTCATTATTTGGACATAGTAAAAGGTTTTATTTTTTCTTCACTGACAAGCAGGTTTTTGTACACCTACTACGAGCACTACTGGCAAAAATAATTAAACTTTTATTTGAATTATGTACAGTGGTGCTTGAAAGTTTGTGAACCCTTTATAATTTTCTATATTTCTGCATACCGTAAATATGACCTAAAACAACATCAGATTTTCACACAAAGGAGATTTCTGAGGACCTCAGAAAAAGCGTTGTTGATGTTCATCAGGCTGGAAAAGGTTACAAAACCATCTCTAAAGAGTTTGGACTCCACCAATCCACAGTCAGACAGATTGTGTACAAATGGAGGAAATTCAAGACCATTGTTATCCTCCCCAGGAGTGGTCGACCAACAAAGATCACTCCAAGAGCAAGGCGTGTAATAGTCGGCGAGGTCACAAAGGACCCCAGGGTAACTTCTAAGCAACTGAAGGCCTTTCTCATATTAGCTAATGTTAAGGAAAATGTTGACATCTGTCCATGAACTGAATCTCAAGAGAAGGTGGGTCATGCAGCAAGACAACAACCCTAAGCACACAAGTCGTTCTACCAAAGAATGGTTAAATAAGAATAAAGTTAATGTTTTGGAATGGCCAAGTCAAAGTCCTGACCTTAATCCAATCAAAATGTTGTGGAAGGACCTGAAGCGAGCAGTTCATGTGAGGAAACCCACCAACATCCCAGAGTTGAAGCTGTTCTGTACGGAGGAATGGGCTAAAATTCCTCCAAGCCGGTGTGCAGGACTGATCAACAGTTACCGGAAATGTTTAGTTGCAGTTATTGCTGCACAAGGGGGTCACACCAGATACTGAAAGCAAAGGTTCACATACTTTTGCCACTCACAGATATGTAATATTGGATCATTTTCCTCAATAAATAAATGACCAAATATAATATTTTTGTCTCATTTGTTTAACCGGGCTCTCTTTATCTACTCTTAGGACTTGAGTGAAAATCTGATGTTTTAGGTCATATTTATACAGAAATATAGAACATTCTAAAGGGTTCACAAACTTTCAAGCACCACTGTATATGTCAGTTATATAACTCAATTAAAGCAGATTATTGCCCTCGTTATTACTGTCATTATTAATGAAGATATGCTATAGGTTATAGAACATCATGTGGCACTTTCCCAACCTGAATAAATATTCATTCAAAGCTCAATTCTTTACCGTCGGTGTAAACGGTCAAACACAAGTGTTTCAACAGGGGTCTAGAATGTTGACTACAAACACTAAGTGAATTGATATTGACTGATATTGGCTGATTTCTCTTTTCTTTCTAAACCCTCTGGCTGGTTAAGTGAAGATTGCTAAAAGGCATTGTCTATAATGATAAGAGTTAACGTCATCAGCAACGGAAGCGTTAAAATCCATCCTAAGTTTGGCGAGGAAAAATGAGCTGTCAGCTGGAGAGCAGAAATGAGGTGCGTGTGTGTGTGTGTATATATATATATATATATATATATATATATATATATAAAAATCACACTCAGTCATACTCTTGCCATGGGCAGATGTGTGCATATCTAAGAGAAATGTGCCAAATCTAAAGAACGCTGCAACTCAATGTGTGAAAACACAGGCGCATAAACTTCTCCTAAACTTTCAAAGTGCTGTGTGTTGACTAAGCTTGAGGAAAGAAGAGCAAATTCCTTCTAACTCTTTGGGGTGGAGAGGGGGCGAGATACATGAGTGCTGAAGAAGAAGATACTGAAATGATTGAAGATAGTTTGAAAGATGAATTATGCATGAGCTGATGAAATATGAGCATATGTGGTGCATTTTCTTAGCGTCACTTTAATTTCATAGGGCATTAGTCACCCTAAAATGTAGTGAACACACATGAGACTTAAAAAGACCCTTATTCGTTGGTTGCAATGGTTTTGCATGTGATATTCAGGATAACTGCTCTTTATTTAGATTTACACAATTGAATCTATAGCTCATTTTAGTACTGCATTTTCACTGCTGTTGTAATGTGAACATTCATCGAAAAAAAGCACTCTGTCTGGTGGCTGTACCTTTTGTTGAGCTCGCACTGAATTAAGTTTTAATTCAGGACTACACTTTAATAGAAATGCAGCAATGCTGCAGCTATAATAGCTTCTCTTTCTTACAACATTAGCTCTGCATAATGAATAAAGGTTAATGAGAGATGGATCAGTGATAAATCTCAAATATTAAAATGGGTTGTATGAAAGGTTTATTGGAGCTCGATCTGGAATGCAGTGTGTGTGTGTGTGTGTGTGTGTGTGTGTGTGTGTGTGTGTGTGTGTGTAAATATGTTTGAGGCTAGCTCAGTGGGGAGACAAGCAACAGAAAAGCAAGAGGCTCTATCCATTACTCACCAGTGGCCATTCTCAACCTCTTCTAGGAACTGTACTAAATCTCCAGGCTCCAGCGACATCTCCTGTGGCGCTCGTGACTCGTACGTCAGCTGCACCTGAAAGTGACTGTGCTCCCCCTGGAAGTGTGGAAAGAAAAAAAAATTGAGAGAGAGCAGGAACACATTAACCCTCATGTTTTGTTCACGACTAAGAATCAATGTCTCATTGACCAAGGCCATGTCTTTTGTTTTCCCAGCAATATATATATTTATGGAAGGAAATACTCAAAACACATTCATATGCTTGGGGACCTTCATGATGGACTTCATGACATTTTCGCTTAAAATGTACATCAGTCCTATTATTTTTCTTGGTTATTTTTTATTTTTTTTATCTAAGGGCTAAAATAGTTGAACATAATCTCCGTTATATAAATTCCATTTTTAAAATAATTAATTATTTAAAATAAGTTTAAACCATTTACAAACAAAATATTTTCAAGTTTTTTTTAATTATTCAAATGATTTTAAGTAGTGCTGTCAAGCGATTAAAATATTTAATCGCGATTAATGTCGCGACAGTCATAGTTAACTCGCGATTAATCGCAATTTAATCGCACATTTTTGTCACATAAAAAAACATTGTAATTCTCTTATCAGCATAAAAAAGTGAATGGGCTTGCTTTGTACCAGTGTTTTTTTTTTTATTGCAAAGCATAACACGTCTTGACACAGCCACTGCAAAGTGAAACCTAAGCCGAGCACCGGCGCGGGGCTAGCAAGAGAACCATGAGTGAAATGATCTACTGTTTGAGTTAGTCTACAACTTTAATCAGAGAGACAGGTTACACAGTGACGGTAGGCTTGACATGCTTGATTATAATATAAAGTACACTATTATATTAAGTTTAAGTTGTTCGTTGATAAATATTGCATTGAATCTGATCTTTACTGTTTCAGCTCACTTAACACATTTTGTACTTTTACACTTTCTGCCTGTTGATGCGTCGCGCTGTCCAATCAGAGGCGGCCAAATTTGCATATTACAGGAAGGATTTCTGGGATAGCATTGAGTTTACAGTTCAGAGGGATCTGGCTTCTTTAGACGCTGTCTTCTTAAAACTGAATAAATATTTAAAAAGAGCCAAATGAGCCAGTCTTTTGAACAGCTCTTTTCAAAGAACGGATCACAAAGATGCGGATCCCATCAAAGAGCCATAAATCCCATCTCTACTAGCGCACCCTGCCCGCGCTGGTTCTTTGGGGGGGAACTCTGGCTGTGCGGGGCGTGGCATTACAGTCTAGCTGCTATCGGTTTTCTAAGCGAAGTCTCTGTTCCAAGTTCCTGGCAGTTTCAAAAGCTTATGAAAAACCTACATCATGTCACAGAGCGTTAATCTCGCGATAAAAAAATTATCGCCGTTAAAATTGAGTCAAGTTAATGCGTTAATAACGCAACATTTTTGACAGCACTAATTTTAAGATAATTATTTAAAATTAATTTTGTGTAATCATTACTTTGTTGTTCTAAGGGCAAAACAAGTGGAACATAATTTCAGGAATATAAATGGCATTTTAAAATTTGCAGCGTTTACTCTATTTGATTGACACTTGATCACATTCAGTTGCGGTCTGCCTGAGAGAGGTCAGTGGATCAATCGCAGTAGGAAAGCGATTCAACCCTGACCCAACTGCAGGAAGACAACCAAATACGCTGTATAACACTGGTTTGTGGGTTTTTTATTTGTATGTTTTTGAAGATAAGCTGCTAAACCAACTCAAAAGGTGCAAACGGAGCCAAAGGATAAATTTCTGCAGAAAAAGTGCTGCAGAAATAGGCTAGAGTAAATGTTCTGGAGATCTGAGCTGACGAACAGAAAAAGAAAATAAATATTGCATATGGTATACATTATTTAATTTAAAAAAAAGTATTTAAAATAAACGGTGTTCTCCATGCTTGGTGCCAATGGCATGTTTTTCTTTTTACATTGCTGTATTTCTGATCAATGAAAGTTTTATGTTTCAAGGCACAACTCTTCTTAAATTCCCCTCAGCCTGCGCCTCTCTCTCTCTCTCATATATATGTTTGTTTTTGGTTTGTGAGGTTATATGTGGTAGGAAGCACATTATCATTTCTATAGTACCGACTCACTCACAGGGACTTCTTTGGCAGTCGTCCCACATAGTCCTTCATAATCTATGGCTAGTATCTAATAATAAACAGATTTTTAAAAAACGTTGCTATTTAACAAACAAAAACATCCTTGTTGGTCAGAAGAAGCTTTCTGTAATGGTATGTTCATACAAAAACTGGCGAGAGCATTAAAACTTGCTCTGGCTAAGCTGCCAAGGACGCTGGTAAGTGCATAGTTGCTCTGAGACATAGATGAAATAAGTGGCTCCAAGTTCATTCAGAATGCTTCCTCTTGCAAACTTTATTTAAAATGGCCGCAAAGCAAACATACGTCAATCACTATCTTTGTGCCAACTGACCACGAGTAGGTTATAAGTTAACCTCATGGAATCTTTTAAACGTCAAGGTAAGAAATCGATCAATGAAGGAAAATAATGAATAATTATGATGAAATGTTCGGTAAGAAAATTAACTCATGACAAACTAATTAAAAGCCATTGTGCGGGTGTTTGTGCTGACACTAAGTTGATGCTAAGTCAAATTTCAACATGCAGTTTATTTGTTTATCTATTTATTTATTCATGTCCCTGTATGCAAACAGGGACACATCATAAATAATGTGCACTGCAATTATTAATTTTTCCTCCATTGCACGGTTTGAAAGGAACCAAAATTTACACAACTGTATCCTGTCGTATTCTTTCGAGCGGCGCACTTCTAAACTGCAACTGGTTGTTGCCGAACCGCATCATACCGTAGCTCATTACCATAACTGGACTTCAACTTTATTTGACCCCGAAAAGACGTGCTGCCAACTATTATGCCACTGTTCGCTGGTGAGAGGCGCTGGCTCATGTAGAAAACGAATGACTTCTGGTTGTTTTGATGCTCTCGCCGTGTTTGGTGTGAACGTAGCATAAGGAGTCTCCAGTGTCAGCACTTTGTTATGGTCAATATATTTTCCATCATGAGAAAGTCTTCAGGACAATGGACTTGACTGTTTCTCACAAGCTGAGCTTTTTGTCTTATTAACTTCAAAACAGAGAGCGAGGGGAAAAAAAGAAAAGTGGGCGAGTCAATGACACAACAGCTACTGTATAAAGCAAGTGAGAACAGGAAGCAACTTGCTCATCAACGTTCCACAACATTAAATGCAACTATAAATACTTAAAAAAGCAAAGCATGTGATTCATCTCATCTCATCTCATTATCTCTAGCCGCTTTATCCTTCTACAGGGTCGCAGGCAAGCTGGAGCCTATCCCAGCGGGGTACACCCTGGACAAGTCGCCAGGTCATCACAGGGCTGACACATAGACACAGACAACCATTCACACTCACATTCACACCTACGGTCAATTTAGAGTCACCAGTTAACCTAACCTGCATGTCTTTGGACTGTGGGGGAAACCGGAGCACTCGGAGGAAACCCACGCGGACACGGGGAGAACATGCAAACTCCACACAGAAAGGCCCTCGCCGGCCACGGGGCTCGAACCCGGACCTTTTTGCTGTGAGGCGACAGCGCTAACCACTACACCACTGTGCCGCCTATCATGTGATTCATTGATAAACTAAAAACTGTAACTGTCAGCAAATCGCTGTGGTATAAGAGGAATAAAACACTTTGGGATGTGCTCTTAGAAGAAAATAATTTACTTCTGAGCAGATTATTGCGAGGTCGGGCCGTGATTTATTTTCCTATAACAACTTGTCCCATTGCGTTTTATTCCTTATTTCATTTTGATTCAAAGACAATCAGCAGACACCAGTGATGCAGATTAAACACAGTGAGATAGTCATGGAGAATCATCTGAGAGAAAATAAAAAAGATGACCTGGAGAGGTTTTAAAAGTTATTTTATCTCATTTTAAGCGTTCAACAGTGCTTTCTAGTGGTAAAGCTGAAAGTTAAAAGGGAAACCTTTACTCAGTGGGATGTATCAGATGGTGTCTTCTGATTCTCAGCTATGGCACTCTGATCGAGCCTTTCTTCTTAATCAGATCTTTTGCTCTTATCCTTTAGGCGGATTAAAAGATGCCCTGGGGTATTTAAAACTGGAGGAGAGCCCGCAGCAGGATAAGCTTTATCACTTTTAGTTTGTTAAATGTCAAGTCTCGTCAACTTCGATAACCGGCATCTGAAATAGCAATGTGTCATTAAAAGTTTTTTTTTTCCCCTCTAAAGAGATTGAGAAGATTTCAGGCGAATGTGTAAGGGTGGAAATACAGATAACACTTTTAATACAGCTGATGCATATTTGCTGATTATCAGGGTTACTATTAACTCAATGCATCAAAGACACAGTAATATGGGAAGACTGCGTACATTTTTGTTACCGCTGTCTTCCTCTCCATCTGAGGAATTTGAGAGCTCTTCAGCACTGGATGGGATGGTCTCAAAGTCTTCGGTGTCCATTGAGGGTAAACGGCGCTGGGTCCATCCTTGAGGGATAAAAAGATCACATGAATCATTGAGGGGAAAAAAACCCCACTACACTTTCAGAAAAAGGAGGGCTCAAAAGGTTCTACTACATTAAAAAGGAGCCTTGAGAATCAGACATCAGTTTTTCACTTTCTCTCTCTGATGATTACCTGGCTGAGAGGTGGACCTAGGCACAGTGGGCTTGGTACTTGTTGTACCTTTATTTTTGCTGTCAGCAGGAAGAGCACCTCGCAAAGCATCTGAGAGAAAAGTACCCTTTTAATCAACATCCGCATCCGACAATGTGGGACGGCACAGCACCACACATAAGCATGCAAATAAAATATCACTAGTGATCTGCAATAAACCCCATCACCAATTTCAAACAAACAAACAAACAAACAAACAAACAAACCACAACAACAATAAACCAAACCAAAAAAAAAACCTGCAGCTATTTGCACGCTCGGAAAATAAAAGTGGGCTTGCCGAACATTCTTGCCATTTCCTTATTTAGCAACACGTTTAGCTAAGCTAGTCAGCTACCTACATTTAAACAAACACGAATCAAACATTGCAGACATTGAACATCAAAGTAGAAGTTAGTAGCTGATAAGTTAGCTAATAATGGGTTGAGTATTACATCATGTAATTGAAAGCAAATAATTAAAAAGTTAGCTAACATTTAGGTAAATATGTCATAAAAACGATTAGTCAGATTCTCTAGCTCAGGTCTGGAACCCAGGTCTCTAGCAAGCTATAATCAATATATCTACAGTGGTGCTTGAAAGTTTGTGAACCCTTTAGAATTTTCTATATTTCTGCATAAATAGGACCTAAAACATCATCAGATTTTCACACAAGTCCTAAAAGTAGATAAAGAGAACCCAGTGAAACAAATGAGACAAAAATATTATACTTGGTCATTTATTTATTGAGGAAAATGATCCAATATTACATATCTGTGAGTGGCAAAAGTATGTGAACCTCTAGGATTAGCAGTTAATTTGAAGGTGAAATTAGAGTCAGGTGTTTTCAATCAATGGGATGACAATCAGGTGTGAGTGGGCACCCTGTTTTATTTAAAGAACAGGGATCTATCAAAGTCTGATCTTCACAACACATGTTTGTGGAAGTGTATCATGGCACGAACAAAGGAGATTTCTGAGGACCTCAGAAAAAGCGTTGTTGATGCTCATCAGGCTGGAAAAGGTTACAAAACCATCTCTAAAGAGTTTGGACTCCACCAATCCACAGTCAGACAGATTGTGTACAAATGGAGGAAATTCAAGACCATTGTTACCCTCCCCAGGAGTGGTCGACCAACAAAGATCACTCCAAGAGCAAGGCGTGTAATAGTTGGTGAGGTCACAAAGGACCCCAGGCTAACTTCTAAGCAACTGAAGGCCTCTCTCACATTGGCTAATGTTAAGGAAAATGTTGACATCTGTCCATGAACTGAATCTCAAGAGAAGGTGGGTCATGCAGCAAGACGATGACCTAAGCACACAAGTCGTTCTACCAAAGAATGGTTAACTAAGAATAAAGTTAATGTTTTGGAATGGCCAAGTCAAAGTCCTGACCTTAATCCAATTGAAATGTTGTGGAAGGACCTGAAGCGAGCAGTTCATATGAGGAAACCCACCAACATCCCACAGTTGAAGCTGTACAGAGGAATGGGCTAAAATTCCTCCAAGCCGGTGTGCAGGACTGATCAACAGTTACCGGAAACGTTTTGTTGCAGTTATTGCTGCACAAGGGGGTCACACCAGATACTGAAAGCAAAGGTTCACATACTTTTGCCACTCACAGATATGTAATATTGGATCATTTTCCTCAATAAATGAATGACCAAGTATAATATTTTTGTCTCATTTGTTTAACTGGGTTCTCTTTATCCACTTTTAGGACTTGTGTGAAAATATGTTTTAGGTCATATTTATGCAGAAATATAGAAAATTCTAAAGAATTCACAAACTTTCAAGCACCGCTGTATTATACTGTGCAAATAAAACCAGTAGAAATGTATAACTTGTCATAATGACTATCTGCTATTATAAAACTCACTAGCCAAGTTCACCAGCAAGTTAGCTAAAGATTACACTGTGTAAATCACTTGCCAAGTTTGCTAATGAGATAGCTAACCATTACATTGTGTTAATAACTAGCCTTATTCACTAGCTTATGATTACATGTATTTCTTCGCCAAGGTGCAAATAGTCTGTACTTAAAAAAACAAAACAAAAAACAAACAAACAAACAAACAAAAAAAACATACTCAGTGAGCACATTGAATTACACAACACACTTAGGTGAAAAAAAAAAAACAGAGAGGAATTTAATTAATACTAGCAACCTTTCTGCCCATGGCCTCATGCACATTCATATCACAGCACGTCAGACATTCACACCAAAACCGAGGTCACTCCATCACTTCAAACATGTATTACAAACATGACATTCTACATGCCCAGGTCCTGGCTTCTCTGCGTAGTACCTTCATAACCAAATGGCGTGGGGTCACTCTTAATTTGGTGTCTCTTGCTTTTAATGGTTGCAGAAAGAGGACCTGAGTGAAGCAATGGGAGTTTATTAAAGCAAATATGGCACCAATCTCTTCTGACAAAGAAAAGAGCATCTAGATAATGGACATTGAATGAGCTTTCACTCCTCTGCAGGCGTAGAATTTTCTCATCATACACGGGAACAGTGGCGGAAACAAAGTCCAAGAAAGAATATGCTCCTTTCTAAATGTCAGCTTATTATGAGTTGTTGTTTATTACTGATGAGATTCTTTTGAAATATCATTTTATCACCACGCCGAACAGTGCACACCGCATGCACACGCACACACACATACACACCTCGAGGCAACATCAGCATAACGTGCACAAATGGCATCTCAATGACGTCATATGCAGCTTGTTTGCTAATAAGTAAAACACCTGCACTATGTCTTTTTAGATCACTGTTACTGGATGTTCTTATTGTTTAGTTTTTATAGCCCAAAGCTGGTGTTAGACTTGTAAAGGTCCTTTAAATCTGGCTTTACGGCCAAGGTTGCTGTCAGAGACGTAAATTGCTTAGCACTGGTTTAGGTTGGTGGTCTTAGAATGCATAATATGATCTGCTTACTGAAGACAGATTTAGTGTCATTGTGACCAAGGACAGTCAACAAAAAGTTTTGAAAGTATCAGAAAATGTAGTAAAATCTCAGTGTGACCACTGCTATGACACTCATCTAAAATCCACCTATCCTATCCACCATAGATAGCGACAAATATGGGTGTGGCAATGATGACAATGGGCAGAAAAAATATCCTTATTACCTCCAGCTCAATTTGACAAATGTTTCTGTTCATGCAAGACCATTTTACGCATGACAACATATTGCGCTGACTGATGACATAAGCTGAATGATAATTTGATGAGCTTCATTGTACAGTATAATCCAGCATGAAGAACACTTCATCACACAGTCTGTTATATAATTTGTCCAAGATTTTACTGGGATCACCTCATATACTGTGACAAATAAGACTGCTGCACTCAAGTTACATTTACATATATGGCATTTGGCAGACGTCCTTACCCAGAGCCACTTACAGAACCACTTTCAAGTGTCTATCAATAAATACATCCTGATACTGGTTCACTAGGTCATGGACTAAGAGTACTATCAGTCTAAAAAACTCTGTTGGGGAAGTAATATAGTATGAAAAATAGAGACAATGCAAGAAATATTTTTTCTTTTTAAATAACAAAGTGCTACTTTAAGTACTCCACAGTGTACGTGTAAGCACGGTGTAGGATTATCACTTGTTCCTCCATGTCAGATTATACAGTGGTGATCTTCTAACAACAGACCCATGTTTAAAGAAAATTTCTGCATTCTGCTTATTTCATCAATCAGCAAAGTCCGGGTTGGTTGGATCAGAGTTGGACAGTAACGAAGCACATTTACTTGAGTACTGTACTTAAGCACACTTTTTGAGTATCTGTACTTTACTTGAGTATTACTTTTTTTTGGAAACTTATGACTTTAACTTCACTACATTTGAAAGACAAATATCGTACTTTTCACTCCTCTACATTTCTGTCAAGGTCCTCGTTACTATGAAGCGGCTTTGAAAGTGGATGTTTTTTCTTTTCTTTTCTAAAATGTGATGGTTTTTTCGCAGGTGACACAGAGACTGCCCATCAGTAATCACTAGGGTCACGTCACGTCCGTAGACTGTATAAAATCAAGTCCAATTATTTCTCAACAGCTTTATTTGAAGACAATCAGTTGATGGCAGAATGGAAGGAGGCGGTTCTTCTGGAGAACGCACACACTCATGGCTTTACCTAGAACCCATGTTTCAGTTTTCTGAAAGGATTAAAGATTCATTTTGTTTTAAATGTTTGCTTTGTTTGCCGAAAACGAACCACATCACGGCCTACAAAAACTCACCATCCAACCTGGGGAAGCATATTGAGCTATATAAACGTTTTATTCCAAGAGAAAGCTTGTAGTGAAGCTGTCTGTGCTTTTAGAGCTAGCGATAATGGTGCAATAGCTATGCAGTCTGGTTAGTCAAATGACTTTCTATGGATTTGCCCGCCAAGTTGCCGTAGCCTTGTCCACGGCTAACGGTTACACATAGCTAGTTAACTTGGATACTGTTAGTTCGCATGTAAAAACAGAGTTATGCTAACATGAATAATGTTATCTGAAGTCCTTTCAGAAACATGTTTTAGCGTAATCTTGCCAAATGAACAGAATGTAGAAATCTTTCTTTTCCAGTAGCATTAGCTACCCAATATGATTTCGAGTTTGAAAAGAGTTTGCTAGCAGGTCAGGTGGAGCTTCACTGACTAGCTAGCTTAACTTTAAACCACCATGATGGCACAGCATGCGTTCATTTTGTGAATTCACAGTTCTGTCTTTGGTAACGGCGTTAGGTTTTGTAAGCGTTGTGGCAATAATGCAACAATGCGTTGACAGAAAATGTCCTTTTAATACTTAAGTAGTTTTAAAAGCAAGTAATTTAGTACTTTAACTTAAGTAAAAATTTGACTGGACAACTTTCACTTGTATCGGAGTAACATTTGACCAGTGGGATCTGTACTTTGAGTTAAGTAATAAAGTTGGGTACTTTGTCCACCTCTGGGCTGGATGCATGAAAAAGTCATAAGTAAATAAATTCTACACATTTGCTTCCTAATTAGTGAGCTACTGAAAAGGTAGGATATGCAACGTTGGAGAAACCAGCTAGAGTAAGGTAGATTTTGAAAATAGCCAACTAAAAAAATCCCACCCTCTCCATTCAGGCCTCCCTCCAAAGCCACTCAGCCAAAACACATGAACACACACTGCCTGACTACTGCTGGAGGATGAGGAAAATAAGATATTCCTCAAAAAACAAAACAAAACAAATAAATTACCTGTCCAACAGAAATTCAGGAACTACAGCATCACTTTTCAGGCCCTTAAACTCCCTCAGTTGTCATCATCATTGAAAAGCCATAATGATGTTAACTTTAGTTTGACCCCTTGCTTTATCCAAGCTCTCTTTTTTTGTCATAGCCTTTTCTATTTCAATCTCTCTTTTCTTGCTTTGTTCAGCAGTGCAAGCTGTTGTAGTTAATAATGTTAGGTGTAACTAGAAATTTTGGCTCCCCTTTCTTGTGCGCTTAGCGCAGTAGCTTTAGCAATATGTCTGTCTAACCTTGTGGAAGACTCCAATCACACGAAATGAGTGCACAGGCAGAGTCCACGCAGGTAGGTCGATAGATAAGCAGGTAGGCCATCCAATCATTTCATGCAGACTGAATGAAATAACTGGACAGGCTTTTCACAGCCGTGCGACTGCCAGAAATGACGGATTGTTTTCTTTTTACTGAAAGAACATTTGATTTATTCATTACTGTTAGGATGCAAAGAAAATGTCCAGAAATACAAAAAAAAATGTTTCTAAAATAAATTGCCTACCCTAGCTTTAACTAGAAGCTGTAATTTATTTCCAGGCTATGTCTCTTTTTGCTCTGTCTTGACAGAACTATGATGAAACATTATAGAGACATTTCTCTCTTTTGCCACAATTCAACAAACTGCTCTTCTTTGAAATCCCAAATGTTTCAACGAGCAAAGAATTCTTTGATAATGTGCAGTTTTTGTCTGGGACAGCAACATCGGGCTGAAAATCGTATGGTGTAAAGCCAGCTTTCGACGAGTCAGAATATTTATTCAGTCATTGTCTGTAGACAGTGGTGTGTTAGTACCTAAAAAAAGGAATTATGTTGATTAGTCACAGGAGGAATGTTGCATTAAGGGAAATGAATCTGCTTATCACATGGTGAGTGTGGAGATTAAATAAGTCATCACTAAGTGCGGATGATCAAAAAAGACCACGTTGTGCTGATGTCGCTGAGACTTAAACTGCTTGCGTCATGCTGATGTATGTGTGCTGGTTCATTTCTTGGAGTGGGTGGAATTTATGCGAATCTTTATTTCATGCATTTTATACCTTTTTAAAAAGTGTGAACAAATATCTATTTTACTTTATGAGTCATTAGTCTGGCTGTCTCATCCTTGGCGGAAGGCTGTCTCATTCTTCGAGACATGCTGCCTCATAGATAAACGTGTTGAGTGTAGAATGAGTGAAAGGAAACATGGCCATCTACTACCTTTTGTGCGTGTGGTAGAGGAAGTACTGATGGAGGAGGCTAAAGAGAAGCGACGAGGAACTTCGGTCTCCTTAGGTGTTGGCTCTGGAGCAAAAAGCAGGTAAGGGTTAGTAATTAGGCCAGAAAGAGGGAAGGAAGATTAGAGCGGTAGAAGACAAACATTCTGTGTGCAAATGATGAAAACCATGCTCTGCGTCTAAGTATTGATTCCTGTTTTCTATAGGGTTCAGCTGTAAGGGCAGGTGTTGTTTTTATCTCTAGCAACACAACTTTAACTTGATTCATTTTCCCAGAGTCTGTTTTATTTACTGAATCTCTCCAGCAGCCAAACACTTGATTTGGCAACTGACAAACGCATGATGAATGAAGCGGAGAAAAGGAAATGTGAGATGATAATGACAAACCGTGGACACTCCAGCAGTCCACTGCTTCACAAACCCTGCATGAAAAATCAATGACAGATATGCTAACATGATGAAATTTATTGGCAGCCTCAAGTTCTCAAGCAGGAGTCAGCTCAGGAATCCAATACATGTAATATTGACACGTTGTCCTGGAATGTCACCATGACTGATTCGCCATACTGACAGCCTTAACCACAGACATCGTTGTTGAAGGATGAACTACACAATCAAAGTACCAGGTGGAAGCTACACATAAACTGAGCTCAAGCAAAGTACACCCTTTGCTGCAGTATGCCGTATGAAAAGATATACACTACCGTTCAAAAGTTTGGGGTCACTTTGAAATGTCCTTATTTTTGAAAGAAAAGCACTGTTCTTTTCAATGAAGATCACTTTAAACTAATCAGAAATCCACTCTATACATTGCTAATGTGGTAAATGACTATTCTAGCTGCAAATGTCTGGTTTTTGGTGCAATATCTCCATAGGTGTATAGAGGCCCATTTCCAGCAACTATCACTCCAGTGTTCTAATGGTACAATGTGTTTGCTCATTGCCTCAGAAGGCTAATGGATGATTAGAAAACCCTTGTACAATCATGTTAGCACAGCTGAAAACAGTTGAGCTCTTTAGAGAAGCTATAAAACTGACCTTCCTTTGAGCAGATTGAGTTTCTGGAGCATCACATTTGTGGGGTCGATTAAATGCTCAAAATGGCCAGAAAAATGTCTCGACTATATTTTCTATTCATTTTACAACTTATGGTGGTAAATAAAAGTGTGACTTTTCATGGAAAACACAAAATTGTCTGGGTGACCCCAAACTTTTGAACGGTAGTGTATATGAGTGTAAATATTCATATCTAAAGATTGCTTTATATCAAATGAAACAATCTTATACAATGTAAGAGCGCATGTTCAATCCAGCCCTAGAAAAGCCAGGAATAAAAACTGAAGTGGAATTTTGAATCAAATAAATTTGTCAAATGGTAATACACATCTTTTTTTTTTTTTTTTAAATGCCAACAGCATGACGGAGGCACATTGAAACAGTACACGATGACATTCGCTTGAGCGCAGGGAATTTCACCTTTCATGTTTTCTTTTATTTCAGTGCACCACTTGGCCTATTTTACTCACATCTGAATTCCTTTGAGAATCTAAGAGTGTGATAATAATTCTCCCGCTCTGACAAAGAGCACCCTGGGTTCATGTGGTCTATTTAGCTGCCATTCATAACGTCGAGAGAAAAAAAAAAAAGCACGTGTATGGCGAGATGACTGACAAGGATGGCGATGAGGATGATTTATCATGATATGGAGAAAGGGAGACAGTTTGAGGCTGGACTGCACTCTGAAGGACGTGTGAGATGTAAGACAGAAAAATGGCGAAGACTTTGTAGCATTACCTGATGGCAGGGACCTGCGATTGGACAGGCCATGTAAGGTGAAGCGCTTTCTAGCCAGAGCTGAAGATGGGTCTGAACTAAGGTTGGACATAGCACCAGCTAAAGGAGGCAAGCGGAGAAGGACAGAAGCACACTAGTAAGTGAGGGGTTAGTGACAAAGTGACAGAGATAGAGAGGCAGGGAAAGAGCCTAAACATATATGCGTTATCTACTTGGGCCAATTCAACATTTTCAGTGATATCTTGAAATCTCACACGTCTTAAATGGAACTGACTGGGTTGTCTTATGTCAGAGTTTGTGGGTTGGTAGGCACCATACCCATATGCATGTGCACAAGCACTGAAAAAGTGAGTTTTTCATAATATGTCCTATTTAACAAAATTAACCGTTAAACACCACTCTCATGCCACTTTCATGCTTGAAGCATTGCAAGACAGAAGCATCTCACAAAATACAATGCCTAAACTTCTCCAGTGCGAATATAGTAATAACAGTCAGCTCATAATCTCATCAGGTTGGACTAGCTATGCAAGGTATGCAAAGTATAAATCCTATGGAACAGCTGGAGCCAACACTACCAAATCTGCAGTAGCAAAACGCAACTCATCCTGGGTCAATCTGTCAGTTGCAACATCTTACATCACTTCTAAAGTTCCATGTCAGCCGTCTTCCAGAGAGTTTGAAGGACAGTTAGTTCTGCAAACTAATTTCGCCATGTGCCCTTGAAGAGGACTTGCAATGCCTTTCCTACAGAAGCAGTGCCACAATTGTAATAAAACAGCATAATTGCAGACTCGTAGGTTCTCTAATGGCGTTAACACATCAGCCAGTCTGGGGTGCCAATCTCAAAGTGATGTCAAAGCGGTTTTCCCTTTTGAAACTAAAACATTCTTGAAGAATACAGGGTCTGACTGCCCTAAAATCACAATGCTCAGAACATTTTGACAGCAAATATTCAAAGTGAAACTTTGAAAACTTTAAAAAGCCAGACCCATATCAAAGCTCGAGGATAAAACAAGTTCTGCCTACAGCTCACAGCTTTTGTCATCACTCTTACCACAACAATTTTCAAACCAAACAGCCAGATTGTGCCACAGTATGTGGCTTATCGCTTGCTAAAAAATAAATCTTTGAGTCTCATTAGTGGAGTGATATTTCTGCAAGAAGACAGCTGCTAATATTGCAAATTATTATCAATAAATCATTTTCACAAGCAGTAGCTAAGACCGAAACGGCACACAGATTTTCTTTTCATGAAGCTCTAAATCTGCAAAGAAATCTATATCTACAAAGTGTGACTCAAACAGTCTGAAAATAAGCATGCCAGTTGTTAGGGTTTTTTTTTTCCCGTTTTGAAGGTACGGTTTAATAACAGATTTCAGAGGCATTGGCACAAGTGCACGGGGGCTGGTGTGAGGCACGAGGTGCAGATGCCAATCAGCATAAAGGACGAAGCGAATCGTACCGCTCTGCTCCCAGAGCTCATTTTCTCCTGTTTTATTAACACAGCTTTGAGCCAGTGGGCCGATGAAGAGGCCTTTTGTCCTCAGAGGAGTGACATACCTGTCACATTCACTTACACACATAGGGTTTACGTCTGCAGATCACAACAGCAGTATTTACAGGATCAATGCATCGTGATAGTAAGTATAGCCATCTTGATTTGTATTATATTCTGATAAAAAGCTTTATCAATTGTAATACATTCAACAGAAACGTGGACCTCCTGGCTGCACTGTTTTATAAATTTCATCAGACTCAGGGCTTTTTTTTTTAATAAAAAAAAACACAAGAGGCACAGGGTTTCACGAGTGGAGCAACAGAGAAGCGTTCACCCTATCGTCTAGAGGTTGTAAGGTTGAATCTCAGTGTCAGTCACAGCAATAATAGTCAATTGTTGGTGTCTGTGAGTTCATGTATGTGGAAAAGTATGGATGATTCTTTCCTCTGTGTGTATTTCACATTTTGAACTTGGTTCAAAAAGATGTGTCCCTTATTAGCTCATCCAGCCAACAAGCGATGAGCGTATGCCATCGTGTTGTCCATCTGTTGTCTGTAATTCATCCACATTTCACGAAAATCGTTTCTTCTCTCTCAATTCTTCACCGATTTTATTCTTTTTGGCAGGAAGGTAGGTCTGCCTGGGGTGCATATAGCTGCTACCCAAATTTGCATAATTGCAATTAATAATGAAGATATGGAGTAATTAAGCCCTAACGAGCAATTTCCACACAAATCGCTTCTTCTCCCTCAATTCTTCACCGATTTTGATTCTTACTGGCATGAAGGTAGGGGTACCTAGGGTGCATATAATTTCTACCCAGATTTGCTTAATTACAATTATTCATTAAGTTATGGACTAATTAAGCCTTAATAAGCAGTTCAACAAAAATCACTTCTTCTCGGTCAATTCCTCGCCATTTTGGATTCTTTCTGGCAAATAGGTCGGTATTTCTAGGGTGTATATAGCTTCTATATACAGCCTGTATATAGTTTGCAACATTTATTGTGTAAGGTGGCCCACTTTAGATCATTCCTTCTGGACTAGACGGGGCCGGAATGAGCTACGTCGTTATTGACGGTCTCGTTGGTGTTTGTCTTATGATGAGGCGAGCTGGCTGGTGGATGTGAATTGGCCAACACTAGATTATGGAGAAAACCGGCCAGTTAAATTAGTACTTAACAAACTAACACTTGACAACCTTTAATTGTGGGTTTGTTTTGTGATCTAGCACATTATAGGAATCCTATAATGATGGAGTATCAACCCTCTGTTTTAGTTGGGTTTACCAAAGGATTTAAATTCCATAGAAGTCATTGAGAAAATTCCGAGTGCACAAGACCCTCAGGAAACAGTACAAATGTAAAATGAGTTTGGGTTGGAATGAATAATTTATATAAGGAGTTGTGGTTAGGTGTGCTGTTGCAATATTCAAACAAATCAACTACTTTCATTCCATTTAAGAACCTAGAGTACACCAGAGGCTTAGTGCTGTGCCATTTATCTAATGTGGTCTGATTATACTTCACTTATATACTCCAAGGGTTGACATGAATAACAAATATGACTTCTAATACCGGGGTGGCATGGTGGTGTAGTGGTTAGCACTGTCACCTCACAGCAAGAAGGTCCGGGTTCAAGCCCCGTGGCCGACGAAGGCCTTTCTGTGTGGAGTTTGCATGTTCTCCCCGTGTCCACGTGGGTTTCCTCCGGGTGCTCCGGTTTCCCCCACAGTCCAAAGACATGCAGGTTAGGTTAACCGGTGACTCTAAATTAACCGTAGGTGTGAATGTGAGTGTGAATGGTTGTCCGTGTCTATGTGTCAGCCCTGTGATGACCTGCCGACTTGTCCAGGGTGTACCCCGCCTTTCGCCCGTAGTCAGCTGGGATAGGCTCCAGCTTGCCTGCGACCCTGTAGAACAGGATAAAGTGTCTAGAGATAATGAGATGAGATGAGACTTCTAATACTTCTAATAATGAGACTTCTAATAATGTATGGGTGTTCTCTCACATGTGAGTCTCTAGTACTTAGCGTTTATATCAGCTAATTTCTTGTCTCCATGACAGCAATGCATTTTTAATTAGTGGTGCCATTTACTGTAATATGTTCCATGTACAATGGCAAGTCAACTCAATGACAAGTGACTTACTGATAAAATATTTCAGTCCACTGTATTTAGTTAGTCGTTAGGAGAAGTAGTCTCTTGTCTAGTGAGTCTAGTAGTCTAGTGATGTTGACGTTAGATGACAAATTGCGTACATACACAAAACCGAGCTGTAAAAAGTGGAACAGAAATTTGAAGCCTTCATATGAAGTCAGGAAAATACACTTTTGGCTTTGCATCTGTGCAAACGTGGGGAACGTGTCTAGAGATGAGAAAGTTCCAAATGTTGGACCGAATTAGGTAATAAAATCCTTTTGAGTTGGCATATTTTGAATGTCACAGCTCTGTTGGGCTTCTCCACCCATGTACAGTATGTGCATGAGTTGTTTGTTTACAGCCAGGCGACTTGGTGAGAAAAGGAAAGAAACCACACAAATCTACCCAAATTAGCAATGGGTCAGCGTTATCTGGTGTTACATGGCATTATACCAAGAAATTAGACTCCATGCTTAAATGCAGGGGAAGCCATTCAGATTAAGCATTAAATTTTTAAGACCAGTTGATTCAACTTGGTACTATGATCAACTGAAAATGATCTGTTTGACTTGAAAACCCTCATGAACATCCAAGAATGTTTTTTTTCTTTTGACACAGCTCATAAGTGTGCTTATTTTTCTATAACAGCATGTCTTCAAGTGTCTTATTCCTTTTAAACAACATCAATTTTCCAACACTTATTTATTGTAAAACTAGACTGCCTTTCCATTTCATAAAATCGGTGAACTTCAGTTCCCCCTGAAATTTGGTCATTGTGATATATGTTTATTTCTGTAATATCTCACAAAATATCAGGCCATTCTGTGGCTGGGAAGTTATTTCATTTGAGGAGATTCCCTAGCAAATAATATGCATGAAATCGCTCGCTTTGCACAGTCAAACAGACAGAGGAAGTCCGTGTGCGCGTACGCAGGTTTACCACCTTCTTCTTCTTTTGGGTTTTATGGCAGCTGGAATCCACAGTGTTGCATTACTGCCATCTACAGGTTTACCTTGCCCGTGCACTGACAGTTACATAATCTGTCACTAAACGAACAGCTGATCACACCGAGGTGCTCGCGGATCGCCGATATTTATTAGTTTGGTCCTGTGTTTCCTTTCCTTCACAACATAACATCTTTTCTTCTCGCTTTCCGTTACTGTAGTTGGCCTTTCATGTTTCATTCTCACACTCACGTCCTCTATTTTTCTCTCCTGTTTCAAATTTGTATCCCACAATGCCTTGCACGAACGGGGAAAGTCCACCACGTGATGCATGACGTAGTATGTTGAATTGGGTCATGCTGAAGCAGGAAAAAATAGCGGAGAATTTAGGGCCATGTGGCCCTAAATTCATTAATTGTTCTATTAGGGGAAAAAAAACCTAATAAAACTGGAAGGCTGTGATTCGAATTCAGTAGCTTTCGGTCCACTAAACAAAAATAATTGGGTATCAGGGAAAATTCTTTTCATGGCCTACACTTGGAAAATCTGAAAGGCAGTCTACCTTTAAAGTGGCACATCATAGTTTTAATCTGTCTGTAGTTACATTTCATTTCATGGACTGTCCATGAAACAAATTCATTCCGATCATCCCTTATGTTATTCACAATTATAAACAGTCTTTCCCTCACCAGTCCCTTTTTTCCTCTTTATTGAAGTTAATAAAAGGAAAACATGCAGCTTGTCATGTTACCTAGAAACAAGAAAGCTCTCCATCCAAAAGATTTTCCAGTAATGGAAAAATTACAGACCTGGAGACTGACATCCTTGTAGAAGAATTCTTAAACAATGCTTTTTTTTTGTATGTTTGTTTAGAAATATGTCTATTATTAGTGTTGAATTATGCAGAGCATCCACCACTATGTAAGAGCTTATGAATTAACAGTTACTATAGAAACGATAACGTATTAGAATGAGCGCATTAATATAAACCTGTGAGTCATGCTGTTATAGAAAATCAACACCTTCGGACCAAACAAATTTGAGAATTCTACAACACTGTGGTACAATCAGTAATAATTATCCTTATAAATCATTTAAGGACAATTCCAGGAGGCAGAAGAAGCATAAGTGAGAGAGACAGTTCTGAGACACAGAGAGCTGAGTGTGGTGCCAAATAACACTCCGTTATCCATGAATGAGAGCTTGGATGGCAGCCTTTTGGAATTGCAAATAATTTCACGATTAAAGATGGTGGCATAAATACTGAACAGTAGGTAAGCAGGGAGTCGCTGTAGAATAGGCTGCTCATGGTTATTTCACTTCTCGGTTTGTACTGCTCACTAACTGAAGAGCTTTTCTTTGTTACTGAAATCTCAAACTGAGTCGTTTATTATTACATTCGCGAGGTCGCGAGGCTCTCCGGTTGCTGCTCAAAGCGGGTCTCACCTCGTTTCTGCCTCATGTTGGGGCCACTGTCACTGCGCTTGTAGCCTGTCTCTGGGCTGGAGGAGTCCGATTGCCTCAGGGCCACTTTGCGAACGTTCCTGCCAGAAAAAAAGCACAGTGTGAACAAATAAGAGGTGCAAGCCACACTGTTCTTCTTACTGAATGACTATTCAGCAGGCTTCATTGCAAAAAGCTTGGCAGTGTATCAAGACGGATCATTTATCCGGGTGGGCTCAGACACACATGTATAAAGACACACACACACAAACACATAGTACCTCATGGGAGCATGGTAAATGTTTTCAGTGATTCTTTGATGGAGCTGACTTGCTTCTGCAAGAGTAAGAGAGAAATAGGTTGTTCAAAGGTTGTATATTCCCACAGTAAGGGTACAAATCTGAGAGGTTAATGATGGATATACATCGTTTAAGCACAGTGCACCAAAGCAGCTCAGGAGAAGAGGATATGCTGCAGTGTATATGGACACAATAACAAAGCAGATGATTCATTCAGATATATACTGTCTAAAGTCCTTCCTGTGCCAGGACCTGGTTTTCCCAGGCAGTCTCCTGTCCCAGTACTAACCAGGCCCTTAAAGGAACAGTCCACCGTACTTCCATAATGAAATATGCTCTTATCTGAATTGAGACGAGCTGCTCCGTACCTGTCCGAGCTTTGCGCGACCTCCCAGTCAGTCAGACGCAGTCAGACGCGCTGTCACTCCTGTTAGCAATGTAGCTAGGCTCAGTATGGCCAACGGTATTTTTTGGGGCTGTAGTTAGATGCGACCAAACTCTTCCGCGTTTTTCCTGTTTACATAGGTTTATATGACCAGTGATATGAAACAAGTTCAGTTACACAAATTGAAACGTGGCGATTTTCTATGCTATGGAAAGTCCGCACTATAATGACAGGCGTACTAACACCTTCTGCGCGCTTCGGCAGCGTACTGATATCTGAGCTCCGTACCTATGTAAACAGGAAAAATGCGGAAGAGTTTGGTCGCATCTAACTACAGCCCCAAAATATACCATTGGCCATACTGAGCCTAGCTACATTGCTAACAGGAGTGACAGCGCGTCTGACTGCGTCTGACTGACTGGGAGGTCGCGCAAAGCTCGGACAGGTACGGAGCAGCTCGTCTTAATTCAGATAAGAGCATATTTCATTATGGAAATACGGTGGACTGTTCCTTTAAGGCACATTGGGCAGCACCCGTCTCTATTTCCGTAGCCCTCAGCCTCTCACCTATACAGCTAGGGTTACAGTGGGGGGCTGGTCCTCTGCTAATCACGAGAGTTTGACTCCCCACTTGCATCTGTATTGCAGCGTGCCTTGCCAGATGGCAGTAGGTACCATTTTTATGATGGTCTTTGGCATGACCTGACTGTGAGTAGAACTCACAATCTCCTGATAGAGAGATGGACACGCTAACCATTAAGTCACCTCGTGGTAAATATATACTGTACTTACAACATATTCGGTGACATTCAGTTGAACCAAATGAGGATCTCTAAAAGATCCCATTGTTTTGCAGTGATTTATACACACTTGCACTGACTATTAAAAAAAAAAATTCCTAATGTAACACACCTGAAGTAGTTTGTAAGCTCTTCAAGGAGTCTTAAAAAACCCACTATAATAAAATTAATTAAGAATCGGTTACTATACTATAGGGTCCTATGTGACCTATGGTCATGAGCTTTGGGTAATGACTGAAAGAACAAGATCGCGGATACAAGCGGCCGAAATGAGTTTCCTTCGCAGGGTGGCTGGGCGCTCCCTTAGAGATAGGGTGAGAAGCACAATCACTCGGGAGGAGCTCGGAGTAGAGCCGCTGCTCCTCCACATCAAGAGGAATCAGCTGAGGTGGCTTGGGCATCTCTTTCGGATGCCTCCTGGACGCCTCCCTGGGGAGGTGTTCCAGGCATGTTCCCCCGGGAGGAGGCCCCGGGGAAGACCCAAGACATGCTGGAGGGACTATGTCTCTCGGCTGGCCTGGGAATGCCTCGGTGTTCTTCCCAAGGAGCTGGCCGAGGTGTCTGGGGAGAGGGAAGTTTGGGTTTCCATGCTCAGTCTGCTGCCTCCGCGACCCGGCTCCGGATAAGCAGATGAAGATGAGATGAGATCAGTTACTATACTACAGGGGCGGCACGGTGGTGTAGTGGTTAGCACTGTCGCCTCAGAGCAAGAAGGTTCTGGGTTCGAGCCCAGTGGCTGACGGGGAGCCTTTCTGTGTGGAGTTTGCATGTTCTCCCTGTGTCTGCATGGGTTTCCTCCGGGTGCTCCGGTTTCCCCCAAAGACCTGTGGTTGGGTCAAATTGCCCATAGGTGTGAATGGTTGCGGGATGCAACCTGTACAGGGTCCCATCATCTCCACTATCTTGTGTTGCCATGGAACAAGATCCTCCAAGATCAGCATCGTGAACTGATCACCACTCTAAACAAATTCTTAACGAAAGTCTCCAAGGTCATGGACCCTGTGCCTTGATCTTGGAAAGGATACTCAAGCTCTGACGATGACTATACTATAAACTCATGTGCTATTTTATACTGCTGTACTAAGTTTGCCGTGTTTAAACTACACCAGAACTCCATGGAGGTCCCGCAGGAGGGTGTTGCTAGACTAGAAGCTGCTGTGGCCCTCCACAAATGATTAGGCCTATGCATTAAATGTATGTTTCATTGTGAATCACAGTACATCTGTGAGCAATTCCACCTCATGCAAAATTTTATAAAACATGCTTTTGGTGAGTAATATTTTGCGTATACTAGAGGAGCTGAAAACTTTTGAAAAGTTTGTCATAAACATGTGATTGGTAAGTGTTACTGCATCATAACATATAAGAGCCAATCGTTTTCCAATATGCAAATAATAGCCAAGCCTGCGGAATGGAATGGAATGTTGGGAGGAGTCATAAAATTGAAGATGATTAATGATTCGATCAAGAAAAAGCACGGCCTTCAAAACAAGCTTTGGTTGGTTTTAATAATAGAGTGCATTAAACATTCCTTATCAGTATCTATGTTTAAAATACCCGTTTGAGTCAAAGTGTATATCTTTGGGTGAACTAGTGAGTGCAGTCTGTGATTTTTTTCAATTAGTAACACTTCAGTTTCCCGAATGTTCTTGTTAGGCTGGGGTTGTTCACTACATTGACAGCCCTTCTGTAATGATAAACAAAGTTCTCGTTCGTTTCAGAGTAATCTTGCATGCAGCAGCAAGCCAGCGCAGTGGCGATTTGATTAATAAAACAAAACCCACACTGCGATCACTGTTGCATGGGCAGCTTATTTATGCTTTCATTGCTCCTTGTTTGAATGAGTGCTGCTGCTTTGGTAGTGCTTGTGTACAAGTGGACATGCTTACATCAGTCTGTATTGTCCTGATGTTGGCAAACAGCTGTCATTGTAAGAGAGCAAATACTGCGCATCAGTACAGAAATTCATGTTAAACAAGAATCACTGACTTTCCTACATGACTTTCTCAAGCCTATTTAAACAAATGTTACAAAATTATCATACTACAGCAGCTGGAACTCATAGCGATATGTTCCCCAAACCTGACCCCCCAACCAGGGCTACACAAAAAAGGGGGGGAAAAGAAAAGAAAAGGAAAAATATACTTTGCATGTTTTTTTCTTCTTTCTTTCTAACCTTTAGCCTGCCTATGTAACCCTCAGCAAGTATGAATACATTTATATACTCTCTACCGCAAATGAAGGGAACAATTATGGATCTAAGTCAATGATTAATCCGAAGGTTGAATCCGAACAAAAATATTAATAAAATACAGAAACGATCAAACTCTGCACCACATCCTACAAGATCCACCTCTGTAATCATGTCCTCCAGCATGTGTGCTGTAAAATGTATCATGCTTTCCAAGGCTGTGACTGATTTGTGTTACAATGTGAGGGCGAATGACCCTTGATCCTTGATGTGAAAAACACACCTTTACACGCCTCCAATTGACCTGTCAGTACTTTCCTGATCTCGGACACCCACATGTTCTTCACGTCCATGGAGGAGGCCTGAAAGAGAATGCAAATCGACTCACTTAGTTACTCACTGCAGCATCCTGAGAATCAACAGTGCCCCCCAGTGGTCAAACAGAGAAATAAAACGAGCTATAAGAAGCTTGTAGACATTGCAGGTGGTGGTATGGTGCTGTGTGGGTGTGCCGTTTGTGCGTAGCTGGTGTCCATCTACTGTTTGAATTTATTTGAAAGTCAAATCTTGCATGACAGACACAGGAGTCTCTCTTACACACACACACACGTCTAAAATAAGCCAGAAAAAAAACCATGATCGTACATGACTGAGGGTTCAAACAGGAAAATGCTTTTTCATGTCTTATTCTGTCCTTCACCTGAATGATGTAGACTTCCTCTCTCCCATTGTACCAGATTTCAAATTTCTTGGCATCTCCTTTCACATTCTCTGTGATTCCAACAGCACTCATCTGCCATAGAACACATCACATATATATCCTTATATAAATATACAGTGCCAGTCAAAAGTTTGGACACGCCTTCTAATTCAAAGGTTTTTCTTTATTTTTATTAATTAAAAGACACTTCATGTCTTAAAGTAATGATGGATGTCGTTTCTCTTCACTTAATTAAATGGTTCTTGACATAATATGGGGCAGCACGGTGGTGTAGTGGTTAGCGCTGTCGCCTCACAGCAAGAAGGTCCGGGTTCGAGCCCAGCGGCCGGCGAGGGCCTTTCTGTGTGGAGTTTGCATGTTCTCCCCGTGTCTGCGTGGGTTTCCTCCGGGTGCTCCGGTTTCCCCCACAGTCCAAAGACATGCAGGTTAGACTAACTGGTGACTCTAAATTGAGCGTAGGTGTGAATGTGAGTGTGAATGGTTGTCTGTGTCTATGTGTCAGCCCTGTGATGACCTGGCGACTTGTCCAGGGTGTACCCCGCCTTTCACCCATAGTCAGCTGGGATAGGCTCCAGCTTGCCTGCGACCCTGTAGAACAGGATAAAGCGGCTACAGATAATGGATGGATGGACATAATATGGATTACTACAGTTGTGGAATAGGGCTATTTACTGTATTTTTATTATTTACTATTTGATCTCAAATATATTAAGAAGGCAAGAAATTGAACTAATTAACTTTTGACGAGGCACACCTGTTAATTAAAAAGCATTCCAGGTGACTACCTCATGAAGCTGGTTAAGATAATGCCAGTAGTGTGTAAAGCGTCATCAAGGTAAACGCTGACTACGTTGAAGAATCTTTGAAGAATATGAAACATTTTGTTTTTTAACTTTTTTTTTGTTTTCCACATAATTCCATACATGTTCCACGTGTTATTTCATAGTTTTGATGTCTTCAGTATTGTTCGACAATGTAGAAAATAGTCAAAATACAGAAAGACCTCTGAATGAACAAGCGTGTAACTTATGACTGAAGTGTATTTCATCGATCAACTTTTAAAACAAAGCATCCACTGTGAATAATCTGCACATGTATAGGTTTTCTGCTGAAAACCAAAGGAATTTGCTGATATCCTGAGACCTAAATGGTATTTTTGAATTCAGACATTTATAAATGATTATTAATTGGCAAAACTACAGAAGAAGTGAAGTATCAGAGGTTTTATTTATAAGAAAAAAAAAAAAAACATTAGTGTCGGACAACCTTCCCAGAATATGAGCTCAGTGACAGTAACCATGAATTTTTAGATGAAGCCTGTATGATGCTTCATTAGCTTCAAGGGCTAAAAACTTAACGTGATGGTCCTTGGTTTGAGAAGATGCATGGTGTTTCTCTTCTCCTAAACTTACTAGATATTTCAACTACAAGTTGAAAGGACACAACTGAAAAATGCATACTGAAAAACTTACAAACTAAACAGAAAGACCATATCATCATTTAGTTTCCATTCATAGCCATCATCATCATCATACATTTGAATTCCTACAAAAACTTTACGGTGGAATTTCTTCCTGGCCAGGGAGGGACTGGACACATAAAATGATCTCTTTAACACTTGTTATGGGATGTTAAAGCTATAAAGCGTGTATAGGTATAAAACATAGGCAAGCTTTTTATCGGAAAGTAATGAAGGGAAATAAATCTGGGTTGGGCGGTCTACCTTGTAAAGTTTATGTTTAATGTTGTGGAATGTCAACTAAACAGGTTAGTTAACAGTTATTCCATGAAATCGAGTCATACAGTGAGCTGATAGCCAACGAGATGCGTAGCACTGAATCGGCTATAAGCCATGTCCGATGAGATTTTATCCACATTCACTGGATTTTGAGAAACAGAGCGTTTTTAATTTTAGTTTTTGCAAATTCAATAAATAAAAACTTTCTACAAAATGTCCGACAAAATCATTTCTGCTTAGAATGTAAACAAACTGGTGAAATGACAGTAGCAATTTATGGAAAATGCTATAATAATAATTTTTGAAAAAAAAAAGATATGTTCTTACCATCAAATAATTTCCTTCTGTATTTTGTTGCTTTTTTGGGGGGGGGGGGTTTCAATGAGAGTTTTAATTTCATCCTCGGTTGGTTCAGCAACACACTCCGCCATTTTGTGTTTCTCTACTCACGGTACAGTATATGAGCTGATAGCCTAGTAGTGGGTGGCACGGTGGTGTAATGGTTAGCGCTGTCGCCTCACAGCAAGAAGGTCCTGGGTTCGAGCCCCGTGGCCGGTGAGGGCCTTTCTGTGTGGAGTTTGCATGTTCTCCCCGTGTCCGCGTGGGTTTCCTCCGGGTGCTCCGGTTTCCCCCACAGTCCAAAGACATGCAGGTTAGGTTAACTGGTGACTCTAAATTGACCGTAGGTGTGAATGTGAGTGTGAATGGTTGTCTGTGTCTATGTGTCAGCCCTGTGATGACCTGGCGACTTGTCCAGGGTGTACCCCGCCTTTCGCCCGTAGTCAGCTGGGATAGGCTCCAGCTTGCCTGCGACCCTGTAGAAGGATAAAGCGGCTAGAGATAATGAGATGAGATGAGATGAGCCTAGTAGTAGAGTAGCCAATCAGAGCGCGCGATTGCTCATATCCGGTGAATGTGGATAGAATAATTCTTATCACTTACATCATAGCAGCTACATAAAAAGTCCTTCCCTCACCAATCTCTTAGACAGCTAGCTTATCATGTTACCGGGAAACTGCAATGTCATCCGTCCTCAAACCCTGTCTCAATTTTATTAGACTTCTTCCAAAAATGCTAAATAAATGTCTCCTCACAGAAAATGTCAGAATTATTACACTATATGACAATTTTGGACATTTATCTAATCCATACGGCGCATCCTCCATACAATTTCCTGTGCACGCTGTTACTATAGAAAAGATAATGTTGTAGCCAAAACAATAGTCAGAGTTGCTGTTCCAAAAAAATTAATCAATAAATCAGAATCAAGCATTCAAGAGCACTGTGGTATAATGCCTTATTATTCATCATTGTTTATTGTTTTGCTAGCCATCAAGCTTAATGCTAGCTAGCTAGCAATGCTCTTTGATATTGCACTGTAGCTAGTCAAGGTTAACATTCTCTTCATCAACAGACATGTCATGATGTATAAAACATTATGTTACTATATTAATATGATTTTGAAGCTCGATTATTCATCAATCATCTTTTCTCTAGCTAGCAATGTTAATGTTAATCTATGCCTACTGTTAATGTTATATATCATCCAGCAGAATGCTAACACTATTTTATCAGCGCCACTCTTATAGTAGTTTTAAAGTACAATTTTTGTTTTTATCTGTATCTATGTACTCATCTCATCTCATTATCTCTAGCCGCTTTATCCTGTTCTACAGGGTCGCAGGCAAGCTGGAGCCTATCCCAGCTGGCTACGGGCGAAAGGCGGGGTACACCCTGGACAAGTCGCCAGGTCATCACAGGGCTGACACATAGACACAGACAACCATTCACACCTACGGTCAATTTAGAGTCACCAGTTAACCTAACCTGCATGTCTTTGGACTGTGGGGGAAACCGGAGCACCCGGAGGAAACCCATGCGGACACGGGGAGAACATGCAAACTCCGCACAGAAAGGCCCTCGCCGGCCACGGGGCTCGAACCCGGACCTTCTTGCTGTGAGGCAACAGCGCTAACCACTACACCACCGTGCTGCCCCATCTATGTACTCAGTTACAGTATTTTTTAATGTGCACTTGGTATGTATCAAAATGTCTCAGCTCAGAAACAGTAAGGGCAAATGTACCACACATAGGCCCAGATTTACTAACTGTTTGTGCCCGTTTTGGCGTTAAAAAAAACTTTTAAACTCAGGATTTACTAAAGACGTGCAGTGAAAAGCTGGCGATGGAACGGTGTGGACACAGTTATTTTTGCAGCTGGCCTTGTTGCAAATGTATTCATAGGAGTTTCCCTTTCAGACTGCAATATAGTCAAATTACTCATAATTGTGCCATTATTTAATGCCAACCCAAAGTATATCTTAACTCATTTTGTGCATGACATGGCTGCGATAGTTAGAAAAATTGGCTCCACTAAGAGGAGGCACTACCGAGAACAGACAGCATGTGATCCAAGCGAGAGACTTTTCTCCTCTTCTGTTAATTTATTTGGAATGCCAGAGGAAGATGTTATCAGAACATATTGTTTGCCAAGGCAGGTTATATTTCATTTGCGATTGCACGCGTTTGCGACCCTATACTACTTTGTGCTGCTCTTAGTAGACTGCATTGGTCATTATTAAAAACATACTGGCTGCTTCTGTGTTCATTAATTTGTACATTTCATAAATCACCCGTAAACCTGGCCACTCCCTTTATTTTATTACGGCTTCACACTAATTTGCCCTTTTTAGTAAATCTGGCCCATAACTTATTTTGTACCCCACATGTACATATAGGTCCAAGCACAACCCAATTCCTGTTTGTCAGTGTCACAAATGAAGATTTAAAAAAGCGCAAACCTTCATCCATACCTTCAGAGAATGCTTGAAACTGTAGGATGGGGATTTCTCATGGCCATCTGAGTTCTCCTCGCGCTTCTTGCAGAACAAAATCATCTTATTGTACAAGAAAAGATGCCTCTGCATGGGCTTGAAGCGTGCTAAGTCCTTTACTTTATTGTGACCTTTCTTATGGTCTGTCCACACGTTGAAAGAGCCTTGCATGAGCAGCTTACCAAGGTCATTCAAATTACCCTAGATAGACGAGATACCATCACCATATATGTACTTCTGTGTGCACATTATGTTAAAAGAAGATTTTAATAGAGACAGAATTTAACATCCAAATACCTCAAAGCCAGTGATGGCAATCTGATGCATTGAATCATTAACAGATTTTATGATGTCCAACATGGTGGCCAGAGCTTCTTCCAGTTCTGCCGTGCCCTCTGAGTTCTTGCTGCATTTCAGCATCTCCTATAAAACATATACAAAACTACTTTAGATAGCCATCCATCCATCATCTATACCACTGATCCATCAGGGTGACAGGAAAAACTGGTTCCAATCCCAGCTGACTTCGAACGAGAGGCAGGGTACACCCTGGGCAATTCATCAGTCTATCGCAGGGCTATATACAGAGATGAACAAACATTCACACTCACATTCACACCTACGGGCAAGTTAAACTAGCCAGTTCACCTTATCTGCATGTCTTTAAACTGTGGGAGGAAACCGAAGCACCCAGAGGAAACCCATGCAGGCTTGGGGAGAACATGAAATTCCACACAGACAGGTCCCAGTTGGTCAAATAATGATGTCATGTAAAACAGGACACATTACCTTCAAAAGTAACTGGTACTTGGTGATTCTCTGCACAGGCTTTAGCAGGTATGCATCTAAAGACAGCTTGTGGTCCAACCGTTTTTGGCATTCCTGTATCAAAAGGGGATTGTTTCCATGTTCATAATCATCTATTATGAACAAAAATAGAAGCAATAACAAGAGAATTGTGAAGGCAAAGTATAAGAATTCAGGTGTCACCTGAAAGAACAGGCTGTCCCCACACTGCCTCCAAAGAGCCTCAGACCGAGGTTTATTTTGACAGTATTTCTCATAGATCTGCAACTCTTCTTTCTGTGGGACAGCAAAGGCAGACAGTCTTTCATTTTCAATCCAAGTAATATCCTAGAGCCTAGAGTCAGTGCACGGCCTGCGGCGTGACTGCTTTCATCGGGGCCTTATGGAATTACTCACTCTTTTCAAGAAGCATGTTCCCACTAACTCTGGCTTCTCCATGCAATTTTCCAGCTCTTTGAAAAATGTCCTGTGAAAAAAAAAAGACAAGTGGAATAACCAAGGATGCGTGAAGGAAGCGAGAGCAATTCAATTCAAATGTTATTACATTATGTAAAGAATAAAAAATGACAGGCTGTACTGTTATAGGAAAATAATCAAGGATGAGGCGATGTTTTCCAATAACAGCATGTCCTGAAATGTTTTATTTCTCACATTACACAACAGCAATTTGCCAAGGATTGCATTTTTTTTTATTAATTAAAGAACGATATGTTGTACGTTTTATCTGCTTATAGTTATGTTTAATGCTGTGGAACATCCGTGAAACATCTTCCTGTTATCCCTTAGGTCCCTTATATCCCTTATAGCAGATATAAACAAACACCAGCAGCTCTGCTTCTTTTTTTTTCTCTTGAAGTTAAGAAGACAAAATAAATGCTTGTCATGTTACAGAGGAAACTGCAAAGCCTTTCATCCGACTGTTACAAAGCTCACGCTGGAGTCTCCTTTCAAAAATGCTAAATAAACATTTCTTCATGGAAAAATATCCATGTCAAATATTTCACACGTTTGTAAAAAAAAAAAAAAAAAAGAATTTATGTTGAGCATCTGCCCCATGTAATAAAAATTATATAGCCCCGGGGCCGGCGAGGGCCTTTCTGTGCGGAGTTTGCATGTTCTCCCCGTGTCCGCGTGGGTTTCCTCCGGGTGCTCCGGTTTCCCCCACAGTCCAAAGACATGCAGGTTAGGTTAACTGGTGACTCTAAATTGACCGTAGGTGTGAATGTTAGTGTGAATGGTTGTCTGTGTCTATGTGTCAGCCCTGTGATGACCTGGCGACTTGTCCAGGGTGTACCCCGCCTTTCGCCCGTAGTCAGCTGGGATAGGCTCCAGCTTGCCTGCGACCCTGTAGAAGGATAAAGCGGCTAGAGATAATGAGATGAGATGAGATATATATATATATATATATATATATATATATATATATATATATATATATTAATTACTTCTTTAACTGTTCGGCAATGGCTTCCCCTTTTCAGCTATGGCTTCCCCTTTTAGGCCATGGCTTCCTCATAACAATGTAAGTTTTTTCTACGATCTTACAAAAAACATATTAGAATGAGTGAAATTAATAAAAAACTTTGTCGAGAGTACCACTCTCAGAACTGCGGCTATAGAAAACTAATCATTACTTTCTGACCAATCAGAATGAGAATGATCATACGACAGAGCTGTGGTATAATTTGCATCATTATGAATCATCATTTATTGTTTCGCTCGCCATCGAGTTGAAAGGTAGCTTGTAGGTTCTATGAAATTGCACTGTAGCTAGTCAATATTTATATTACTGTACTTTAACGGTAAAAATACCCAAATGCATTACATATATTTATGTTGTTGTAGCTCATCCAGCTCAATATTTGATGTTTTGTGCATGCTGAGGTGCTTTTCTGCTCATCACAGTTGTAAAGAGTGATTATTTGAGTTATGATATCCTTCCTGGCAACTTCAACCAGTCTGTTCATTTCAGCCTGAAGGTCCTCCACACATTACAGTGGTGCTTGAAAGTTTGTGAACCCTTTAGAATTTTCTATATTTCTGCATAAATAGGACCTAAAACATCATCAGATTTTCACACAAGTCCTAAAAGTAGATAAAGAGAACCCAGTTAAACAAATGAGACAAAAATTTTAGACTTGCTCATTTATTTATTGAGGAAAATTAGCCAATATTACATATCTGTGAGTGGCAAAAGTATGTGAACCTTTGCTTTCAGTATCTGGTGTGACCCCCTTGTGCAGCAATAAATGCAACTAAACGTTTCCGGTAACTGTTGATCAGTCCTGCACACCGGCTTGAAGGAATTTTAGCCCATTCCTCCGTACAGAACAGCTTCAACTCTGGGATGTTGGTGGGTTTCCTCACATGATCTACTCGCTTCAGGTCCTTCCACAACATTTCGATTGGATTAAGGTCAGGACTTTGACTTGGCCATTCCAAAACATTAACTTTATTCTTCTTTAACCATTCTTTGGTAGAACAACTTGTGTGCTTAGGGTTGTTTTCTTGCTGCATGACCCACCTTCTCTTGAGATTCAGTTCATGGACAGATGTCCTGATAGTTTCCTTTAGACTCTGCTGGTATAATTCAGAATTCATTGTTCCATTAATGATGGCAAGCCATCCTGGCCCAGATGCAGCAAAACGGGCCCAAACTATGATACTACCACCACCATGTTTCACAGATGGGATAAGGTTCTTATGCTGGAATGCAGTGTTTTCCTTTCTCCAAACATAACGCTTCTCATTTAAACCAAAAGTTCTATTTTGGTCTCATCCATCCACAAAACATTTTTCCAATAACCTTCTGGCTTGTCCACATGATCTTTAGCAAACTGCAGACGAGCAGCAATGGTCTTTTTGGAGAGCAGTGGCTTTCTCCTTGCAACCCTGCCATGCACACCATTGTTGTTCAGTGTTCTCCTGATGGTGGACTCATGAACATTAGCCAATGTGAGAGAGGCCTTCAGTTGCTTAGAAGTTACTCTGGGGTCCTTCGTGACCTCGCCGACTATTACACGCCTTGATCTTGGAGTGATCTTTGTTGGTCGACCACTCCTGGGGAGGGTAACAATGGTCTTGAATTTCCTCCATTTGTACACAATCTGTCTGACTGTGGATTGGTGGAGTCCAAACTCTTTAGAGATGGTTTTGTAACCTTTTCCAGCCTGATGAGCATCAACAACGCTTTTTCTGAGATCCTCAGAAATCTCCTTTGTTCATGCCATGATACACTTCTACAAACATGTGTTGTGAAGATCAGACTTTGATAGATCCCTGTCCTTTAAATAAAACAGGGTGCCCACTCACACCTGTTTGTCATCCCATTGATTGAAAACACCTGACTCTAATTTCACCTTCAAATTAACTGCTAATCCTAGAGGTTCACATACTTTTGCCACTCACAGATATGCAATATTGGATCATTTTCCTCAATAAATAAATGACCAAATATAATATTTTTGTCTCATTTGTTTCACTGGGTTCTCTTTATCTACTTTTAGGACTTGTGTGAAAATCTGATGTTCGTTTTAGGTCATATTTATGCAGAAATATAGAAAATTCTAAAGGGTTCACAAACTTTCAAGACCCACTGTATGTGGAGTATTTTTTTTCCACACATCATTCTGTGTAAACTCTAGAGACTGTTCTATGTGAAATTCCCAGGAGATCATCAGTTTATGAAATACTCAAACCAGCCTGTCTGGCACCAACAACCATGCCAAGGTTAAAGTCACAGAGATCACATTTTTCTCCATTCTGATGTTTGAAGTGAACATTAACCAAAGCTCCTGACCTGTATTTGCATGATTTTATGCATTCTGCTGCTGCCACATGACCGGCTTGACTGGATAACTGCATAAATTAGCAAGTGTACAGGTGTTCCGAAGATACATATTAAAAAAAAAAAATCAGTAGAATAAATCATATTACCTACATTTGAATCATTTCTTCTTTTTCAGAGAAAATGTCCTATTCTAATTTCAGAGCCGAGGGTATTGGTGTTATATACTTTCTGAATTGTTTAAAAATGAACAGCATTAGATTATGGCCCTTCAAAGACTCACAAAAATGCTCCCTGGACAAAATTTGACACCTCCAGTCTAATACAATAATGACCATTATAAAAGTGAAAGAGACGCGCTCATTAAAGCAGTGAATACAGGTTGACATTTCTGTTCATGTGATAGCAGATCAAGTTTGTCGAACAGGTTGAGTGATTTCCATGACCCTGTACAAATTATAGGATTTAATAGTGGAAATAATAGCCTGGAGGTCCAGATACTTCTTAAAATAAAAATATCTACTATTTTTTGGCTGTTCCACTGAACAGGCTCTTTTGCTTGACTACTCTCAGCTCAAGCTGCATCCACAAATATACAAAACTGAAACCCACAATTATTCCAAAGCAACAACTGCAAGCAACAAACTATGAGTTTGTTCTGAAGTAGAATGTTTTTTTTTTCCAATTGTACCTACCATTACATTTCCAGCACATTGCAACTATGATCATGATTATAAAGCTCAGATTTTATCTATGTTTTAGTCAAAATCGTATCAGCTCCTTTCTTTAACATGCATTTGGTGTGGCTCAAGGTTTAAAGTGCTGATGACACGTTTTTGACATCTTTGGCGATGTTTTATAACATAAAAAGTAATTCCCGATGATCCATATATTAATTCACGAAGGCGCCTATTTTACAAGTTATGATAAAAAAACGCGGCTATTTGGGCAAATTTGACGGGGCTGCAGCACCCGGGAGACGAAAGAGGAGGAGGAGCTATATGACGTCAGCGAAAGAACCTTCCTCCTAACTTACCAGTTTGTTGTTGATGCGACAGGTCTTCAGTTTATCATTATTAGTATTTTTATTAGACATTATTATACATTATTATATATATATATATATATATATATATATATATATATATATATATATATATATATATATATATATATAGTTATTATGCCTTCGCGTTGTGTTGCCGGCTTTTGCTCCAAAACCCACAAGGATGGGGCAAGTTTATTCAAGTTTCCCAGAGATCCCGAGCTGCATGCGAAGTGGGTGAAGCAAGTCAGGCGCACTCGTGACAAGTGGGAGCCCTCACCAATATCCGTCCTGTGCTCGGAACACTTCGATTTGGATTGTTTTGACACCCTTCCCAGCTTAAAGGAATCTCTTGGGTGTTCAGTTCAGCACAAACGTGTGTTACTGCCATCAGCAGTGCCTACAGTATTCCGGAGGGGGTCTACTAGTAGCTATGCCGGATCCAGCAGTCGCCTGGGACAAGGCGACTCCTCCAAAGACAGTCCTCCTGTCAGAACATGTGTTGAAAAATGACATAAGATGAAGGTACGTAGAGCTATAGAGTGCTCCGACATGATGCTAAAAATAGTAACACTGCGGTCTGCGCGGCCATCTTGGAAGTGACTCGCTCCAGAGCGCTCATAGAGTACACATTCATGATAATCATAAATGTAATCATAAAGTCGGCGTGATATCAGTCATGTACCGTATTTGCTTGTAAAAGCTTGAAGCTTTTACATGTGTACTCATATTTACAATGTGTACTCAGAGTACACATTCATCTCATCTCATCTCATTATCTCTAGCCGCTTTATCCTTCTACAGGGTCGCAGGCAAGCTGGAGCCTATCCCAGCTGACTACGGGCGAAAGGCAGGATACACCCTGGACAAGTCGCCAGGTCATCACAGGGCTGACACATAGACACAGACAACCATTCACACTCACATTCACACCTACGGTCAATTTAGAGTCACCAGTTAACCTAACCTGCATGTCTTTGGACTGTGGGGGAAACCGGAGCACCCGGAGGAAACCCACGCGAACACGGGGAGAACATGCAAACTCCACACAGAAAGGCCCTTGCCAGCCCCGGGGCTCGAACCCAGGACCTTCTTGCTGTGAGGCGACAGCGCTAACCACTACACCACCGTGCCGCCCGAGTACACATTCATGATAATCATAAATGCAATCATAAAGTCACGTGATATCAGTCATGTATTTGCTTGTAAAAGCTTGCGGCTTTCATGTAACTGCCGCCTAGCAACGAGAGGCAAAGGGTAAAGAGGGTAGGCTATCATAGATTCTATTCGGAAGAGATCAACACATGATTGCTAAAAATTAGGTATTTTAACAATTTGCATCTGTTTTGTGATTATCGTGACACTTGTGTGTTATATAGAACTGTATGTCTTATCAGCACATCGAGGATCTTCCACCGGAGGCTTTAGCAAGTACTCGTAGCAACACTACACTTTACCCTTTGCCATGCGTTGTTAGGGAACGGTAGCAAGTACCCTGATGACCGACTTCAAGAATATGTAGAAAAAATTTAGAAATTATACTTTCCAAAAGAGGGCGGCACGGTGGTGTAGTGGTTAGCGCTGTCGCCTCACAGCAAGAAGGTCCTGGGTTCGAGCCCCGTGGCCGGCGAGGGCCTTTCTGTGTGGAGTTTGCATGTTCTCCCCGTGTCCGCGTGGGTTTCCTCCGGGTGCTCCGGTTTCCCCCACAGTCCAAAGACATGCAGGTTAGGTTAACTGGTGACTCTAAATTGACCGTAGGTGTGAATGTGAGTGTGAATGGTTGTCTGTGTCTATGTGTCAGCCCTGTGATGACCTGGCGACTTGTCCAGGGTGTACCCCGCCTTTCGCCCGTAGTCAGCTGGGATAGGCTCCAGCTTGCCTGCGACCCTGTAGAACAGGATAAAGTGGCTAAAGATAATGAGATGAGATGAGATGAGACTTTCCAAAAGTCATTTGAGCTTAGTGTATTGCATTTCCATTTATATTGTAGGTTCTTGCTGATGTTTTTGCGGAGTATGACGCAGCTGCTGAATCAGAAGTTGCAGAGTTTGTATGTACTAGTTGTGAACATTCACATTATTATCAATCTCATTTATTTAAAATCAGATAAAATCATGCCATCATGATCACTGCTTAAAGTACCAGTATTTGGTTGTTGAAGAGCTAGCACTAGAAAGTTCACTGGCGTTTTCATGCACCATTTCCATTGAGTAGAACAGCCAGTGAACCGCAGCGTGTTCTTCCACTGACGTCACAACATAGCCGCGAGCCACGGACCCAGTTTTCTTGCGCTGTGCAGTTAAAAGTTAGATATTCGCATAACAACAGCTTCTTTTCAGGTAATTATAACAGAAATCTAACATGTTTGCCATGTTGTATAGTTTATTTAAGAAATTGCATAGAGTCATGTTCGTGTCATCAGCACTTTAAAACTCGCTCAAAAGTTCAAATGCATACATTTAGCTGATTCTCCTATTTGATTGAATTACACTACATGGGCAAAAGTTTGTGGACACCTGACCATCATACCCATATGTGCTTCCTGAACATCTCATTCCAGATTTTAGTCCCCCTTTGTTGCTGTAACAGCCTCCACTTTTCTGGGAAGGCTTTCCACTACTTTCCACTAGATTTTGGAGCATGGTTGTGAGGCTTTGTCCATTCAACCACAAAAGCATTTGTGAGGGCAGGGTGGGGATGCCTGGGGCACAGTCAGTGTTACAGTTCAACCCAAAGGTGTTTAGTGGGGTTGAGATTAGGGTTCTGTGCAGACCAACTGAACTCTTCTAGTTCTTCTACAACCTTGGCAAACCATGTTTCTATTGAGCTTGCTTTGTGTACAGGGGTATTGTCATGCTAGAACAGGCTTCTGTCCCATTGTTCAAGTGAAAGGAAATTGTGATGGTCAGGTCCACACAAATATTTGGCCACATAGTGGACAATGTATGAAAATTTGTTCTATTGAACCGTGATTAATAGGCGTAGGATAAATCTGCAGTGCCGCATAAAAGACCTCAAATAAGAGCCCTAGACTGACTGTTGCACTTGATAACATCTGTTTGCATGCGTGTTTGACTGCAATGAAAACAACAACAACAACAACTGCATTCTAACATGAAAATTGCACCCTAACTGCACAGGGCAGAGTATAATGGTGTATTTGTGCTGGGATGGCCTGCAATTACTGTGGGACCAACAAATTCCAGGACACATCAAGATAATGTACAGCAAAATATCACAACAATTTAGATTGGCCAAATCCAAGTCCTGACCTCAATCGCACTGAAAAACTATGAGGTGACCTGAAGCAGGCTGTTCATGGATAAATTGAAACACTTTTGCCTTTATAAGAGCAAGAGTCCATTATATGGTTCCATGGTAATGTTACAAGCAATAGGGGCACATACATTTTACGCAGAGGTGGAGAAAGTATCCAACTTCATTACTTAAGTCAAAATACAGATCCCACTGGTCAAATGTTACTCCGATACAAGTGAAAGTTGTACAGTCAAATTTTTACTTAAGTTAAAGTACTTGCTTTGAAAACTGCTTAAGTATTAAAAGTACATTTTCTGTCAACGCATTGTTGTATTATTGCCACAACGCTTACAAAACCTAATGCCGTTACCAAAGACAGAACTATGAATTCACAAAATGAACGCATGCTGTGCCATCATGGTGGTTTAACGTTAAGCTAGCTAGTCAGTGAAACTCCACCTGACCTGCTAGCAAACTCTTTTCAAACCCAAAATCATATTGGGTAACTAATGCTACGAGAAAAGAAAGATTTCTACATTTTGTTTATTCGGCAAGATTATGCTAAAACATATTTCTGAAAGCACTTCGGATAAGTTAACATTATTCATGTTAGTGTAACTCCGTTTTTACATGCTAACTAACAGTGTCCAAGTTAACTAGCTGTGTGTAAACGTTAGCCGTGGACAAGGCTACTGCAACTTGGTGGGCAAATCCACAGAAAGTAATTTGACTGACCAGACTGCATAGCTATTGCAACGTTATCGCTAGCTCTAAAAGCACAGACAACTTTGCTGCAAGCTTTGTCTTGGAATAAAATGTTTACATCCCTCAATATGCTTCTGCAGGTTGGACAGCGGGTTTTTGTGGACTGTGATGTGGTTCGTTTTCGGCAAACAAAGCAAACATTTAAAATGAAAAGAATCTTTAATCCTTTCAGAAAACTGCAACATGGGTTCTAGGCATGGCCATGAGTGCGTGCATTCCCCAGATGAACCGTCTCCTTCCATTCTGCCATCGACTGATTGTGTTCAAATAATGCTGCTGAGAAATAATTGAACTTGACTTTATACGGTCTATGGACGTGACATGACCCAAGTGATTACTGATCGGCTGTCTCAGTGTCACCTGCGAAAAAAACAATCATGTTTTAGAAAAGAAAAGACATCCAATTTCAAAGCTGCTTCATAGTAACGAGGACCTTGACAGAAATGTAGTGGAGTGAAAAGTACGATATTTGCCTTTCAAATGTAGTGAAGTTAAAGTCATAAGTTTCCAAAAAAAATTAAAGTACAGATACTCAGAAAGTGTACTTAAGTACAGTACTCAAGTAAATGTACTTCGTTACTGTCCACCTCTGATTTTACATGACTTCATATGTGAAAATATGCAGGTGTTTACACATTTCATGTTACACTTTTATGTGAATGTGTGCGTGGGGTTGGGGGGGGGGGGGGGGGGGTTTACAGTTCACATGTGAAAATATGAAAAAAATATGCCATTCCTGTAACTTCATGTGCTTTTCTGTTAAAGCACCTCTAATGCCCTTTTCCCCTCTTGTTTGGTCTGGCTGGCTGTGCCTTCTCCAAAGGTGGCTGGACACTGCCCAGAAAATACCTGACAAGACAGACTTTTGCTGCCAACTTTTTCTTATGTTTTTGCCTTCGGACAGTAACATTTCAGTATCTTGTGATTGCGAATGTTACATCTCACAGTGGCCCCTCCCCTCACACGACTTCCAGTCAAGAAGGTAAAGAATCTCAATTGCAAAAGTTATATTGAGCTGACATTACTTATGATTCATAACATTAAACGTGGGACATTCGTAATGTTAAACTGCAAACAGTTTTGCAATAAAATAATGTTATTAGTCAAGTTAGCAACAGTGTTGTAGTACTTGACATTTTGGTCTTAAGACCAATTTTGAAGGTTTCGGTCTCATCTCAGGATAGATCACATTTGTACTCAGACTTATCTCAGTCTCAGACATAGAGGACTCAGGATTGTGGTGAAGACCACAACTGCAAAGATATCAGCAAATTGCCTTTACATTGTCTCATTTATTTGTAAACATCATTACTGTGATTGGCTGTAAAACTTCTTGTTTCAAATGCAACCAATAACATGACTCATTGCTAATTTGAAATTTTTGTTAATGTTAACGGACGTGGGGCGGCACGGTGGTGTAGTGGTTAGCGCTGTTGCCTCACAGCAAGAAGGTCCGGGTTCGAGCCCCGTGGCCGGCGAGGGCCTTTCTGTGTGGAGTTTGCATGTTCTCCCCGTGTCCGCGTGGGTTTCCTCCGGGTGCTCCGGTTTCCCCCACAGTCCAAAGACATGCAGGTTAACTGGTGACTCTAAATTGAGCGTAGGTGTGAATGTGAGTGTGAATGTGAGTGTGAATGGTTGTCTGTGTCTATGTGTCAGCCCTGTGATGACCTGGCGACTTGTCCAGGGTGTACCCCGCCTTTCGCCCGTAGTCAGCTGGGATAGGCTCCAGCTTGCCTGCGACCCTGTAGAACAGGATAAAGCGGCTACAGATAATGAGATGAGATGAGTTAACGGACATCATTCCTCCCCGCCCCCTTCACACATACCTTTCTGTTTCTGGTCTGGACTCGGTCTCGCCCTGCTTTGGTTTTGGTCTGGTCTTGATTTCAACCCCTCAAAGTCTTGGTCTTGTCTCAGTCTCTATACACTCTGGTCTTAGTTATGACTTGATCTCAGTTTAGGTGATCTTGACTACAACACAGACTAGCAAGCTAGATTACTCACCAGAAGTCTCCAGTTTCTCCATGATGTACAGTACCAGTCAAAAGTTTGGACACACCTTCTAAGTCAGTGTTTTTTCTTTATTTTTATTAATTAAAAGACACTTCATGTCTCAAAGTAATGATAGACTGTCATTTCTCTTTACTTAGTTGAGTGGTTCTTGTAATATGGATTACTACAGTTGTCGAATAGGGCTATTTACTGTATTTTTATTATTTACTGTTTGATGGTCTCAAACATATTAACCCTATGTTCACACCAAATGCAGCGAGAGCATCAAAACAACCTGAAGTCATTTATCTTCTATGTGAGACAGCATCTCTCTACTGCGAGATGGGTGGCAGCACATCTTGGGCAGTGGGGGCGTCAGAATAAAGTTGAAGTCCAGGCAACTTTATGCTAATGTGCTATGACATGCAATACAGGCAGCACATGTATACATGTAATGAGTGGTGCAGTGGTTAGCACTACTGCCTCACAGCAAGAAGGTTCTGGGTTCAAGCCCAGTGGCCAATGGGGGGCCTTTCTGTGTGGAGTTTGCATGTCCTCCCCGTGTGTGACTGGTTTCCTCCGGGTGCTCCGGTTTCCCCCACAGTCCAAAGACATGCAGTTAAGTTAACTGGCTACTCTAAATTGGCCATAGGTGTGAGTGTGTTTGTGCGAGTGCACAGAAAGGAACTGGCCATCCTACTGCTGCAATTCTGGCCTAGTCAACCAAACATGGTTCAGCTCAAGCCCGGATTGGATTCGGCAGTGACGACGACAACGACTTAAATGATGTTGTCGAAGAGCAGCTATTATGAGACGAGAGGTATATGTTGGATATGTTAAAATGCAAGCAGTTGCTTTTGCCTTTTTTTTTTTTGCAACAAGGCAACAAACAAATAAAAACAAAAAATCTAACCAGTCTCCTGAATGGTATTATTAATTTTTTAAATTATTTTATTTCTTTAAATTACTGTATTTTTAAAATTGTTTTATTAAGCTATACTGGTTGATTTGCGTTTTCTTTGCGGCCCTTTTAACTAACAATTACAAGACGAAGCATTCTGAACAACCTTGTAGCCACCGATTTCATCTACATCACAGAGCATCCACCAACTTACGGTACGAGTATCATTGGCAGGGTGGCGAGAGTGAATTTTGATGCTCTCACTGTGTTTGGTGTGAACGTAGGTCAAGAAGGCAAGAACTTCCACTAATTAACTTTTGACAAGGCACACCTGTTAATTGAAAAGCATTCCAGGTGACTACTTCATGAAACTGGTTATGATAATGCCAATAGTGTGCAAAGCAGTGTTGTTTTCGTTAACGATGATGACGAAATGATTTCATTAGCGCACCTTTTTATCATGACTAAAACGAGACAGTGACGAGCTAAACATAACTCTTTGATCACGAAAATATGACGAGACGTATCTCTTGTTTACGTTGACGAGACGAGACGGAAATGTTAGTGGATTGGCTATAGGACTATTAAAATGCATGACGTTTCCTCTAACGGTGCGTGCAACCTGTCTGCCAAATGCTGAAAATATCAGCAATACACCTGCATCCGGTCCCTGTTTGGTCATGCCCACCAGGCACAGTGCACACCAGGGCAGCCACACAGTTCATGGACCATGTCGGCGGCAACGCCAGCACAAGGGCTTGGTGGGCGGAAAAGACACGATTTATGGACATACTTTACACATAATCTAGCAGAAAATAAAACGGAATGCCTTGTAGTGGGAGACAGAGGTACATGCTGTGGCAAGAATACGACCAACCTCAAGAGGCATCTAAAGGCTCACCATGCTGCTATTTCTGCGACGGTAAGTTAACGTTACAAGAAGTCCTGTTAACAAATCATGTATACATTTGCTAGCTTTGGTTAATGTCACTCAACAATCGGGCTGTGATGAATTTCCTATGAAGTTTTCCAAAACACCGTGACCTGGTGAAAAGGAATGGGACAGCTAGCTTCATGCTAAAGTTGGCTTGGTTAAGCTAACTTAAATTCAATTAACATGTCATGAGTAAAACTTGTCCTGCAGGGATTATTGGTGGGACAGCAACTGAATGCTTTGTCATATATTGACCCATATTTGAGTTACTGTGAAACATACGGGGGGAAATGTAGCTTTTCAGACCTGTTGCTGTGCCTTAATATGTCTAAATGAGCAGCAGCACACCTGGCTGCTCTAACGTTAGCAGCATGTTTAGCCATCATATTTACATTAACGGACAGCGTGGTCATCTTCGAGTTGCGTGTTCATCATGACATGTTTGTGCTCTATCAGCGCATTGCGACATGTTAAACGGAGGCAGAAACACGAGTCTGTGAACAATAGAGTATACACACTAGCACACATCCCAACCTGCAGAAACTCAATTCAGGGAGGTGTCGTGACGCATGACTTTTTTCCCCATCGGGGGGGTCACGACACCTCCCTGAAATGAGTTTGGATGTCTGTAAACCAATCAGGATGCTCTTTGTCTAGCATGCGCTACATGAACAGGCACACACGCAGTCTCTCTCGCTCTCTCTGTCATATGCGCAATGCAGACATTAATGTTTCACGTGCACACTCTTGCTCGCTTGCTCTAGATTCCGGGAGATATTCTCCAATTTGCGGGCATCAGGGAGCCACAATCAATATGCGGGAGACTCCCGGAACTTCCGGGAGACTTCGGATGTCTGCACTCGACAGCGTTTATGTAGAGAGCATGCACACTAGACAGCATTTATGTAGAGAGCATGCACACTAGACAGCGTTTATGTAGAGAGCATGCACACTAGACAGCGTTTATGTAGAGAGCATGCACACTAGACAGCGTTTATGTAGAGAGCATGCACACTAGAGAGCGTTTATGTAGAGAGCATACACACTAGACAGCGTTTATGTAGAGAGCATGCACACTAGAGAGCATTTATGTAGAGAGCATGCACACTAGACAGCGTTTATGTAGAGAGCATGCACACTAGAGAGCGTTTATGTAGAGAGCATGCACACTAGACAGCATTTATTGTAGAGAGCATGCACACTAGAGAGCGTTTATGTAGAGAGCATGCACACTAGACAGCGTTTATGTAGAGAGCATGCACACTAGACAGCGTTTATGTAGAGAGCATGCACACTAGAGAGCGTTTATGTAGAGAGCATACACACTAGACAGCGTTTATGTAGAGAGCATGCACACTAGAGAGCGTTTATGTAGAGAGCATGCACACTAGACAGCATTTATGTAGAGAGCATGCACACTAGAGAGCGTTTATGTAGAGAGCATGCACACTAGACAGCGTTTATGTAGAGAGCATGCACACTAGACAGCGTTTATGTAGAGAGCATGCGCACTAGACAGCGTTTATGTAGAGAGCATGTAGAGCCCTGCACTCCCGCGGGAGTCCCGCGGGACTCACGGGACCCGCCGCAAAGCAGTGCGGCGCGGGACAAATTTTGAAAGCTCATTGCGGGCGCGGGCGGGAGCAGGAGTGCACATATGCGGGCGCGGGCGGGAGCGGGAGTGCACATATGCGGGCGGGAGCGGTGATAAGCTGCGGTCCCGCTAACTAAAAACGTGTTTAAAATAAAATTTATAAATTATTAATTTATGTCTATCATATATAATTTGTGCTGGATATTTTATTTGGCATTAATAAAAACATTTTAAAGATGCCTAAATTTGCAGAGAGTGTCAAATTGCCAGAATGAGTGAGGAATGGCATCTTAAATTTGCCATTGATCACCCTAACGGGCAATCCTTTGATCACTCTAATGACTCGCCGCTCACACCCAGGCTCCAGTGACCCACACTAACATGATGCCTCAATGACACCTTAGATGAGCTGGTCATCAGAATTCTGATTCTGATTCTGATCCAGGAGAGGATAAATAACTCTCGTACATTTCCGATTCCTTTCCTCTTCCATGTTTGAGATCTCCGATCATGGCAGAAGAGTAGAGCTCCTTTACTGAATCTCACAGTGCTTCAAAAGTAAGTGACGAAGGCAACAGCCGAAACATTTGTCTCCTTCTGCTGCTAAAAACAACTGAAAAGAAATGTAACTAAAAGAATAAGTTCAAGAGTGCGATCCATCTCTCCTTTCACACTAATTATTCATAGGAGACGCACCACGGGAGAGCGCATACTTAAATGATTAGCCTACTTAAATAATTATTATTATTAGGTCTACATGCTGCCATTTCAACATTCCGAACTCAGAAACAAAGTAAATAATAACAAACGTGAACGTGAGCTGTAGATATTTATGCTCAAATCCACTCAAAGTAGGGAGCGGGGCACCATCACGCTGTGTCAAGACAAGAACTTTCCTGAGAAATAACGTGAACGTCTGCATCATGCGGGATTTGCGGGTGGGAGCGGGACAAAAATATGGCAGGCGCGGGCGGGAGCGGGACTGAAAATCATAATTCTTTGCGGGCGGGAGTGGGACTGCACAATGCGGGCGTGGGACTGCACAATGCGGGTGCGGGCGGGAGCGGGACTGAAAAATCCGACCCGCGCAGACCTCTAAGAGCATGCACACTAGAGAGCGTTTATATAGCGTATACGCACTAGACAGTGTTTATGTAGAGAGTATGTTCTGCACAACCTGTCAACCTCGATTACAATTTCCTATCTCTATATTGGCCTAATTTAATGTTTTAAAGTAATTATTTTTTCGACTAAAATGAATGACTGACTAAAACAGGACTAAAACCCTTGTAGTTTTTGTCGACGAAAACTAGACAAACTATCAAGGATGGAATTGACTAAAATGTGACTAAAACTAATAAGCATTTCATCCAAAAGACTAAGATTAAAACTAAATCAAAAATGGCTGCCAAAAACAACACTGGTGCAAAGTGTCATCAATGTAAACGCTGGCTACTTTGAAGAATCTACAACCACAATTCCAAAAGAATTGGGACACTGTGTAAAACATAAATAAAAACAGAATGCGTTAATTTGCAAATCATGGAAACCCTATATTTCACTGAAAATAGTACAAAGACAACATATCAAATGTTGAAAGTGAGAAAGTTTATTGTTTTTTGAAAAATATATGCTCATTTTGAATTTGATGTCAGCAACATGTTTCAGAAAAGTTGGGACAGGGGCAACAAAAGACTGAAAAAGTTGTGTAATGCTACAAAAAACTAATTAGGTTAATTGGCAACAGGTCAGTAACATGATTGGGTATAAAAAGAGCATCCCAGAGAGGTGGAGTCTCTCAGAAGTGAAGATGGCGAGGGGTTCACCGCTCTGTGAAAGACTGCATGGGCAAACAGTGCAACAATTTAACAATAGCATTCCTCAGTGTAAAATTGCAAAGAATTTGCAGTGGAAATCACTGTATGGGCTCAGGAACACTTCAGAAAACCATCATCTATGAAAAAAGTTAATTATTGCATCCACAAATGCAAGTTAAAACCAGATAAACAATATCCAGAAACACCATTGCCTTTTCTGGGCCCGAGCTCTTTTACGATGGACTGAGGTGAAGTGGAAAATTGTCCCAATAGTAGAAATTCTTTTTAGAAATCATGGACACCATGTCCTCCAGGGTAAAGAGGAGAGGGACCATCCGGCTTGTTATCAGTGCACAGTTCAAAAGCCAGCATCTGTGATGATATGAGGATGCATTAGTGCACATGACACGGGTAGCTTGTACATTTGGGAAGGCATCGTTAATACTGAATGATATATACACCAATGGCAGCTGGTAGTCTTTCAAACAGGGGAGGTTGGTCAGTTACGATATTTCCAGATTTTAAAAGAAAAAACATAAATTTTGCCCATACTCTTGCCTCTGATCTGGCTGATTGTTGGCAGGGTCACAAACTGTGAAATAACAGGTTCTTTTGGCCCATTAGCCTCCTGTCCAATATACATGATGGTGGTGTTGGGGGGGGGGGGGGGGGGTATATTTTAACATTTTATATTTTAAAATTGTGGCATGTTGTTTAAAAATTGATCATTGCTGAAAGCAGCTCTTTGTCAGGAACCTCAGCAGTAACAGCAGAGTGTTCTGTAATAGGCACAAGCACTGACCTTGGGGAGCCAAACATAGAGCTGGGTGCCACACATTTCATTCAATGACACTTTCCCTATATTTTACTTATTTTGACTGAGAAATGTTTTATTGACAATTTTGATAACCCTTCACTTTTAATCCAGGTCTGTAGTGTGAAATGTGTTTAATTCATATCCAGAGAAATATATATTCCAATATAATATACTCAGCATAAACATTTTAAATAGATTCTATATTTTTGGTCCATCCATGACATATTACTAAAGTAGCCTATTTACTGTTGTTGATGTGGGTCACTTGCTGTTAGCCAATTCACTTTCTCGTACCAGGAGAGCTGAAAGGAACGAGTATTATTCCCCTACCTTTTTCACCAAGTCAATTTGAGGCGTTGGTCTACCCTGCTCTTTAATTTTAATTTTTTCCTCGAAAGGAAGACTGGCAAATGGCTTCGCCAAAATTAAATCAGCAATGCTTGGCATCCGTGCGCAGCTTTCTTGCTAGCTGACTAGCCCCCTCAAGTTCAAGTTCAGTCACTCAAATAAACGAAATCTCTGGAACTAAGATAGCAAACTTGACAACACTATATTTACACTTTATTTACAATGAAAATATATACAAACTAAAAAAACTGGTAGAAACCGTGTGTAATGAATGAAATCGAAATGTAAGCTAATCTCTTACAATACACCACAGCACTTGCGAATCCGCATAGGACTGAACTGAAATTCACCGCTGCCTGTCTATATTTGAAACGAGCTGTCAATCAAAGAAAATATCCGGCCGCTTTCACCAATCACCAGTCTCCTCGCGGAAAGCTTTGCCATGTCCCGCCCACTGTGAGGCTGGGAGTCCGTGGGCGGGCATTTTCGCAGTATTTGTCCAATAACCGTCTTGCATTTTGAGATTGAAAAGCGCATAGCTCCCAAATGCCATTGAAGTACACTGAGGCTGGGAGTCCGTGGGACTCCGTGGGCGGGCGTTTTTGCAGTATTTGTCCAATAATCATCTTGCATTTTGAGATTGAAAAGCACATAGCTCCCAAATGCCATTGAAGTGCACTGAGGCTCCGCGCGGTCACGAGGGGGAAAAACTCATGCACGCATTAGGCGAACTGGGGAAAGTTATAACGGAATGATTTCGCACTGTAGTTGGGTTGAGCACATATATTTCTATAATTCTGGATCTGAAATAGCAATGTTATAAGGTCAGCTATAACATAAGCCTAGCGCAATTCATCCTACACGATGTTCGTCATTTTTAGAGGAGGCTGAGCCTCCCTCGTTGTCTTAGAGCAATCGCCCGTGATATACACGTTTCAGAGCAATATGCTGCCATCCAGACAAAATCTTTTTCAGGGAAGACAATGCCAAACCACTTTCTACACATATTAAAACTGCATGGCTCTGAAGTAAAAGAGTCCGGGTGCTATTGGCCTGCCTGCAGTCCAGACCTGTCTCCCTTTTAAAACATTTGGTGCATTATGAAGTGCAAAATATGACAAAGGAGTAACTGAAATTGTATATCAGGCAAGAATGGGACATTTCTCTTTCAAAACTACAGCAACTGGTCTCCTCAGTTCCCAAACATTTACAGAGTGTTGTTAAAAGTAGAAGTGATCCAACACAGTGGTAAATATGCCCCCGTCCCAACTTTTTTGAAATGTGCTGCTGACATCAAATTCAAAATGTGCATATATTTAAAAAAAAAAAAAAAACAATAAAATTTCTCAGTTTCACCATTTGATATGTTGTCTTTGTACTATTTTCAATGAAATATAGGGTTTCCATGATTTGCAAATTATTGCATTCGGTTTTTATTTACAGTTTACAAAGTGTCAACTTTTTTTGGAATTGGGGTTGTAAAAAATTATACATATTTTGTTTCTGTTAACACTTTTTTGTTTACCACACAAGTCCAAACAGAAGAAGAAGAAGAATTCCACCAAACCTGACTAGACATGTCAAACTTGATAAACCAGTTTCTAAGCTTGCTAGCTTCTTGTAGGAGAGTTCACTATTACCCAAATATGATTTAGCGTGATAAACGTCTCAGGTTTGTTATGAATGATCGATAAAAAACCAGCTCAACATAACACTGGCATCTGAGATTCTTCTGACTTGAAGTCACAGGAGGGGAGGGGCTGCTGTGAGATCTAACATTAACAATCGTAAGTTACTTGAATGTTACTCTCCTTACATGATTTTTGATAATAGTCAAAAACAAACAAGAAAAAGTAGGCAACAAAAGTCTGTCTTGTCAGTTATTGTCTGGGCAATGTGGAACTGGCAGTTGGTTTTCTGAACATTATAAAGACTGCTACCAATAACTGCCAACTTTAGAATGCTAGCATTAGCTGCGCTTTGTCTGGGCAGTGTGCGGCCAACTTAAAGTTTTACCAACCCAATGAATGAAATGAATGAATGAATTTATTTATTTTGAACACGTATAAAAAACGTATGTAACTATTTGTACATACAAAAGAAAGAAAATGAGAAATTTAAAAAAATAATAATAAAATAAAATAACAAAGAGCTAAGACATTACAAAACACCGCACATTGTTCGAAAAAGGAGTGGGAAGAAGTCCAATACATGTTTGAACATGGAATGAACAAGAGGGGTCCCAGTGGAATAAAGCTGTGCTCATCAGAAGAGCTATATGAAGGGAAAGCTAGTAGTTTGCATATCTTGCAAATGTGTAACCTGACAGGATCATCTAATATTTTGCATGAGGGGAATCAAATGTCACCATCAATGAAAACAAAACAATATCCTTAAATTGTAGGAACTGCTAAGGTAATACAGAAGCAGAAAACAGAAGTACAGATAAATAGTTTATAGAATAGGCAGAACAAGAAATACAAGATGTGTGTCTGTGGCAGGAGCACACATGCCACCCTGTTTTTGACAGATGTCTAGTTTCATATCCTACTGTATATACAACCCTGATTCCAGAAAAGTTGGGACAAAGTACAAATTGTAAATAAAAACGGAATCCAATAATTTACAAATCTCAAAAACCGATATTGCATTCACAGTAGAACATAGACAACATATCAAATGTTCAAAGTGAGACATTTTGAAATTTTATGCCAAATATTGTCTCATTTGAAATTTCATGACAGCAACACATGTCAAAAAAGTTGGGACAGGGGCAATAAGAGGCTGGAAAAGTTAAAGGTACAAAAAAGGAACAGCTGGAGGACCAAATTGCAACTCATTAGGTCAACTGGCAATAGGTCATTAACATGACTGGGTATAAAAAGAGCATCTTGGAGTGGCAGCGGCTCTCAGAAGTAAAGATGAGAAGAGGATCACCAATCCCCCTAATTCTGCGCCGACAAATAGTGGAGCAATATCAGAAAGGAGTTCGACAGTGTAAAATTGCAAAGAGTTTGAACATATCATCATCTACAGTGCATAATATCATCAAAAGATTCAGAGAGTCTGGAAGAATCTCTATGCATAAGGGTCAAGGCCGGAAAACCATACTGGGTGCCCGTGATCTTCGGGCCCTTAGACGGCACTGCATCACATACAGGCATGCTTCTGTATTGGAAATTACAAAATGGGCTCAGGAATATTTCCAGAGAATATTATCTGTGAACACAATTCACCGTGCCGTCCACCGTTGCCAGCTAAAACTCTATTGTTCAAAGAAGAAGCCGTATCTAAACATGATCCAGAAGCGCAGACGTCTTCTCTGGGCCAAGGCTCATTTAAAATGGACTGTGGCAAAGTGGAAAACTGTTCTGTGGTCAGACGAATCAAAATGTGAAGTTCTTTATGGAAATCAGGGACACCGTGTCATTCGGACTAAAGAGGAGAAGGACGACCCAAGTTGTTATCAGCGCTCAGTTCAGAAGCCTGCATCTCTGATGGTATGGGGTTGCATTAGTGCATTTGGCACGGGCAGCTTACACATCTGGAAAGACACCATCAATGCTGAAAGGTATATCCAGGTTCTAGAGCAACATATGCTTCCATCCAGACGACGTCTCTTTCAGGGAAGACCTTGCATTTTCCAACATGACAATGCCAAACCACATACTGCATCAATTACAGCATAATGGCTGCGTAGAAGAAGGGTCCGGGTACTGAACTGGCCAGCCTGCAGTCCAGATCTTTCAGCCATAGAAAACATTTGGCGCATCATAAAGCGGAAGATACAACAAAAAAGACCTAAGACAAATATTTTAAGTTCGTTTCTTAGACAAGGATATTTTTTAAGCTTGTTACCTCGTTAACAGTTTCGGCGAGAATCTCCCGCCTTCTTCAGAAACAGTCACCAGATGTCGAGTGGTGACGTGCCTTATCAGCTGATGTTGCGTTACGGAGGCGTGAACGTCCCGCCCAATTTGACAGCTAGTTCACGCCTCCTGCTGTCAGGTCGCTCCTCCAGGACGGCACTCCAGGTGTGCGACAGCGCGTACGCTCCCTCGTCCCGGTTCATCGTCCTCTGCGCCCACTTACGTATCTCCACTGCCTCTAAAATCCAACGCTGGAATCTATTTTCTTCAGCGCGAATGACTCTGGCCTCTTCCCAATTCATTATGTGATTTTGCCGTTTGCAGTGGTCTGAAATGGCTGATTTTAGGTTTTCTTGGTTTGCTTTTTCTTTTTCGGATCTTGTGAGTCTTCTTGTTGTTTCTTTTTCACATTCTATTTGGTGTTCTTTCCTTCGAGTATGGAAGCATCTGCCCGTTTCACCAATATAGACTTTATTACATGAACGGCAAGGGATTTCATAGATGACGTTGCATTTATTGTCCAGTTGTATTTTGTCTTTGGGGTGAACTAGCAGCTGTCGGAGGTTTTTGTATGGTTTGACCGGGGTGTTGATGTGGTATTTCCTCATGGATCGTTGGATGTGTTCTGTGACTCCTTTTATGTATGGTAGTGTGACAAAGCCCCGGTTTGTTTTTTCGGTGTTTTTTCTTGTTTGTTTATTTTCTTTTATTTGTGTCAGTAATTTCCCTTTCCGAATTGCCCACGGTGGATATTGGCAGTTTTTTAATGCCTGTTGGATGTGTTGTTCCTCCTCCTGTCTGTCTTTCTCCTCTGTGATGCTCTGTGCTCGGTCGTATAGTGTTTCTGATTACGGACATTTTGTGTGCGATGGGATGTTCAGATGTCCAGAGAAGATACTGGTCGGTGTGTGTAGGTTTTCTGTATGTTGTAATTCTAATGTTCTCTTCTTCTGTGTGGTGTATTTTTAAGTCCAAAAAAGCTATTGTCTTGTCCGTTTCCTTTTGGTGTGTGAATTTTATGTTGCCTGTCTTGTCTATGGAGTTTAAATGATCCGTGAGTTGTTGTGTGTGACCTGTTTTGGTTATTTCGAGAATGTCATCAACATATCTTTTCCAGAAGATAGGTTTGCAGTCGGGCGGCACGGTGGTGTAGTGGTTAGCGCTGTTGCCTCACAGCAAGAAGGTCCTGGGTTCGAGCCCCGGGGCCGGCGAGGGCCTTTCTGTGTGGAGTTTGCATGTTCTCCCCGTGTCCGCGTGGGTTTCCTCCGGGTGCTCCGGTTTCCCCCACAGTCCAAAGACATGCAGGTTAGGTTAACTGGTGACTCTAAATTGACTGTAGGTGTGAATGTGAGTGTGAATGGTTGTCTGTGTCTATGTGTCAGCCCTGTGATGACCTGGCGACTTGTCCAGGGTGTACCCCGCCTTTCGCCCGTAGTCAGCTGGGATAGGCTCCAGCTTGCCTGCGACCCTGTAGGACAGGATAAAGCGGCTAGAGATAATGAGATGAGATGAGATGAGATGAGGTTTGCAGTCATCCGGTGCTGTTTCTATGGCTCGGGTTTCCAGATCCTCCATAAAAAAGTTACATAGAGTGGCAGATAGCGGGTCCCCCATTGCAAATCCCTCTTTTTGTCTATAGATTATGCCTCTAAATTGGAAAAATGTGGAAGTGGAAATGAAATGTAATAGTTTTGTTATGTCCTGTGCTGTAAGTTTTGTGCGTTTTTTCAGGGTTCTGTCTGCTTTCAACCGGTTTTCTACTATGTTGAGTGTGTTTGTGACCGGTGTTTTTGTAAAGAGGGATATGACGTCATGCGATACAAACATTTCATCCTTTTTTATCTTGATTTCCTTTAATTCTTTCGCCAGTTGTTTTGAGTTTTTGCAGTGGTATTCCGTGAGTCCAAGGAGTGGTTTGATTATGTCTGCCAGCGTCTTGGAAAGGTTGTAGGTAACTGATCCTATACTGTCTACTATGGGTCGTAGTGGTGCTCCGGGTTTATGAATTTTCGGTGTGCCGTATATCCGGGGGGTGATGTCTGCTGTGGGGATGAGGTGGTTGTATGTTTGTTTATCGATTTTGTTGTCATCAAGTAACGGTTTGAGTAATAGCTTTAGTCTTCTTTTCTTTTCCTCCGTCGGGTCTTTTTTTAATACTTCATATGTGTTTGGGTCCGTGAGCATTTCATTCATTTGTTTTTCATATTGATTAGTGTCCAGGATAACCATGGTCCTCCCTTTATCAGCCGGTAATATTGTTATTTTCTTGTTCTTTGTAAGTGTTCTGATGGCTTCCATTTCCTGTTTGGTTGTGTTTCTGGGTGGCGGTTTAGCTGAGGTGAGGATGCCTGCTATTTCGTTCCTTAATGCGGCCTTCTGTCCTTGGTCCTGTATCATATTGCACGCTAGTTCCGTGGCTAATACGAATTCTTCATGCGGGATTTTATTTGGTGTGATGGCATAGTTTAGTCCCCGTGAGAGTATAGTACGTTCTGCTGTTGTTAGTGTGTGTTTAGACAGGTTGCAAATCCATTTTTCGTTTATTTGCTTGTCCTTGCATTTATTTTGTTTCTTATTGATAAGTCTGTTCAGTTTTTTAATATGGCGTGTTTTTGTTTTTGAAAACTCTTGTTCTTGTATTGCATTCAGCTGCTAGTTCACCCCAAAGACAAAATACAACTGGACAATAAATGCAACGTCATCTATGAAATCCCATGCCGTTCATGTAATAAAGTCTATATTGGTGAAACGGGCAGATGCTTCCATACTCGAAGGAAAGAACACCAAATAGAATGTGAAAAAGAAACAACAAGAAGACTCACAAGATCCGAAAAAGAAAAAGCAAACCAAGAAAACCTAAAATCAGCCATTTCAGACCACTGCAAACGGCAAAATCACATAATGAATTGGGAAGAGGCCAGAGTCATTCGCGCTGAAGAAAATAGATTCCAGCGTTGGATTTTAGAGGCAGTGGAGATACGTAAGCGGACGCAGAGGACGATGAACCGGGACGAGGGAGCGTATGCACTGTCGCACACCTGGAGTGCCGTCCTGGAGGAGCGACCTGACAGCAGGAAGCGTGAACTACCTGTCAAATTGGGCGGGACGTTCACGCCTCCGTAACGCAACATCAGCTGATAAGGCACGTCACCACTCAACATCTGGTGACTGTTTCTGAAGAAGGCGGGAGATTCTCGCCGAAACTGTTAACGAGGTAACAAGCTTAAAAAATATCCTTGTCTAAGAAACGAACTTAAAATATTTGTAATAGTTAGACATAATGAACATCCACTACGTAAGACCTAAGACAGTTGAGCAACTAGAATCCTACATTAGACAAGAATGGGTTAACATTCCTATCCCTAAACTTGAGCAACTTGTCTCCTCAGTCCCCAGACGTTTACAGACTGTTGTAAAGAGAAAAGGGGATGTCTCACAGTGGTAAACATGGCCTTGTCCCAACTTTTTTGAGATGTGTTGTTGTCATGAAATTTAAAATCACCTAATTTTTCTCTTTAAATGATACATTTTCTCAGTTTAAACATTTGATATGTCATCTATGTTCTATTCTGAATAAAATATGGAATTTTGAAACTTCCACATCATTGCATTCCGTTTTTATTTACAATTTGTACTTTGTCCCAACTTTTTTGGAATCAGGGTTGTAAATACCAATGTGAAAAGTGGACAAATAATAGCAACTGCTATTAAGCAGTCTTTTAACTCATGACAAGAATGTAGTGAGAATGTGGGTGAAACAATGGCCACAGAAGGAAACTGGAGTTGACTTTGTGGCATCATGGGAGTATGTTATATTGTGCCATTTGTGTCTTGATTTATGATTAGTTTCTTGCCTATTATGAAAGGTGTAGATGTCTGCAAGATTCCCAAAGAGTACATCCTTCTTGTTTTCCAACACAGGCGGTATTAGATGAGTCATTTCTGAATTATCCAGTGCTGCAGCATAACCCTAAAAGGAAAAAGAAAAAAAAAGAAGCAAAACAAAACAGTCTAGCACCAAGTGGAAATCATACAGGAAGATAGTGAATTTCATCACTTTTCTTCATTCTTCTACACTGTAATAGGATATTTCCTGTCTGCCTCAAGGAAATTCTGTTTAGCTTCATTTCCTTGAATCTACAAAGTGCTTGTCAGCCATTTCAGATCCAGGTAGATTAAATGGAACTGCCTGCCAATTTCAGGTTAAAACAGTTTGGTATCAACAGCAGGTATCAGCTGCTATGACCTGCATCAGATGTACTATGTGGTTCTAAGGTTTTATTATATTTATTTTTAATGTATAAAATACAATCTAGTTTCTCAGAGATTATTTATGTTATAGAATAAGCTGGTGAGAGCCATAAAAAAGACAAGGTGTGAGGTCACCTGTGACAGTAAGGATTTAGACATTTGCTATGTAAACATGTGCACTGGATGAACTGAAGTGGTTTGGATCATCCCATACCCCTACAGAACGAATAGTCAGAGCACAAAGCCAATTCCTGGTCTGACATCACCTAAAACATTTAGTCTTCAACACTTAGAAATAAACAGACCAACATACCTCAATTATACTTTGGAGCTCCTCCACATAGAGTCTCTCCGTCTCAATCAGCTCATTCATAATGTGTCTACAGGGAGAAACAGAAAGAGTGTCTGTGCTCAAAGAGAAAATTATCTTCTAAAATGGAAAAATGCATACGACACCTAAAAAAAAAAACAAACTATTAATGTATGCTGATGAGGTTGACATCAGCAATCAAAACAACTTCTTGTTTTATAGTGCCTTGAAAAAGTATTCATACCCCTTGAACTTTTTCACATTCCACCTTACAACCACGAACTTAAAAGTTTTTTATTGAGATTTTATGTGGTAGACCAACACAGAGTAGCACATAATTGTGAAGTGAAACGAAAATGATAAATGGTCTTCAAAATTTTAAACAAATAAAAATCTGAAAAATGTGGTGTGCGTATTCAGCCCCCTGTACTCTGATACCTCTAAATACAATCCAGTGCAATCAATTGCCTTCAGAAGTCATCTAATTAGTTAATAGAGTCCTACTGTGTGTAATTTACTCTCAGCATAAATACACTTGTTCTATGAAGGCCTCGGTGGTTTGTTAGAGAACACTGAAGTACAAACAGCATCATGAAGACCAAAGAACTCACCAGACAGGTCAGGGATAAAGTTCTGGAGAAGTTTAAAGCAGGGTTAGGTTATAAAAAAAAAAATATCCCAAGCTCTGAACATCTCAAGAAGCACTATTCAATCCATCATTCAAAAAGGGAAAAAGTATGGCACAACTGCAAACCTACCAAGACATGGCCGTCCACCTAAACTGACAGAGCGAGCAAGGAGAGCACTGGTCAGAGAAGCAGCTAAGAGGCCCATGATCACTCTGGAGGAGCTGCAGAAATCCACAGCTCAGGTGGGAGAATCTGTGCACAGGACAACTATAAGTCGTACACTCCACAAATCTGGCCTTTTTGGAAGAGTGGCAAGAAGAAAGCCATTGTTGAAAGATAGGCATAAGAAGTCCCGTTTGCAGTTTGCCAGAAGCCATGTAGGGGACACAAGCAAACATGTGGAAGAAGGTGCTTTGGTCAGATGAGACCAAAGTTGAACTTTTTGGCTTAAATGCAAAGTGCTATGTGTGTCGGAAAACTAACACTGCTCATCACCCTGCACACACCATCCCCACTGTGAAACATGGTGGTGGCAGCATCATGCTGTGGGGATGCTTTTCTTCAGCAGGGACAGGGAAGCTGGTCAGAGTTGATGGGAAGATGGATGGAGCTAAATATAGGGCAATCCTGAAAGAAAACCTGTTGGAGGCTGCAAAAGACGAGACTGGGAAGGAGATTCACCTTCCAGCAAGACAATGACCCTAAACATACAGCCAGAGCTACAATGGAATGGTTTAGATCAAAGAATATTCATGTGTTAGAATGGCCCAGTCAAAGTCCAGACCTAAATCCCATTGAGCATCTGTGTCAAGACTTGAAAATTGCTGTTCACAGACGCTGTCCATCCAATCTGGCTGAGCTTGAGCTATTTTGCAAAGAAGAATGGGCAAAAATTTCAGTGTCTAGATGTGCAAAGCTGGTAGAGACATACCACAAAAGACTTGCAGCTGTAATTGCAGCAAAAGGTGGCTCTACAAAGTATTGACGCAGGGGGGCTGAATACTAATGCACATCACATTTTTCAGATTTTTATTTCTTTAAAATTTTGAAGACTATATCATTTTCATTACACTTCACAATTATGTGCTACTCTGTGTTGGTCTATCACATAAAATCTCAGTAAAAAACTTAAGTTCGTGGTTGTAAGGTGGAAAAATGTGAAAAAGTTCAAGGGGTATGAATACTTTTTCAAGGCACTATAAATAAACAAGATGTGTGATATATCACAGGTCACATTAAAGATAGACAGAAAACTTTACTTTCACTAAGGTGCATTAAAAAAAGGAACATATCTGTTCAACTTTTTGTAGGTTTCACAAAGCAAATACTAACTCAGACTCTCAGGCTATGAGGAGAGTAGGTGTCTGCTATGGAGCACTTGCATGTGACGTCACAGCCGATCCAGATTGTGACAGACGCCATCTTGTCGGTCAAACGCCATATTTCCGCCTTCTACTTCTGGTTCTACTTCTGCTTCTACCTTTTCTTCTGGAAAACCCTACTATATACAATTCTACTACAACGGCTGCGGCTACAAGCTCTCCCTACCTGTGCACGTTTTTTGTTTTTTGTGTGTATTTTTGCGTGTTGTTCGTCTGTACTGGACTTCAATATCCACTACAACCGTATGGACTTACTGGACATTGGTTTCCAGCAGAAAATGACGGTTTGTATCGATTTCCATCGCATGCACAACATTCCGGGCGAGATAGCGAGACCAGCGGGGTCTCCGTGGATTGTTATCGGAAGCAAAGCGAAGGAAGCGGCGTCGGGAGTGGAAGCAAAAGCGAGGCTGCAGAGCCGGCCTGTTGACTAAGCTCAGAAAACAGCCACTCAAATCTCCACTGCTAAGCCTCTACCTCTCCAACGCCAGATCCATGGTAAACAAGACGGACGATTTGGAATTACAGCTGGAATTACCTTATTCTATAATCAGCTGGTCAGTGCTATACTCAATACTTAAGTGACTTACCCGTCCAATGAGGATTCTTTTCTTGTTTACAAGATGCCACATCTGAGTCGCTGACAAATCCTGAATTTCTGTAAAGATAACTGTCCAGAGATTTATAAGCACGCAGTGCTTCACCACTGAACAGCGAGGGAAAGTTGATGAGGTAATTATACACGTCCGGGTATTCTGCTGGCAGTTCAATATCCACTGACACGGTCGTGAAAACTACGTCCGGTAAGCCATAAGGGTCACTAATCTGTAGGTCGTTTATTTTAGACATGTATCTAGTTATCTGTTCATTAGAAAAATGAGCCGTGTAATCCATCGGTTGAAATTGATCCATTCTGTACACGAGTGCAGCAGTATTCAAGCTGTGTTTTTTACCGACAAGATGGCGGCTGTTAACTTTCCGGTCACGTGACTGCAAGATCTCTATACTTTTCTGTTTGCATCAAGAAAACTTGGCCAACATAAACCAGATTAACCTACTCAAGTAGTCATCTTTTATTCTCACACAAGGAAGCCTGTGCTGCCATTGAACATATGTAAATACATAGCTCAGGAGGCAATGCTGATCATCTGTTCTCATACCAGAACCTGTGAGAAATGCTAATAAGTGTTAACAAGTACAATATTAAATGGCAGCGGTCAGGATAATATACAGTAAATCAAATAGACTTGAACTGATGTTCCCACACAACTGCACATTCCATACTAACCATTAAGTGTAGTTTCTATGAACGTTCCCAAACTACAACCCCGATTCCAAAAAAGTTGGGACAAAGTACAAATTGTAAATAAAAACGGAAGGCAATAATTTACAAATCTCAAAAATTGATATTGTATTCACAATAGATCATAGACAACATATCAAATGTTGAAAGTGAGACATTTTGAAATTTCATGCCAAATATTGGCTCATTTGAAATTTCATGACAGCAACACATCTCAAAAAAGTTGGGACAGGGGCAATAAGAGGCTGGAAAAGTTAAAGGTACAAAAAAGGAACAGCTGGAGGACCAAATTGCAACTCATTAGGTCAATTGGCAATAGGTCATTAACATGACTGGGTATAAAAAGAGCATCTTGGAGTGGCAGCGGCTCTCAGAAGTAAAGATGGGAAGAGGATCACCAACAAATAGTGGAGCAATATCAGAAAGGAGTTTGACAGTGTAAAATTGCAAAGAGTTTGAACATATCATCATCCACAGTACATAATATCATCAAAAGATTCAGAGAATCTGGAAGAATCTCTGTGCGTAAGGGTCAAGGCTGGAAAACCATACTGGGTGCCCGTGATCTTCGGGCCCTTAGACGGCACTGCATCACACACAGGCATGCTTCTGTATTGGAAATCACAAAATGGGCTCAGGAATATTTCCAGAGAACATTATCTGTGAACACAATTCACCGGGCCTTCCGCCGTTGCCAGCTAAAACTCTATAGTTCAAAGAAGAAGCCGTATCTAAACATGATCCAGAAGCACAGACGTCTTCTCTGGGCCAAGGCTCATTTAAAATGGACTGTGGCAAAGTGGAAAACTGTTCTGTGGTCAGACGAATCAAAATGTGAAGTTCTTTATGGAAATCAGGGACACCGTGTCATTCGGACTAAAGAGGAGAAGGACGACCCAAGTTGTTATCAGCACTCAGTTCAGAAGCCTGCATCTCTGATGGTATGGGGTTGCTCAGCCAGAAGCAGTAACTAAACTACAATTCAGGTTTTGTTTTTTCTAAACACTAACAGTTACAGTGGTGCTTGAAAGTTTGTGAACCCTTTAGAATTTTCTATATTTCTGCATAAATAGGACCTAAAACATCATCAGATTTTCACACAAGTCCTAAAAGTAGATAAAGAGAACCCAGTTAAACAAATGAGACAAAAATGTTGTACTTGGCCATTTATTTATTGAGGAAAATGATCCAATATTACATATCTGTGAGTGGCAAAAGTATGTGAACCTCTAGGATTAGCAGTTAATTTGAAGGTGAAATTAGAGTCAGGTGTTTTCAATCAATGGGATGACAATCAGGTGTGAGTGGGCACCCTGTTTTATTTAAAGAACAGGGATCTATCAAAGTCTGATCTTCACAACACACGTTTGTGGAAGTGTATCATGGCACGAACAAAAGAGATTTCTGCGGACCTCAGAAAAAGCATTGTTGATGCTCATCAGGCTGGAAAAGGTGACAAAACCATCTCTAAAGAGTTTAGACTCCACCAATCCACAGTCAGACATATTGTGTACAAATGGAGGAAATTCAAGACCATTGTTACCCTCCCCAGGAGTGGTCGACCAACAAAAATCACTCCAAGAACAAGGCGTGTAATAGTCGGTGAGGTCACAAAGGACCCCAGGGTAACTTCTAAGCAACTGAAGGCCTCTCTCACATTGGCTAATGTTAAATGTTCATGAGTCCACCATCAGGAGAACACTGAACAACAATGGTGTGCATGGCAGGGTTGCAAGGAGAAAGCCACTGCTCTCCAAAAAGAACATTACTGCTGGCCTGCAGTTTGCTAAAGATCACATGGACAAGCCAGAAGGCTATTGGAAAAATGTTCTGTGAACGGATGAGTTCAAAATAGAACTTCTTGGTTTAAATGAAAAGCGTTATGCTTGGAGAAAGGAAAACACTGCATTCCAGCATAAGAACCTTATCTCATCTGTGAAACATGGTGGTGGTAGTTTCATGGTTTTGGGCCTCTTTTGCTTCATCTGGGGCAGGACGGCTTCTCATCATTGATGGAACAATGAATTCTGAATTATACCAGCAACTTCTAAAGGAAAATATCAGGACATCTGTCCATGAACTGAATCTCAAGAAAAGGTGGGTCATGCAGCAAGACAACGACCCTAAGCACACAAGTCGTTCTACCAAAGAATGGTTAAAGAATAAAGTTAATGTTTTGGAATGGCCAAGTCAAAGTCCTGACCTTAATCCAATCTAAATGTTGTGGAAGGACCTGAAGCGAGCAGTTCATGTGAGGAAACCCACCAACATTCCAGAGTTGAAGCTGTTCTGTACGGAGGAATGGGCTAAAATTCCTCCAAGCCGGTGTGCAGGACTGATCAACAGTTACCGGAAATGTTTAGTTGCAGTTATTGTTGCACAAGGGGGTCACACCAGATACTGAAAGCAAAGGTTCACATACTTTTGCCACTCTTCTGACACACTTTTTCACATACTTTGCCACTCTTCTGACACACTTTTTCACATACTTTGCCACTCTTCTGACACACTTTCAGGAAGGCCCTGAAGCAAACAGTTCATGTGAGGAAACCCACCAACATCCCAGAGTTGAAGCTGTTCTGTACGGAGAAATCGGCTAAAATTCCTCCAAGCCAGTGTGCAGGACTGATCAACAGTTACTGGAAATGTTTAGTTGCAGTTATTGTTGCACAAGGGGGTCACACCAGATACCGAAAGCAAATGTTCACATACTTTTGCCACTCACAGATATGTAATATTGGATCATTTTCCTCAATAAATAAATGACCAAGTATAATATTTTGGTCTCATTTGTTTAACTGGGTTCTCTTTATCTACTTTTAGGACTTGTGTGAAAATCTGATGATGTTTTAGGTCATGTTTATGCAGAAATATAGAACATTCGAAACGGTTTACAAACTTTCAAGCGCCACTGTATTCGCTGAAGTGAATATCAGTGAATAACAATGAAGACGTCAAACTCAAGTCACCTTGAACCTAGGATAATACAAAAGCTGTCCACCAAATTTCAACAAGAGCCACTCTTTGTCGTGTGTGTGTTTTCATGGATCTAAAGGCTGCTCTTAGTCTGTCTGTTGGTTGATACTGTGTGAATAATGTAGGGTAGTAAGTAAGAACAGCTGAAACAAGGCGCTACAACTGGACTTCGGTGTGTATCAGTGAATCAATACAGTCTAAAATTTTGCCTCCCTTAGTGCTAAGGCACTTAACACTTGTGTCTCTGGGAATGCAGAGCTCGTCACGCCTCTGGCTCTGTTCACTTTATTACTCGTCTCTACTGCAATAGACTACTGCAATATTCGCATTAATTCTCATGTCCTATTCTCAGACCCTGTTTCTGAACCTGATAATATTTCAGAAGACCGCTCTTGAAAATTACACTGAAGTATAAAACAAAACTAAATGCAATTTTCGCATTAGTTCATGAAAATTCATCCATAGACAGTTGCTTGAAGAAATGCCTACACAAATCAATCGTGTAGCTGCATTGCTTTCATCTTCTTTTTGGCGTTAAATCTCTCTAAACATAAGCAATGTCTTTGAAACGTTTCTGTACATGTTCCTGAATAGCCCATATTACACAAACAATTAAATATTTCATTGTTGCAATAATGTTTAAGGGTAATATCAGGACTTTAAAAACTGCTTTGTAGCAAACGGGACGAATAATGTTCGGTCATATCGTATCTTATCTTACTTTTAGCATATGCCATTTGCATCATTAATGAGAATCCATGGTAACTTTAACTTGTTTAAAGTTGTTTAACTTATTGCTGTACAATTTGAGAAAATGGGAAATACATGCTAACTTACTCTGTAGTGGGTGAGGTAATAATAATAATAATAATAATAATAATAATAATAATAACTAGAAGGGCATTCAGTAGCGTGCATACCTCCACCAGGCCACATATCATCAACATCAAAATCACTTGAACTTAGGATAATATAAAAGCTGCCCACCAAATTTCATCAAGAGCCACTCACTCACTACTTTTTGAGTTACGTTGAGAACAGACAAACACACAAACAGAGGCGAAAACATAACCTCCTGCAAGAAAGTTGGCCGAGGGAATAATAATAGAGAATGTGATATTAAGTATGTAAAAAGTTCACGTATTCAGTATCAAAATTCAAATATTAAAAATACCTAAAATGTTCTTTTAAAAATATAATCACAAAATGTATTTTTAATCTTTAAAATTAAAAGTATAAACAAATATTTAATTATATTTCATTTATATTTAAGTACAAATCAGTTTTTATTCTTGTGGGAGGTCTCATCTTGCCTCATGATTACATTTTTTTTCACCTTCCCGTCATAAAACTGGGCAATGAACCAACTTTCGTGATCTTACCTACTTTATGTATAAATATGTGCTTCTTTTTGTACATACAGTATCTAACTGGGTTTAGGGCTACACTCCTCCTCCTCCTGGTCTTAGATTTGTCTGAAAATGACTTAGAGGACACAAATTCCAAAGTGGACTGAGCTCCTGTGCGACATGAGCAGGATCAGCACAGGCTCATGCTGGCTACCTCACATCAAACCCTCCTCCCTCTGTAGTCCCACCCAGATATAAAGAAGCTCTGGCTCAGGCCTCAGTCACATGTTAACTCGGACTGAACACACATCTGTGTCAGGCTCCTCTCAGGGACACAAATTTTCCTTTCGGGATGATGGCTCATGCATTGGTAAGTCACACTACTGCATAAAGATTGAAGCTGGGGGTTTCTGTGCAGTTTACACACTACCACACACACAAAGAGATTCTGTTTAAATTATTCAGTGGTGAGAAACTCTGTGCTGTAAAAAAAGAAACAACAACAACAACAAAAAACCTCAAGCGGAATGTTTTAACTTCTGTAAACTGAACACAGACTTTTTATATGGAAAGTGCATGCTGTATTGCCTGTGCATTTTCAGATAAGATAGTGTCACTCGGAGGATTGGAAATTTTTCAAGTAATAAACTTGAAAAGCAAGGATATTACCTCTAAGTAGCCTTTTAGGTTCAGGAGAAATACATTAGAAGACTAAAAACTCTTATGTCAACAGTGAATTGTTTGTACTGTAAGGCAGAACATCCACAAAGGTCTTTGAAATTCTATTTATACTTCAACTTGCGTTTTTATTTCATTGTGCACACGCACACAGTGAAGAATTCATGTGGTTTGACAAATAGCCCACCTTTGGACATTAATCTCAACCAGCTATAATTAAATTAGATATAAAGTGTCCTCGAGTTGCTCACAGTTTCCAGTCAGATTGTCTTGTAATTCAAAGTGCTCCAGCCTGATCAAAGTAGACTGAGGCAGCGTGCCATTTGTGTGCTGTGTGTAACAAGATAGTATGGACCCTGATAGCTTACATGCTTTAAGTAGTCCTGTACATATTTTAAATCTGCAAACGCTTGGCAGGGGTGAATTACCAATGCTTGGAATACAGTGATCTTGTTTATTAATATCCAAAAATTTTAAAATACACCTAAATACAAACTATTCTACTGTACACTAACCTATAAACATTAGGTGTATTATAGGTTGCTTGTGCTTTAGGTCCAATGTTCAAATCACTATTACGCATGATGCGCTGTTATACTTTACTTCACAAGGCATCATTACTTACATTAAAAGTTCAGGACAAATTACAAAAGTTAGGTCTTGACCCTTCAATTCTTGTATTTCAATTCACTGTCATTGTCAGAAGCTGATTAACATTCAAAATGTGTGCAAGTATAACATACTGTATATAAAGGTAGATAATTTTTTGTTGTGAGTGTGGGTAACGAATCTGATGTTCTCATTGTTCACAAGCTGTCAAAGAAGGCATTCAACTTTTTTTAAAACCTTGTAGGCACTTACCTGAACATGACATTTATTTACTTCCTTACTTCCTTATTATAATGTGTTAACTTCCCTATACTAATTTTAAACCATCCAAACCACGTGTTAATCTATAAACCTTTTTCATTACACATTAACAACGTAACATTATGGTGTTATGAAAGAGAAATAATTGAACATCACAAATTTCTGATTTTAATTTCCATTTATTCATTCATTCAGTTTATTGTTGTAGGATCATATGATCCAACCTTTTACAGTGCGATTCTCCTCACCTGATTACAGATTTATATTGGTTAATTGTTAGGTTTTGTAGGTCATTTTGAATGCGTGCTGTCATTTGTGCATAGTGTACAGTACATGGATAGTGCTTTAATATTGCAGTATGTTCAGTAGATCTGTACTTTGTCCTTATTTTACTACCCTTTACAATTTACTGCACAAGATCAGGAACGTAGATTGTTGTATTTTCAGCAACGTGCTAAACCATTGTCCTTTATCTAAGACGTAAGAATGACAAAAGTAAAAATGTTGTTTCCTGGCGAGTCAAATGAGGTATAATTTATTTTAATTTTTAGAATGTTTATTTCAGTTTCCACTAAGGTTAACACTGGCACTGAAAGAGAACAGGTGCATGTTGAGTCGCATAGCAATAAGACAAAGTGAACAAAACAATTCCTAGCTCTTTAAACAAACAGCTTTTTGGGGCCCATTGAAAGATGATGATTCCTACCTCTATTATTACAAGGCCATGCTTTTGAAGGGACCCCACTGCTTCATGGTCTGCTTTTCCACAGATTTGCTGTTCTAATGATCTTTTTTGTCCTCGAAATGTTTACACAGCTCTTACCATGTTTTCAAGCACTCTATTCTTTAAAGCCCTCTATTGTTTAACTAGGCTGGCATTTGCTTTCATATTCTAAAAAAAAAAAAAAAAAAGGGGGTGAAAAGCCCTGTATCAGGTTTAGTTTCTAGTTTACAAATGGTGGCCATGTCTGAAAAAAAAAAACCCTGCCATAAATAATTCACCATAAACAACCTCATGCCTTATGTACCAGACATACAGATTTAGTTCAAACTAGATTCATGTCTAAAATCATCTAATTTGTCTGAGAATTCAAATACTACAGGTACCGTATATGTCAGTTTATTGATCAATCATCATTCATCTTTAGTAACCACTGGTCAACGTCGTGGTTACTGCAAGTTCAAAATGTTAAACAATATTTCATTTTTTCACAGACTGCTGGTCCCTTGTTGCAGACGTACACCAATAAACTGGGTGAAAAAGCTGAGGCACAAAAAGCAGGTGTGAACTAGCATTATTGTTGGTTGAGGAAACTAAGAACAAGACAATGAGGTCACACTCACCTTTTCCCTGCACATCTGCAACGTGTGTGTGTGCCCTATAATGGAACTCAGACAAGTTCAATTCAAGAGCAGGAACTTTTGATTACCTTGAAGTGAAAGAATTGGGAGGTGTTGTGACGGTATCAGAATGTTTCTGAATTTCAGGAGGGTTCGAAAATTTCATTTCCTACAGCTAATTTCCATGTGTTGTGTCCTCTCGACACTCATGCTATGCTGGGAGCAGGTGGAACATCACGTTGTGGGCCATGTGAAGGCCTACTCCTACCGTTACCTGATCAACAGCTACGACTTCATCAACAAGTCCTTCAGCGTGAGCCGTGAAGAGGCTACTAGTTTTGGTAGCTTTCCATACCTCACAGACCACAAGGAGACATGCAGAGAGAAGGACGTGCTGCTGCTTCTATTTGTTAAAACCTCCCCGGAGAACTTTAACAGAAGGAAGGCAATTCGCTCCACATGGGGGAACCAGACTTACATCAAGACGGAGCTGGGTGTCAATGTGAAGGTGGTGTTTGTTATGGGTGTCCACCCAGATGATCACAAACGAAGTGCCATTCAGAAACAGCTCCGGGTTGAGGACAAGATCCACAGAGACTTGCTGCAGCAAGATTTTCTGGACACTTTCCACAACCTGACTGTGAAACTCCTGCTGCAATTCCGCTGGGCGCACACCAACTGTGCCCATGCTCGTTTTTTAATGTCTGCTGATGATGACATCTTCGTCCACATGCCCAACCTGGTCCGCTCTCTCCAGGAGCTCAATGCACAGGGTGCTGTGGATCTCTGGATGGGACACGTTCACCGTGGAGCACCTCCTGTTCGACGCAAGAACAGCAAATACTATATGCCTATCCAGACCTACCAATGGTCCTCCTACCCAGACTACACAGCAGGAGCAGGTTATGTAGTGTCTGAAGACGTAGCCGCCAAAATTTACCAGGCCACTTTGTCTCTTAATGCCTCTCTCCACATCGATGATGTTTTCATGGGCATCTGCGCAATCACTGTTGGGGTTTCACCCCAGGAACATGTTTACTTCTCAGGTGAGGGGAAAGCCCCATATCATCCATGCATTTATGAAAAGATGATCACCTCTCATGGACATGTGGACGATGTCAGCTATCTTTGGAAGGCTGCGACTGCTCCAGAGGTAAATGGCATCTCTTCAGGTTTCTTTGGGAAACTATACTGCACAGCTGTGAAAATCAGGTTGCTCTGTTGGCCTTACTTTAAAAAGACCTATTCCTGCAAAGCAGCGTTTTTATGAAGGGCTTTGATATCCACTCAGTCAATCAGTATTTAATTGTCCATCTTAATGTTAGGTATTTTCCATGTTCTAAATAAAATACCAAAGCCATTTATTGAAGCATTGTTTACCTCTTTTTTGAGAGCTGGAAATTTAAATAGGCTCATTAAACCTCAATGTTTAGCTGAGCATTTTGGGAACATTTCTAAAAGCTGTTGAACTGACTGAGGAGCAGTGTGCTCTTATACAAATCCTCTTGAAGATTCAGGTGGATTTTATTTCATTTTTTTTTAATATGTTGGCTAAAAATGAGCATTGCTTCTTTTGTTTTGATTATGATTGCTATTTTGAATTAAACAGACTGGAAACACACATGCTTTTTATTTGTCTCTGTCTCTGTCATTACCTGACTTCTCTTGCTCACCCACACATCCTTCAACCCTTCATCCTTTAAAAGCAGCCCAGGACTAGAAACAGTCACTTCCTGTCACTGGCATTTGCCAAGACAGTTCTCACAGACCACATCCTTCTCTCTAAATAATTCCATATGAACAGTAGCCGAAGTTCCCTGAATCTGCATTCTTTGTCTACTCCAGACCTTTTTTTTTAAAGGAACTTCACAAAGATCTTAAAGGATTTAAGATCACTGTTTCAAGTATTTTTAAATAAAGTAAATAAAGATAGGCTCTAATATACCAGTAGTTTCCCACTGCCATTTTCCCAGTACTTAGTAAGAATATAAATGGACAAATATATCTCTTATCATCTTGGGATTCAGCAAACATCCAGATCAAAATAACCCCAAGCAACTGCCTACTGTAATAATGACTTTACCATCTATGGAAGAAAGTGCAGTCATTAGTGACTGGTAAAGATAAACTAAATGTAAACTAAACACAAATCATCACTTTGCACTGTCAGATTTCTAAAGCAGACATTAACAAATTTAACTAGACAAAATACTTTCCTTAATATTTTTTGTCTGCTGGTAAAAGTTAATATGGTTTCTCATATTCATATACAAATAACCTGGCGACTTGTCCAGGGTGTAACAGGCTCCAGCTTGCCTGCAACCCTGTAGAACAGGATAAGCGGCTACAGATAATGGATGGATGGATGGATGGATGGATGGATGGATGGATGGATATTCATATACACATACACTGATCAGCCGTAAAATTAAAAACACTGATAAGTAAAGTGAATTACACTGATTATGTTGTTACGTTGGCACCTGTCAAGGGGTGGGATATATTTGGCAGCAAGAGAACAGTCAGTTCTTGAAGTTGATGTGTTGGAAGCAGGAAAAATGGGCAAGCGTAAGGATCTGAGTGACTTTGACAAGGGCCAAATTGTGATGGCTAGATGACTGGGTATGAGCATCTTCAAAATGGCACATCTTGTGGGGTGTTCCCAGTATGCAGTGGTTAGTACCATTCTATTTAGTGGTAGTGGATTGGACTATATGGGCTAGCTTTCAAAACCCATGCAAATCAGTGAGCCTTCAACACCCATGACCCTGTTGCCAGTTCACCAGTTGTCCTTCCTTGGGCCACTTTTGGTAGGTACTAACCACTGCATACCGGAAACACCCCATAATATATGCCATTTTGGAGATGCTCAGACCCAGTCATCTAACGATCACAATTTGGCCCTTGGCAAAGTCGCTCAGATCCTTATGCTTGCCCATTTTTCCTGCTTCTAACACATCAACTTCAAGAATTCACTGTTCTCTTGCTGCCTAATATATCCCACCCCTTGACATGTGCCATTGTAACAGCATGATCAATGTAATTCAATTTACCCATCAGTGTTTTTAATTTTACAGCTGATCTGTGTACATGTAATAAAGCATATAAATGTGTATCTCTGGGTTTAATAAAGATCTGATTGAGATGATATGGCACACTGAGTTCTGTGTTTTGAAAAGCCATAAATGATGGAAATTCCTTCTGGTTACATAAGGCATGGGGTGTGGGACCATTGCTTACCGCCGTCTGTTGGATAGGCTCTCCTCCGTCTCACTGCTCACAAGAAGGTGACTCGAACCTCCTTGACTCTCCTCATGCATAACTTCAATCTTGAAACAGGATGCAGGCAACATTTTATTATGCAGAGCCAGGTTATACAACCATTTGATTATATTCAAACAAAGACGAAGCCAGACGGAATGGGCATGCAATGTACCTTGATGCCTCCTTTAGTCTTGCGAATGTTTTTCTTTCTTGCTAACTCAGTATCAGCGTTATGTTTGGTGGAACTATTCTCTGGACCTCTGCGGTTTGGTGCTAGACAGAAACGTAGTGCTTATTACCCTTTAAAATATACAACACTGAAGAAATATAGTACATAAATTATTGCCTCAATGCTCCAGAACCTGTGCTACAAAATCACATCAGTAGGTGGACTGGCTATGCAAAATTGCCCCAAGTTGTAAATGAGTGTAGCTAAAGTTCCTGCAGTTGAGTTTTATCTCATCTAGGGTGAACACCTGTTGGTCCTGGGATGCACTGTGACTCTGAATGTTGAATAAAAACTGATTGACAAAAGTATAGGAAAAATAGAAGTGCTGTACAAGTGAAGCAGATGTAGTAGAGATCCACCAAAGTATATCTTTGGTTCTATCAAATATGCTATTGTTAGAGAACAGCAGCAGCATTATTGTTTGAAAAAGACACCTGATTTCATATGAAATATGTCATGTGAACCTCAGGCATCTTCCTGTCTGCAGTACAGCTGTATCTATGTGGCAGCTACATACTTTGCATAAACATATAGATTAAATTGAGGCTTCCTGTAGTTGTTTACCAGAGCCTGTTGGTCGTGTGTTTTTAGGAGAAGGGCGCTTGGGAGAAGATTCAGGACGTGGAGCCACAGGCTGCACGGGCCTGGTTTGCTTGGCAGACAGCTTCTTTAGACTGATGTGTCTCTTCTCAAACATCTCATGCACTTCTTCCAGCCTTTTCAGTGCATTCTGCACATTGATCTGCATGGGAAGTTGTTGCAAATGACATTTTATCAAAACAGATTTTAATCAGGAGCCCTCAAGTCAAGTTTGCAAAATTCTTGAGCCAGTAATGCGATTATAAATCAATTCCTTATGCATCTAAATTCTTTATTTTTTATACAGCACTCATTATGCTTGTTTCCAGTAAAAGCATGACCTACAGTACTACATTTCAATTTCATTCATAATTATACACTTTATATTGAGGTTGTGATTGAAATAATAATTTGATGAGCAAAACTTATTTCCAGAATTGTTTTGCATGCATGTTCAGATTTTCTTTCGAGATATTCTGCACAAATAACCTTGCACGTCATCTCATATCATCTCTAGCCGCTTTATCCTGTTCTACAGCATGAGTCGAAGCAAGTAATTTAAGCATCATATGCAATCACGCTCAAAGCATACACATGTACAGTACTTGTCAAAAGTTTGCATACACCTTCTAATTCAATGGTTTTTTTATGATTAAGTAAGACACTTCATGTCTTAAAGTCATCTCACTTTACTTAGTTGAGCGGTTCTTGACATAATATGGATTACTACAGTTATGGAATAGGGCTGTTTACTGTATTTTTATTATTTACTGTTTGATCTCAAACTCATTAAGAAAGCAAGAAATTGCACTCATTAACTTTTGACGAGGCACACTTGTTAAATTAAAAGCATTCCAGGTGACTACCTCATGAAGCTGGTTAGGATAATGCCAATAGTTTGCAAAGCGTCATCAAGGTAAATAGTGGCTACTTTCAAGAATCTAAAATATGAAAGATATTTTTTCAACACTTTTTTTGTTTACCACATAATTCCATATATGCTCCATATGCTATTTCATAGTTTTGATGTGTACAATGAAGAAAATAGTCAAAATACAGAAAAACCTATGAATGAGTAGGTGTGTCCATACTTTTGACTGGTACTCTAAATAAGCAAGAATCACACAAAAAGCTCTATTAAGCTTTAAACAAATAACAGAAGCCATTTTTGTGTATGATTTTGTCCCTCTTCCAAACCCAGGTAATTTGGCATTACTTGTCATCGCACAAGCGTCTGGAAAAAATCAAATGTACAAGCTGAATTTGACCATCAGAATAATTGGAATACAGTTTAATGACACACATTTATAAGAGATCACATACTCTATAACCGAGAGTGGGCCTAATGGTTAGCGTGTCTGCCTCTCGATCGGGAGATCGTGAGTTCTACTCATGGTCGAGTCATACCAAAGACCATCGTAAAAATGGTACCTACTACTGTCTGGCAAGACATGCTGCAATACAGATGTGAGTGGAGAGTGAAACTCTTGTGGTTACCAGAGGACTAGCCCCCCACTGTAACCCTATGTGAGAGGCCGAGGGCTAAAGAAACGTAGATCATTGCTGCCATATGGTGTGGGAAGGACTTTTGATTTTTTTTTTGTGTGTGTACACTGTATGCACTCATCATGTCTTACAAGAGGAACTTGCATTTACTCTTTAGTCTTATTGATGCTTTGTTCATTTGTGCTTTTACATGGTTTGTGGTTGCCCCCACTTCACTGCCGCTTTTCACAACTCGTGTTTCACTATAATGCATTTACTAGTACAAGGTCTGACTCATGTTTAATATCTTTTGTGCATAAAATTATTAGGTAGTTTAATTTTAGTGTCCTAAAATTAAACTATCTAAGTGGGGTGATTAGTACAACCACAATTCCAAAAAAGTTGGGACAAAGTACAAATTGTAAATAAAAACGGAATCCAATAATTTACAAATTTCAAAAACTGATATTGTATTCACAATAGAACATAGACAACATATCAAATGTCCAAAGTGAGACATTTTGAAATTTCATGCCAAATATTGGCTCATTTGAAATTTCATGACAGCAACACATCTCAAAAAAGTTGGGACAGGGGCAATAAGAGGCTGGAAAAGTTAAAGGTACAAAAAAGGAACAGCTGGAGGACCAAACTGCAACTCATTAGGTCAATTGGCAATAGGTCATTAACATGACTGGGTATAAAAAGAGCATCTTGGAGTGGCAGCGGCTCTCAGAAGTAAAGATGGGAAGAGGATCACCAATCCTCCTAATTCTGCACCGACAAATAATGGAGCAATATCAGAAAGGAGTTCGACAGTGTAAAATTGCAAAGAGTTTGAACATATCATCATCTGCAGTGCATAATGTCATCAAAAGATTCAGAGAATCTGGAAGAATCTCTGTGCGCAAGGGTCAAGGCCGGAAAACCATACTGGGTGCCCGTGATCTTCGGGCCCTTAGACGGCACTGCATCACATACAGGCATGCTTCTGTATTGGAAATCACAAAATGGGCTCAGGAATATTTCCAGAGAACATTATCTGTGAACACAATTCACCGTGCCATCCGCCGTTGCCAGCTAAAACTCTATAGTTCAAAGAAGAAGCCGTATCTAAACATGATCCAGAAGCGCAGACATCTTCTCTGGGCCAAGGCTCATTTAAAATGGACTGTGGCAAAGTGGAAAACTGTTCTGTGGTCAGACAAATCAAAATTTGAAGTTCTTTATGGAAATCAGGGGCACCGTGTAATTCGGACTAAAGAGGAGAAGGACGACCCAAGTTGTTATCAGCGCTCAGTTCAGAAGCCTGCATCTCTGATGGTATGGGGTTGCATTAGTGCGTGTGGCATGGGCAGCTTACACATCTGGAAAGACACCATCAATGCTGAAAGGTATATCCAGGTTCTAGAGCAACATATGCTCCCATCCAGACGACGTCTCTTTCAGGGAAGACCTTGCATTTTCCAACATGACAATGCCAAACCACATACTGCATCAATTACAGCATCATGGCTGCGTAGAAGAAGGGTCCGGGTACTGAACTGGCCAGCCTGCAGTCCAGATCTTTCACCCATAGAGAACATTTGGTGCATCATAAAACGGAAGATACGACAAAAAAGACCTAAGACAGTTGAGCAACTAGAATCTTACATTAGACAAGAATGGGTTAACATTCCTATCCCTAAACTTGAGCAACTTGTCTCCTCAGTCCCCAGACGTTTACAGACTGTTGTAAAGAGAAAAGGGGATGTCTCACAGTGGTAAACATGGCCTTGTCCCAACTTTTTTGAGATGTGTTGTTGTCATGAAATTTAAAATCACCTAATTTTTCTCTTTAAATGATACATTTTCTCAGTTTAAACATTTGATATGTCATCTATGTTCTATTCTGAATAAAATATGGAATTTTGAAACTTCCACATCATTGCATTCTGTTTTTATTTACAATTTGTACTTTGTCCCAACGTTTTTGGAATTGGGGTTGTATATGCATAAAAGCAAATTTTACAGGATCTTAACAAGCCTTTTTAGCTTTTGCTTGAAGTCAAAATAATACCATTTTGAATGTGTTAAGAGTAGCATAAAAAAATTGGGGCAAAATACAGTCTCCTCCGAAAGTGTTAATAAGGCCAATAACTTTGTTATGCATTGCAGATATTTGGGTTTGAGATCAAAATATGAATATGAGACAACAGATAAGAATTTCATATTTCATTTCCAGGGCTGTACAGCAGCTTCTTTTAGTTGTTTGTTTTGGGGATTTCTCTCTTCAGTCTCCTCTTCAGGAGGTGAAATGTTGCTCAATTGAGTTAAGGTCTGGTGACCAACTTGGCCAGTCTAAAACCTTCCACTTTTTTCCACTGATGAAGTCCTCTGTTGTATTGGCAGTATGTTTTGGGTCATTGTCTTGCTGCATGATGAAGGTCCTTACAATTAGATTAGATGCATTTCTCTGTAAATTGGCAGAAAGAATGTTTCTGTAGACTTCTGAATTCATTCTGCTGCTCCCATCATGAATTAGTTCATCAATAAAGATTAGTGAACCTGTTCCAGAAGCAGCCATGCAAGCCCAAACCATGACACTACCTCCATCATGCTTGATTGATGACCTTTGTTTTGGATCATGAGCTGATCCTTTCTTTCTCCACACTTTAGCCTTTCTGTAATTTTGGCAGTGGTTAATCTTGGTTTCAGAACTTTTGTGACTCATCTCTGTATTTCTTTGTAAATTCCAATCTAACTTTCCAGTTCTTACTCTTGATGAGTGGTTTGCATTTTGTGGTATAGCCTGCATATTTCTGCTCTTGGAGTTTTTTTTGAATGGTGGATTGTGATACGTTTATCCTTGTCCTGTGGGGGTTGTGGATGATATCACTGACTGTTGTCTTGGTTTTTTTTCTTCATAACACTCACAATGTGTGTGTCATCAACCACCTTTTTTTTTGGTCAGCCTCTTCAATGTCTGGTGGTTAGTACACCAGTTGTATCTTTGATTGATTTTCCCTCTTTTCTCAGCTTCAAAATGACTTGCTTTTCTCCCATAGACAACTCTCTGGTCTTTATGTTGGTTTGTCCTTTTTAACAACAAATGCCATCCTCACTGAAACCCATGACTCAAATCAAAATTAGACATTCAGAGCTATTAATTGTTTAAGCAATCAATCAAACCGGGCACACTGGCAACAAGTAACGCTTGTCAGTTACATATTCCAACATTTTTTGATCACAAACAAAAGGTGCAATGTTCTAAGTTGTTTAACATGTCTAGATGTAAATATCATGAAATGAAGGCTAAAACCCTGATCTATTATCTCATATTCATCTACTGATCTCAAACCCAAATGTTTTCAGTGCATCTCTCTCTGGCATATCACTGAAGTGATATGGCTGTCTTTCATCCATCAAAGTTTCGAGAGAAGTTCCAGTGCCTTCTACTGGATTATATAGAGAGGTTTTCTCCTCTCCAAACCATTCACACCTCTGGGCAATTTAGAGCAGTCAGTTAACCTTACTGCATGTCTTTGGACTGGTGGGGAAACCAGAGCACCCAGAAGAAACCCATAAAGACACGGGAAGAACATGCAAACTCCACACAGAAAAGCCCCCATCGGCCATTGGGCTCA